>NC_141075.1:18366589-18796589 GCF_041138505.1 Cibotium barometz
AGAAGTGAATAATAAATGTAGACATTGTGTGTCGTAGTATTTAAGAAGGCCGTGATCTCTAGTGATACAAGAATAAACGAAAGCCCCTTTTGGTAATTCTCTCTCTAGATCTTTATTTTGACTATTCCAAGATGTAAAAATTTGGTTTAAATTTATTTTTAGGCCGACAAGATGTGAAGATTAGGTTTAAATTTATTTTTATAGCTAATTATCATGGTAAGTGGTTTGTAAGGATCTTTCGTGTTTGTAAATCATAGATGTAAGAAATCTTGAATATATTAACGCAATCTTGAGCAAGATGAGAGTCATAATCTAAATTTTAGTTCTGACATTTAATGTTTTGTCTCCTTTCTATTCTGCATAATATAAACCTAATCTTGAGCAAATATGAAATCAATAATCTAAATTTTAATTGTGACATTTAATGTTTTGTCTCTTTTCTCTTCCTTTTGATTTTGGGATAAAGAATTGGTGTGATGTATTTTCGAAAAAAAGTTTGAGGAGTTTTGAGGTGCAAGGGTTTGAATTGAGAACTGTATGCTAATAAGCGTAAGTCCATTACCTCTTAGACTAGAGCCCTGGTTGGCAAGTGTGCTAACAATTATACAAATTGTAGGTGTGTTACTGTTGATGTTAGGGCGTATCTATTTGTGTGTGGTGGGAGGTCATGGGTTTAGGTATGGAAGCAAACATAGGAGTTTAACATAGTTCACAACTTTCACAAAAAACTACCTTCAAGAGGTTCTTGAATGTTTTCAAGTTATCAAAAGAAGCATCCATCACTTTCAAACATGATCCTTTTCCTGAAAAAAAAGGCTATGCGTCATAGACTCTGTGATGAAGGCAATGCAATAGACTCTATGCATAGAATCTTATGCACAAGACCATAAAATACTCTATGCATATAATCATTTGCATAGAGTCATACAATAATCTAAGCTTTAACTAAGGCTACCCAATAGACTCTATGCGTAAAACCTATGCATAGGCATGTGTTCTCTTATGCGTGGTCTTAACTGTGCATAAGAAACTTATTCTTTCTTATACATAGTCTTGATTGTGGACTCTATCCCCATCAGAGTCCACTGAACGCATCATGACTCTCATTTTTTTTCCCTTAAGGATTTTCACACCTTCTCTCTCTAGAAAAATGGACTCATGGTCAAATTTTTGCAAATCAAATCAAAGGTTGGCAGAGATTGTAAATTTGGAATCTGCTCATCGAGACCTTTCCAATTATATATAGTATGATGGGAAATTTTGAGTATTCAAGTACCCAAATTGGTGATAATTTGGCATGTTACAGCTTTCGGTTATTCAAGAAGTTCCCAAACTGTTAATGATGTGGCATGTAACATGTCACATCATCACCAATTTGGGGCCTTAAATAATGAAAATTTGGGGTCTCAATGAATAGATTCCAAATGTGCAATATATGCCAACTTTTGATTTGATTTGCAAAAAATTCACCATAAGTTTATTTTTCTAGAGAGGAGGTGCGAAAATCCTTAAGGGGAAAATGTGAGTCAAATTTCACCTATTGTATTTCTCTTTCTCGTCTTCGGAGCATGGCGAGGTGCTAGTAGATGACATTCTAGAGAGACATAAAGAAAGATAACAGAAGACTAAAAGAATACGGCAAGAGGAGGATAAATCAAGAATAAGTTCAGATGAGAAGAGTGACAGGAGAAGGATAAGAATGAGAGGATATGGCAAGAGTGAGCCTGAGAGATGAAATAAGAGGATAGGAAAGGGGAGATGACTCAAGGGGGGGAGGAGATGCTAAGAATGAGAGTGTGAGATT
Source organism: Cibotium barometz (assembly GCF_041138505.1). Taxonomy (NCBI): domain Eukaryota; kingdom Viridiplantae; phylum Streptophyta; class Polypodiopsida; order Cyatheales; family Cibotiaceae; genus Cibotium; species Cibotium barometz. The sequence goes on from NC_141075.1 coordinate 18,368,394, forward strand.
GAGAGGGCAAGCGAGAGATCGAGAGGGTAAGGGAGATATCGAGAGGAAAATGCAAGAAGAATTGCCCACAAAGAAATAAAATGCAAGAAGAATTGCCCACAAAGAAATAATCAATGGACGTATCTTTGAGCTCAGGAATATTTAAAAAATAAAACCAATTTATGTATCTTTAAGCACTGGAAAATTTTAAAAATAATAGTTCATATAACATTGCATTGTTAAGTGTCGATTATTTTCGTCGTTAATTAAGTGTGATGGGATGTTTCTAATGTGATACACTCGATGATGTTTTGCACAAAACATGTGTTTCTAGGGCCTTGCTATGGGTGGGTTAGAGCCACACAAATAAGACTATGGTAGCTTTTGTTGGTGATTCAAAACTATTTGTTGGTTACAGGGGCACACCGATAAGACTATAGTAGCTTTGTGTTGGTGATTCAATACACTTATCATGCTTCTGCCGCGCCGCCGCCAAGATGTAGCGATAACGGCTTCTATTACACTTTGTGTGGCACTACTCCTAGAAATATTCTTAAATGAGCATGGTTTAAAAGAATCAAGTTGCAAATTATATTTGGAAAATATGTTCTACATTTAAATGGGTGAATTATTCTATTATTATAAGTTGTCCCTTTTTTGAAAGGTGATAAATTCTCTCTAGATAATTTTGTAGATATAATTTTATATTGAGAAATGAAGTGGAGGAAATATTGAATGATTATCAAAAGTTGAATCGTGATTCATTATACTTATAGAAACAAAAAATAATTGAAAAGGTAATAAAAAAAAGTGCTTTAAAAGTATTAAAAATAAATCGAATCATTTCAATTATTACAACTAAACTAGAGAGAGAGAGAGAGAGAGAGAGAGAGAGAGAGAGAGAGAGACTTTCTTGATTGGTTTAACATTGACAAACGCACATGGTCCAAATAAAAAGTTGTCTTTCTTTATCATACCTTAACATGCTTATATCCCAAGATTCATCTATTGAAAAATGGTGTGGGCCCTTCAAGGTTTTAAAACAAATAACGATTGCAAAAAAAGGATCTCCCATTTGGTAGAGGTTTCTTTGTAATTTAAGGCGTTTTTTGCATTAAGGCACCTCCACCTCCGTGCATCGTTGCAAATATTTCTTTTAAGCTCGAGAGGACGTTTTCAAATAACAAGCTATTTTGAGACCCTTGAACTATATTTTCATGAATTGCAAGAAGGTAGATTTGAAGAAAGAAACCACCAGGGTGTTCAAGCGAGAAGCCAAAAGTTTGGATGTCCATTTGTGGAGAGAATGTAACATTATATTATATTTTTCCTATTGTGTGAACAACTTCATATTAACTTCAAGTGACAAGGAGCTTAAGGTGTGCAACCCACATGAAGAGTACATGGAAATCTTACGAAATTCCCTCTCAATTTTACACAAGGATAGTTCCCATGTGGCTTATACACCTTTGGCTTAATGTGTGAGATCTTGAGTGTTCTAGCTAGCGATGTGACGAGTTGTCAATAGGACATATTCATAAGAGTAATGGTAAATTAAAAAGAAGCATTCCATAAAGATGCTAGTAGCAGTTGCATTGGAAAGACTAGTAGCCTCGCACCTTCTGCTTCGCTACATACAAAGTGGCTCAAGTTGGGTGCCCAGTTTGGAGTGAAAGGGATTACGAGGCTACCCCTAGAAAGATGTAATAAGGTGGAGGTGGGAACCTCCTTAAAACTCGATAAACGAGGATATGTGAGGTACGAGGGACTGCTCCCAAGACTCAAAATGTATTGATACATTTCTCTCTCGTGGGATCCTAGATATCATGTTGTTGTTTATTTTCCAACCTTAGTATTCTTGGTGTGTGAAATCCTAGCCATCTCGGTGCCTCCCTTGGTCAAAGTCTTCATCCTTGATTCCATGTCTTTAGTATTGGATGACTTCACGGAAGTACTTCCCACCACTAACTCCACACATCTTTAGTGCACACTATGTAAGAATACACAATAATGGAAGCTAGATCAACACAATACAAAGCACTAAATTGCAAAAAGAAGTGGAGACTACTCAATGTTACTACTTGCAAAAACTTAATTATAAACTAATGGCATTTTCCCAACCATGTGCTTCAGGTAAACAGCTTTGATGGCAATCTACACAGACTTTGGATGAAGGATGTCTTCCTTTACAAGAGTTCTTAGACACAGATGATGAACTAAGACTTTTCCAAATGATTCTATGTATAGTACCCAAGGTTGGCCAAGCCACTGAACATAGGTTGGCCATGTCATGCCAACCCGTGACTTGGTCCAAAATGACCAATTGACCACATAATCTAACTGGGACCATATTACATAGCTCCCACCATGGCCATGTCAACCCTCACACATACCATATAGCCTAATAACAATATGGCATGTTGTATCAATTCCGGCGATGTCCAAAAGAGTACTATTTCTCCTTCTTGGCTTTGGAGCATGGTGAGGTTCTACTAGAAGACGTTCTAGGGAGACACAGAGCAAGATAAGGAAAGACTCAAAGGATAGAGAGAGAGATTTTCATGATTGGTTTAACATTGACAATGCACATGGTCCAAAATAAAAAGTTATCTTTCTTTATCATACCTTAAAACACATGCACATATCCCAAGATTCATCTATTGAAAAATGGTGTGGGCCCTTTAAAGTTTTAAAACAAACAACTATTCGTAAAAAGAGGACCTCCCATTTTGTAGAGTTTTCATTGTAATTTGAGGAGTTGTTTTACATTATGGCACTTCCGTGCAGTTTTGCAAACAATTTCTTTTAACGTCAAGAGGACTTTTTCAAATATCAAGTTATTGTGAGACCCTTGAATAATTTTCGTGAATTGCAAGGTAGATTTGAAGAAAGAAACCACTAGGCGATCAAGTGAGAACCCAAAAGTTTGGATGTCCATTTGTGGAGAGAATATAACATTATACTATATTTTTCCTATTGTGTGAACAATTTCGTAATAACTTCAAGTGACACAAGGAGCCAAAGTTGTGCAACCCACGTGAGAGTACGTGGAAATCTTATGAAATTTCCTCTCAATTTTACACAAGGATAGTTCCTATGTGGCTTACACACCTTGGCTTATTCTGTGAGATGTTGAGTGTTCTAGCTAGAGATGATGACTTGTCAACAATAGAGCAGGTTCGTGAGGGTAATGATAAAACTGAAAAGAGAGGAGTCCATAACGATGCTAGTAGTAGTTACACTAGAAAGACTAGTAGCCTCCCACCTTCTACTTTTCTAGCTTTGCTATCGTACTTTTGGCAATTAATTCATTTATTCGGACATCAATTTGAAACTTTAGGGTTCCAATTTCCCAATCCATCAAGTCGCAAACTATCTTCTTTGAGAAACTCCTCTCTTCAACTTGGCCAATCTTAGGGTTGCAGTGTTGCTCATACTAATTTTGTGATGATCTTGCAAGAAAATATGAAATTATGGATTGTAGTTCAATTCGAAATGGGCTCTATTTGCAATTTCATAATCTTTTAGTTTATTTTATTTTATTTTAAATTGAAGAAAATCCTATTATGGTTCAAGTTGAGGAAAATCGCTTGTAATTTTGCTTGGCCTTGAATTTAAAGATTGAAAATTTCTATAGCCTGGAATTTACAGATTGAAAATTTCTATGGCCTCGAATTTAAAGATTGAAATTTAGAAATTTTAATTGTACTTCTTAAATTTAGAAATTTCAATAATACAATTTATCCTGTTGGGAAAAAAGTTTATTTAGTTTTTTTCTGACACAAGTGTCTTGTCTTTTCAAAGTCTCATATGCAATCTTGTCTTTTCAAACTCTCATAGGCTTGTCCGGGGCTTAGGTTTCTGCGGAACAAAAAGATTTTTTTTTTGGTTCCAATCAGAAGTAGCCGTCGCCGTAATTAAGTATCTCACACTCTTTGCAGCGCGATCAGGTAAGTCGTCTCGTCCAGACTCATCAGCACACCGGCGTTCCTTGGGCTGCGTGCTTTTGTGCGGGAGGGCTTGCTGTGTATTTGGCGCCATAGCTGTAGGAATTCTTACAGGACGCAAGAGCTTCGCTGCTACGTTTGTGTGTTTGTGGCTCTGCATATCGATGGAAAAACCTGTGGTCCGTGGGATTGCAGGAAGAGCTCTCCTGTGCATATCTATGCCAAAATCTGCGGTCTGTGGAGTAAATACCATGCTTTCCTTTTCTTTCGTCGTCTTCTTCTTCTCTCTCTGTCTCTCTGTGTGCGTGTAGTTTTGAAATGGACTTCTTGTTGAGCAGTTTTGGTCGAATCAAGATTTTGCCCTCAAAAACTTGATTTAGCCCGTCAAGAAGAGCAAACAAAGCCTCTCTTGAATATGAGCAAAGAAGGCCGCTTGGAGGTTTGAGTTTCTTGACTTGCACGACTAAGTTCGGATAACTAGAGCAAGCTATCCACATGCTTTAGACAAGGGGCTACAATATGGGTTTTTACGAGCCCATCTAGCTCGCCCTTTTCGTATCACCTGCTTATCTTTAGAGACCACCATGTCTGTTCATCGTCTACGAGGCCTACCAACATCTGTGAGGCCTACCACTAGTTGAGAATTCTCGTGTGGTTTAAGCTTCGTTCTTTACTTGATATCCCATCGTTTTGACACTCAAGCCATTTTTTGTCCGAAGATTGAAAGAGCGCTATACTTGCTGCTGTATTTACCATATCCAGATGGTATACTTCAAGGATGCTTTTAATCAAATGCGTCAGACAAACCTACCTTGCAGGTTTTAAGGTGTATAATTAAGAGCTCTAAGGTGTGCAGATAGGAGTGTACAAACCTACCTGCACGGGAACACACCCTTAGTATGAGTTGTCTCCAAAGAAGCAAAATCTCCAAAGAAGCAACGTAATGGATAAGGCTTTGGACTTTTTAGGTCTTGGGTTTAGACTTGCAAGTCTTTCACCATTTACATGTAATCTTTAATGGGTAAGAATTATATTTGCATTTTTTAATGTCCAAAATACCCAAGCACGTGCATGACACCCATCAAAAATCCAGCATGCTACTAACTAGTGATTGGAAAGGTTGTCAGCATGCCTATAGGAGGAATGGGCTCATAACTCTAATATAGGTGGGTGGGGTACATTAATTTTTTCTTTCACCACATAATAATGATATGGAACTCGCATTTTTCGAACCTGTGGATCCTCATACCAAAAGGGAGTGCTCAAATCATCACACTCCCAATTTGATACAAAACCAAGTTGCTCTGTAAGGGTAGTAAACAAGTGATCTTACATTAAGTAGCCAACCACCACAGACCTTCAATAGTTGGGCGTAATCTATATTCTCTTTAAACCTTACTTTGAAAATAATCTTCACTTTAATTGCTCACCTATAATATGGTATGCTTCTAACCAATGTTGTCATTAGGGAGCATGGCATGTCTTGGAATGCCGAAAACATGGCAATGAAATGAGCTTCATAAACATGTTTCCCCTCTTATTGTTTTTTTAAAACTCAATTGCAAGTAGGAGATCATCATTGGTACAAATATATGGACTATTGGTCTTGTACAAAACCAAAGCTAAATGTGCTACTAGTAGCAAGTTTCACCATTAATGTCTTTCCTTTGTCGCCTATCCACTATCCATTTAGTTTTAGCTCAAAGTGCTAAAGTTTAATTTTCGAGTGATATCTTCATATATAGGTGTACATACACATTTCGTTTCAATTCGTTTCATTAATTAAAGTTTTAATAGACGTGTTTTGCTCAAAGGTTTATAATAAAGCCATTAACTAATTAATCGAATTGAAAAGGGGCTACCTGGGCAACAAGTCGGGCCCAACATCAGCTCGATGGGGCAAGATTGACAGCGTGCCAGGTGATAGCTTGATCGAGAACAGTGGGACGGTGATAGGTGCTCGTAAAAAAGAGAGAGAAAGGGCGACAAATAACGAAAGATGTGGAAAGTTTGGGAATTTTAAGGTACAAATATCTTAGGCGAGATACGTGGCCACCGACATTCATTATCACTCTCGCACGATAAATATTAATTCACTTTCAATTTCTGTATCTCGCCTGAGATATGTAAAATAAATTTCCCTTTCTCGCCCGAGGTATGGTTATTCAATTTCAGGCATATGTTAATCCAATTTCATTTCCAGTATCTCACCCTAAAAACATTTTCTCAATTTTCATATGTCGCCCGAGATATGGTAATTCTATTTCACCCATATATTAATCAAATTTCATTTTCGGTATCTCGCCCGAGATATGTTTTCTTGATTTTCTTATCTTGCCCGAGATATGGTAATTCAATTTAACACATATTAATCCAATTTTATTTTTGGTATCTCGATCGAGATATGTTTCGAAACTTTTCTTATCTTACCCGAGATATGATAATTCAATTTTAAGCATATATTAATTCAGTTTCATTTTTGATATCTCGCCCGAGATATGTTAAATAAATTTATGTATGTTGCCCGAGAAACATTTTCTCAATTTTCATATCTTGCTTGAGATATAAATATACATACTGAGTTGGCATGGTACGATGACTGGGCAATCTAGTCAGCTTGAGAAAGAGCCATAACTGGGCAATCTAGTCAACCATGACAGTTAATCTAGTCATAAGTAGGTTATCAAAAGAGCCCTCAACCATGTCCCTTTTTCTCACGACAACCATCATCCTGTTGAGCATGTTCCTATTCTTGTCAACATTGCTTTAATCATTTTTCCTAGCTTCTCACACCGAGGACCAATAGTTTTGAAGCCATAACTCACACTTCGTGTCTAACCTATCTTGAGAAAGAGCCACCTCAAAAGAGCATGATTTATAGCTAGACGCTATGGAAATTTCTTGCCCTCTTGATTGAAGGCCACCATCTATTACCATTGCTCCTTACCTCATAGAACCAAATTTGGTAGTTTTGTGACCACATCTTGTTTTTTTTACTCCCATCACTATACAAGACAAGGATTATCATGTAGGATGTTCTAGAGGTGCTTGAAATGAAGGAGCATGAGTGTACGACAACATGATCAAAGACGCAAGAAACAATTTCATTAGCTTACAAATTGAAGATAATCCATCCTTTATTAATAAAATTGCTCGCTAATATGACACAAGCATGGATGATATTTTTTTCATCATCGCAAAGTTAATAGACCTTTCACATCTAAAATATGAGATTTGAGATGCAATATTTGAGAAGCTCCGAGAGACCATTTTTTTGCATAAGCACAAGATTAGCCACCCTAGGAGAGGCAATGCCCAAGTGAAGCAATATGACTTGGAAGGCTTGAATGACATGCAATACGATAAAGCAAAGAAGGTAATCTCTAGATGTTGGGTTCAAGTTAACGTTTCATAGTTTACCATGGACTTTGACATGAGATACATAGGTGGGGGGTTGCAAAAGGTCTATGTAATTTGTTTGGGATTGAAGGGGGGCCTCCAGGTTCCCTAGCCAAAGGAGGAAGTTTGAAGGCATGTTTCCAAAATCCATTCTTCTATTGGGATTGCCTCCTTTCCCAAAACTTATTTGGAGGGACTAGCTAACCTCCATGTTTACATATATGTTGAATTTTGTAGCAGTTTGATATTTTTTGTTTCTACTCAAATTTTCATTGCTTATACTACGTGATACAAAATAGCTTTTTTTAAATGATGTGCCAAGAAAGAATAACAAATAACATGTGGAATCTAATTCAATACTTCCTTTGACCACCTTTAGTGATAAGCCTTTCAATTGTTTTTTGTTGTTGCTTCATATGCTCATGGAGTCCCAATGAAGTGAAACTAATTAGTTTTGTTTGCAACTTATGGTGCTCTTTCAAGACTATCAACATGACTAGGTAGCTTTGCATTTGAACTTGCACCTCATGAAGCAAATCATCACATCCTTGTTCCTTCTCTTTCATCGAGTTTAAGTGTTGCATATGTACTCTTATACAAGTTGTCTAATTCTTGCCTCACTATTCTTGTGTAGCAAAATTTCAAGAGATGCAAAAGGATTATGTGATTAATCACAATCTTTCTAGTACATCCTAACAAACCGTTATGACCCTCACATAAATATTAAATAAATCTTGTCAATCCAAAAATTTTGAGGATGACGACAAGTGAGGATCGGTTGGATCTATCACATCCTCGACGCAAAGATCAACATTTTTATTACTTGCAAATGTGCGTTGTTGTAGTATTGATTGTTCTACCAAACATATTGTCCTATGTAAAATGACAACAACCATCATCACTCCTTGAAGAAAAGAGAGCAATAGAAAAAAAACACACACAACATTTGATATTATCATTTTTCAATGACAATAAACATTATCATTCTATGATGAAAAGAGAGCAATAGAAAAAATGCACAACAATTGCCATTATTATTATTATTCAACACACAACAAAAGAAAAAAAACTATCCAATATATTTAACCACATGAAAAAATCACATTTACTAAACAAAATACCCTAACTTCATAATTATTTCTTTCACTCTTGAGATGTTATCAACCAAATAATCACTCTCGATGATGTGCTTGCCTAGTTTCCAGTTGTAGGATTAATGAACAAAAAATTTTGATTGTTGAGTTCCATTTGAAAATGGCACTTGAAATTAAAACACTCCAAATTTGTCCTCGTTTATATCTTCAAACTCGTATTTTCTAACAGGGATTATGAGGACCTTTCAACCATAAATGCTTGGAGTGGAAGAAAAGTAAGAAAGAAAGGGAAAAATCCCCTGTGCATGTGGTGCTTAATAAGAGATGGTCAGTTCTCTATGACAGGCACCAATGGAGCTTTAAGTTTTCAACAATTTGGTCTAAAGAGATTTAGCCTAAGAAATTTGTTCTATTGTGGCTGATTATGCATAAAGCCATATGGACAGGCGACAAGTGCAGGAAATGTGGGTTAACAGATGGGGTGTGTGCTAGATGCAAACTAAGTATCGAAGATATTGGTCATCTGTTTAGAAACTGCCAGAGATCTGTAGATATTCTGTCTCACCGGTCTGGTCTGTTTTGGGTTGTCTGCCCTCTGCAAAACAACTGTTACTAGGGGATACTGTAGGGGTGCTCCCCCGGTGCTGGGCTAGAATCAGAGCTGAATTTCTTTGGGTGATATGGAAAGATAGATGTGCAACTGCATTTGAAAGTGCTTACCAGATTCCAAATCTGAAAAGTCTTTTTGCTGACTTTCATGTGCAAATTTATGATTTTCATATGGTGCAGGCGAGATTGTACACCACTCAAGCTCGGGTGCTTGGAGAAACTCAAGCTCAACTAAGGAACATGGACCACTTCATCCAAGATTAGCTGAACGAGCTCCAAAGGAAGATTGATGAGTCCAACCGCTTTGTGGCTATGCTGCAAACCAGAATTGAAGCATTAAGCTATGATTATTGAGGGTTTGGGTTATGATCTGAGGTCTTTTGACTGTTATGACTGTGATCAGTTGAACCCAGTGCTGTATCCGAGTCAGTTATTGTAATTTTGTCTCTCTTAATTAATTCTTGCGCTTGTTGGTAAAAAAAAGAAAGGGAAAAAAATAAATAATAAGCAATTTGACACGTGGGTCGTTGCGCTCATCGACGTGTCTCTCCTCCTCCGCCTCTTTTCCATAGGCATCTCTGTGTCGAGTTCTCTCCTTCTTTCTCCCACTATAAGGCTAGCACTATTGCAATCTCTCTCTCACTGTGTGCGCGCGCACGCAGCATGGTAGGGGTAAAATTATCTTCTCCTCTTCTTTATACCTCTATGCAGTGTGGTGGAGCACCGATGAATGAGGGGAGCAGGAGAGGAAGACGGGGGGCAGGTGCCAACCTCTGGGGAGCGCGAAGAGGAGTGGGGGGTCGTGTTGTGTTACAGACGGAGAGAATCCGAGGAGGACACAACAGGGAGGATGGTCGGAGGACAAGCAAGCGTGCTTTAGTAATTTAGGTAGTATGCGTATAAATTGTGAATGGAGAAACAATTTAAATAAGCACCCAAGATGTTTTTTATAAGCCCCCCAACGTTTTTTTAAATTGATTAATTAGTTTAGGCACCCAAGATGTTTTTTATAAGGCCCCCCAACGTTTTTTTAAATTGATTAATTAGTTTAGGCTTGTAAACATAGGAGAAATTTTTTTGAAGGTATACGTGGCAGTAGTATAATTTGAAAGATTGGATTTTTAAAAAGGTTAATTTTAGGAAAAAAACTCGTCGACATGGATGCCAGGTGTTTTGAAGGGATCGATTGCAAGATCCTGAGTATGTTGCCAAGCTTCACAGAGCTGTCCTGCAGGTGAAGAGAGAGAGGGATGCGTGCCGAGAGGTGCGACGCACACGCACCGATTGTGGCAACAACGAGGGGTTGTAGGCTAAGGCACATACGAGGGGTTGGGTCCAGACGAGCAAAAGGGAGGAGGTGGGTTGTAGGCGGAGGCACATACGAGGGAGGAGGAGCAGAAGGGAGGAGGTGGTGGTGGTGGCGTAGTGGGTTGAGGGGGTGGGCGTACAGGGGGTGGGCATAGAGGTGGCGAAGAAAGGCAGCTGTAAACCTTACAATTTAATAATTGTAAGGTTGATAATCTAATAAATAATGCCCGCATATAACGGGCATATTTAATACACTAACGATAAAAGCCTGAATATACACTGAACGATAAAAGCCTTACAATTTAATAATTGTAAGGTTGATAATTTAATAGATAATGCCCGCTATATGCTGGCATTATTTAATACACTGACGAAAAAAACCAAAATATTATACACTGACGATAAAAGCCTGAAATATAAGCAGCCAAGATGTTTTTTGGGCTGGATTAATTAGTTTGTTTAAGAAATGCAAGAAAGTTCCAAACTTCCAAGGTTTTTAAACCTTCCGCTTTTAGAAATACCTCTTTTTAACATAAATCAATTAAATCCTCCTAAAACCGGATCGTCATTCAAAGTATGTTGTTGTCTTCAAGAAGGAACTTTCCAAGTATGATCGTTAGCACCCAACACAACACTTTCCCGATTGGTACATACGTCGTGTTGAAAGCTTATGGCTCCAGCCTGCAATTGCCCTGTCAAACTCTGAAGGATCCGCATGTGGTTGGTGTGGAAGCATGTCGGTGCGGTGCTTTCATTTCCAGGTCGAATCTTGTCGATCACTACGCACATCATTTTATCACGAGAAAGTGTTTTTGGAAACTGTGCGATTCATGCACCGCTCATGTTAACAGTAAGACACAGAGAGAGAGTTGCTTCTTGGGTTCGTAGAGTAGAGTTTACCGTTTACCCACCATGGAGCTTGGGGCCAACGGGTCGCGACGTACTCTTGCACAACAAATCCACTTTAAAGTTGACTTATTTGCTTGGCCAATTTCCAGAATGTGTACGAAATCCCGTAAGGACCTGAGATCTCAATAGCACCCTTGTCTAAGGCTTTGAATGAGACTTCGTATCCGAAATGCAAAAACGATCTCACTAGAAAGTCATTGAAAACTTTGTCAAAGAACCGGCGCTTATTCAGAAAGCAATAAAGTCCATTACCGAAAGTAAACACCTATTGGCCGGCATAGCGAAGTGCCGACCTATCGTGCCATCGTCGGCATTCATTATTAATCTGGCTTCTATTTGGCCAAGAATGGGCGTGATAGGAGAATAAGAAAAAAACACTACAGAAGCCATTTATCCAATAGTAACGTGCGGTGCCTCCACTGGTTAACATCCAATCCAACCTGGAAGTAAGCAATCGGCCAAAGGCAACCAAAAAACACCATATTAGATAATTTGGGAAAAATCCCATTCCCATTTGAAAAATGGGAGCATGGTAAACTTGTCCAAAAGTTTGTCAAAACCCCCTCATGTGACATATCATCGAAAAGATCTTGAAGAGTAGAATCTAAATCTATGATCTCCGACAAATTTGGAGTTAGTATGTTTAAGATATGTCCAAAACTATATGGAGTAATTGATTCCCAAAATGTGAGATTTTTCCCAAATTACCTAATATTGACTTAAAACATTCTTTAGTAAATTAGTCAAGAACTTGAACTCCGTAGTACTGCGGAAGTGTTAAGGAAAAGTGGGAAGAACGAATTTGAGAGCCAAAAATCGCTAATATATTTCGAAAAATCTTTTCCCGCTTGCCTTGTTACAAGGGCTAAGGCAAAGGTTGTTAAGGTGCTAACGACAAATGTGTAAAGAGAGACCTCGCACAACCATATGACCAGGTCTATAACGCAGGTATGGTTCACTAGGTGCCATTTACGTTTCCTTCGAGTTTACCCTTTCGCAAATACCTTGTACTACATTTTGAGTTTGATGCTCGGTCAGAAGTCTGTGACCACCATTTATACAGGCTAAACCAAGCCAATAATAGTGGTCCCGTGGGATACTTAGCTTGCCAACTATTTTGATAGCTTTTTTTTTCCCAACCCTTTATTAGTTGGTATCAATGAACAACCTTCTCTACAAAGCAAAATTGCATTAGAGTCATCATTAAGTAAAAGGGCAAGTTGCAGGAACTCGCTCCACCAAACATCTTACCGTTGCGCGAACAGCTCGTGGGCGATGGCGGGCTGCGTCTGATAGCCCTCAGCACTTTCTCTTTTTCCTCTACGCCTGCTGCCCAGAGGCTTGAGTCTTGCTTTTTACCCTCCTCATTCTTGACAGCGCCCCCCCAGGTGCATGGGCCCCGAGTGGAGGGGAGCCCCCACTCTGCTCAGAGCACAGGGGTCTAGCTCTGGGACTGCTCAGTCTTCACCGCCTGTTAAGAGCACTCAAGCAGCTTTTCATCAGTTCCACAGTTGTCTTTGACCCAACCCCTAAGGAAATCTACTGGTGGTCTTGACCCGAACAATAAACCAACTAAACATCAGGCTGTGTAATCAATTTCCCAACATTGAACCAGCTCTGGTGGAAGACAAGAAAAAGGTTTAATGGAAGAGGGATTACCTGATGTGGCCATTACCTTTGCTGGAGATTGCTTGTTGATTTGAACCTCTTCTTCGACTTGTTTCTGCAGCAGCATCAGATTTAGCTCTTCCACTCGGGCTCTGGAATCTTCCAACTGTTTTTTGGTGTCCATGAAATCTTCTAGCATCTGCTCATATTTCAGCATGGCATCTCTATTGCCATCCATGGCCGGGGGCCACTGTATCTCCATAGGTATTGAGGTAGAGATCATCCAAGCCCTCCCAAATGGGTACTACCTCTTTCTATTCAAAGACTCAAATATAGCTCTTAAGGACCTAGGTTCAGGGCAATGGATGTATAGGAACATCCCTTTCTGTTCCTTCAGTTCGTCTAAAAACTTTAACCCTCAAGGTCCAAAACCCTCAGCCTGCTGGCCTGTGTGGGTTGAGCTTCCTAACCTGCCTTTTTACTTGTACCCTGGGCTCAGAAAAAATGTTTCCCCCATAGGGAAAGTGCTAGGCATGAGACCCAAGAATGACTACAACCCGGCTTGGCATCCTCAAGTCCTTGTGAAAGTGGATCTAGATAGGCCCCTTATTGATGAGATTGAAATCAATTGCGGTGATTATAACATCCAGTAAAGCATTCTATACAAACACTTTCCCAACACATGCTTCCACTGTGGAAAGCAAGGGCATGTTATCAGAGAGTGTCCTTCCAAATACCCTAATTTGAGTGCCATTAGTGCCCCTAATCTTCCATCAGCCCCAACAAAGGAGCTTAGCCTATTGGAGTGAATAAGAATCTGATTGTGCCTTCTCCCCTTGTTCCCTCTACCTCAAAAGACAAGGGAGAAAAGTTTACAGTACCCAATAGGAGGAAGACCTTTAGATAGAATACGGCGGGAAACCTGAGGGCGTTTGCCAACTCCTTCGCCTTGCTAGACAACATCTCGGACCCTGATGATTCGGTTGATTCCCAAGAGATCATTCAGTCCACGCCTCTAGATAGATCTAGAATTTTGGCCGAAACTAACCAAACGGACCATGACCAAGTGCTCCCTCCCCATGCAATGATGGCTGGCTTGTTGGGAGATGAGCAAGATAGGGTTCAGCAGTCTCTATCTGATACAAAAAATAGTATGCCCAAAGAAATGGAGATAGTCAAGGAATTGAAAAGAATGCATGCTCAGGTTGGATCCACCACACCTCAAGCTGCCTCCAAAGTGGAACCTAAAAAGGTCAACTCCCAGAAAAAGGGCAAATGAGATGCACCAGTTTGAATGTTAAGGGGTTGACTGACCTTTCAAATTCCAACTAGTGAAATAATGGCTAAGGAAACAAGGTAGATTTGACTTCATAGCTCTAATTGAAGTCGAAGTTAGCGGGGATGAGCTTGAAAAAAGGTTGCTCAACATTTCTAAAGAGCACATTTGGATCTACATAGCCCAGTGTCAGGGTTCTGAAGGAGTGGTTGTGGGTATGCATGTGGACCATCAGAATGAGCTGAAAGATGTGAGGATTGATACGTTTGATCAATGGGGTGCATTTGAAATGACAACCTTCTCCTTCATTGATATTTATGCCGGAGGTGCTCAGGCAATCAGAATCAGAACGTGGGGTACCTTGAGAAGCGTCCCTGATCCTATCATTCTAATGGGAGACTTCAATATGGTGGAATCCAAAAATGACAGGTTAAGAGGTTTGGGACAAGTCATAAAAGGGGCAGAGCTCCTAGCCTGGCAGGGCATTGCTAATCACTTTGAGCTATGTGACATAGGGAATATTGGAAACTACACATGTGGAAGAACTATGCCCATGGGGAATTGACCAGGAAAGCTAGATTGGACAGAGGATATATTAGCAAAACCTTGGGTAACTCATCAGATATGAATGTAGAACTGACATTTCTACTTGCCTCTCAGATCACTACCTCGTTATATTAGTGTTGGACAACCATGACAAAAAGGCCTCTAATCAATGGTTCCACATGGATCCAGCCCTGTTTAAAATGCCTATTGTTCAGGAGGAAGTCAAAAGAATCAGGATTGAATTCTTCAACTGTGGTCTTACCCCGGCAAGGGCATGGAGTCTGGCCGTCAAATCTACCCAAGCCTTATTAATTTGCATTAGGAAAGAGGTAACCAGAATCAGGAAAAACAGAAGAGACCTGCTCTATCTGAAACTAAAAGAATTGGAAGTGACAGCCAATAAGGAAGACCCGGCTATTCAAGAAGCTATTCTTAGTACTAGGGCTGAAATTAGGAGAGAAGAGGAGGTATCCCAGAAGCATGCCTTCCTATTCTTTAGAGATTAGTGGGCTGGGAAAGCTGACCTTCCCACTCTTGAGATGTTCAAAATGCTAAAAGTCAAACAATGTAAGGATGCAATCCCTACATTGCATGATCCTAACTTTCAGATAACTCCTTTGAGGAAGGGAATAGAACAAGAGTCTTCAAGCACTTTAATAACATATTTAGTAAAGGGGGAGGGGTGACCAATGACCAACTCAAATGCATTGCACTCATAGGGCAGGCTAGGAAGCCAACCATACCTGACACACTTGCTAAAGAACTAGAAGACGATTTCTCCAAAGAAGAGATTGGCAAGGCCATCGATTGCCTAAAGGTGAGGAAAAGCCCAGGTGTAGATGGCATGCCCGCTGAATTCTACAAGACGTTCAAGGATCTCTTATTGTCTCCCTTACTAGCAGTGTGGCGGGAGCCTCGCCCAATCAATGAAGGGTGGATAAAACTTATCCATAAGAAAGGGGAGAAGAATGACTTGAGCAATTGGAGACCTATTACCATGTTAAACTATGCTTACAAAATATTTGCCAAGGCCTTAGCTCTGAGGCTGTCCAGTCAACTAAAGAAGTGGATCAGACAGGAGTATAAGGGTTTCATCAAAGGAAGGTACATTCTGGATGCCATTATCACATTGTGGGAGGGTATGGAGTATGCGGAAGAATCTGAACAGCACTACATCTTTTTCAAAATTGACTTTGATAAAGCTTATGAGAGGCTTAGTTGGCATTATGTTCTAGAATCCCTTAAACACATGGGTGCAGTTCAGCACTTTATCTAGATGGTGAGTACTCTTTTTGGGATTGCCACGGCTAGGGTGAATGTCAATGGTGTGCTCTCTGGTGCTTTCTCCCTGACCAAATCTATCAGACAAGGCTGCCCTCTAGCACCCCTCCTCTATGCTATTGCTGCAGATGGTCTAAACTGGCTGATTAAACAATGTTTTCATATTCACCTTTGTCCACACTCTTCAATAGCACTGCTAGTGCCTCATCATCTTCTACCTTTTTGCCAATAGCTACCAGTTGTTGCTTAATGCTTTTATATCTGTTCAAGCGTGTGATTAAAGGTTCACTTTCCTTCATATCCAATTTGTAAAATTGCATTAACAGATTTATCTTTGAATTTTTAGCTTGTGTGCCAAATAATTTATTGAATTCATCCCATGCATCTTTTGTCCACTGTATCCCTGTGATGTGATGAATGATTTCATCATTTAAACCGAGTGTGATAAGTCCCAATGCTTTTTCATTCCTGCTCTTCCACTCATTTTCCCCTCTCACCTCTAGGCATTCATCTCTTCCCTCAACTAGCCCCCACAAATTTTTCCTCATGAGCAGATACATGGTTTTTGTCTGCCATGTATAAAATTGCTCCCCATTAAATTTGGCTCTCTTGTGCCGTACTCATGATAATGTGAAGGGGGTCTTACCTCTTGATCCAATTTCAAGATTCAAGGGCAGTGTCTACCCTTTTACAACTCAATCAGGTGTTTAGGAGATGATTACAACAGATTTATCAGCATAAAACTACCAGAAATTACATTAAATCAAGGGTAACCAATTTGTACGGAATGGTTGGAGTATTAAACCATCTCCGAATTGCAATCTGAAGTTATAAGGATCTGTATCAGATACCTAATGGTTAATTTGAACCCTCAATCGTACCAAAATATAGTGATAAGCACTGATTAATCACTGATTAGCAAATTAATCCTCTATTTTGTGTGCAAAAAATAGAGTATGCGGGGAGTCCAGATCTGAGGCCTTAGAGTTCAAATGAGCTCAAATCCTTTCAAGGCCATCAATAGCAATTAGTCTAGTAGAGGATTAAGCCAAGAAACACAAGATTTGACCAAACATTGAATGCTTAATCTCTATTTTACCAAATTCACCTGCAGATTTGATGAAGAGCTTGGATCTCACTGTAGACTTGATCAAATCAAATTCTGTCTTCACCAGCTTGTAGAGCATCTTTGAAAACCTCTAGGGCCAAGAGGAATTAGAGCCATTGCATTTGATGAAGCAAAAATCTCAGATTTTCTCCAAAAAAAGGTGCCTACTAAATCGCATGGAACAGCAGCGTGCGCTGGCGGTTTGAGCTTCTGTTTGGATGGGCTGGAGCACAAGGATGTTAGCTATGTTTGGCTAAAATGGCTTGAGCTAATTTGATGTATGATGGGAGATAGAGCTCCTCCACCAGCTGGGGTTACAGAGGGTTTGTTGAAAAAGAGGTAAAAATATTAATTATCTACTAATCCTAATTTGCCAGGTGATTAGTAAGATAATGGGCTCACAAATTGATGGATTCTAGGCTAGGCTCTGATACCATGTTAAAATTACAGCAATGTGATGAGCTATGGTGGATCAAATGCTAGAATCAACATCATTAACAAAGAGATTAGATGATAATTAAGACGTGAGCAATTAATTGATAGCTTAATGTAGGCATGGATAATAAAAAACCAGCAAATTCTCATTAGGCCAATGCCTCAATTTATAGAGTTTACATCCAAGCATCCAACCCACTGATTTCTCCTTGATTCACTCCACCTCTTTTGCTTGATTCTCTCCACCTCTCCCAGAATATCTCCACACCTCCTAAATCTCCTTATACTACCCTTTATTCTCTCTCGATAGATATTTCTCACCTTTTCACAGGTTCTCTCACATTTACAGATTCTCTTTTATAGCCTCTAACCAAGGGCTTGTTCCTGCACACACCCTATTCACTTGTATATTTCAACAATCACGACCCACCCTAACCAAGAGGTCGTGTGTTCGAGGCCTGACACAATAAGGTTGTGTGTGTAAGTGGGGTAGCTTCTAGCTTGGCTACATCCGCTCGAAAGGGGCCCTTGAATACATTTGAATGGAGATCAAGAGCTCGCTTCAACAATAAGCAAAAAATCTAACAAGCGTTTCTCTAATGCAAATTTTTCAAAAAACGGCTGCTTATATTAAGAGATTAGAAAGAGACAGGTTAAAACATGTTGATGAGTACAATATCCTTGCACATGACATTCACTTCTTATCACCCATAGTTCCTGAAATGCAGGCCACAGCTGCTCCACAAGCTTGCCTTTGACTTTATTGCGAAGTTTCTCTAGCTATGTATCCAGTTTTTCTTGCTTTTTCTGAGTGTGACTTTCAAAAAACATAGAGTGCTTTGATGAGCAACATATCCTTGGAGATGACGGACTCTCTCATCTTCAACAGTTTTTGAATTTGCTGTGTCACCTGGTCCACTTGCTTTCCTTTAGCTTTCTTATGCAGACGATGAAACGTGGTGTCCAAGTCTTTCATCCGTCTTTGTATGAATCTTTCACCTACATGTATCAAGTTCTCTTTTGGCCTGAAATTGTTATTAGGCATACTATTAAAAATGGAATCAAGTCTATGTAACCACAAGCACCATAACAGTTTAGTTCTCAAGACAGCCCATAGTTCAACCGATGCCTTCTCCAAGTAACAAGTTTTTCAAGCCAAGGGTGTAGCCATTCCATAGATGAATGCATTTGGCCAATTACTCGAAACATTTCTCTGCAGTAGGGCAGTGCATGAAAATGTGCAGGTCATCCTCAACCTCCTTGCATCTGTGGCACTTCCCATCCTCAATGTTAAGTCTGAGGGCTTTAAGCTAGGTCCAAAGAGCTTTGAACATAACCAACCAAGCTAGGCACGCTTTTTTTGGTTCCACATTTATTCCATAACTTACCAAACAGAAAATACCATTGTGATTTGTCCAGAAGGATTCCCCATCTCTTGTTTAAAGTGCATTGGATAGGATCAGTCCTCTGTTTGGGGAGAATAGGGAGTAGTCCTTTTTTATTCCTCCATTAGAAAGCTTTGTGAGCTGGCATATCTTTAATTGATAGCAGCCAGGTGTCCGATTGGTGCCATAAGCTGATTCTTGCCCCAATAAGGTCTAATTCTGCATATGAGACATTATAGTCTCTGATGATCAAATCAGCTCTGGACATCCAAGAATTGATGTCTCTGTCCCAAATATCCCACCAGCAGATTCCTTTCCTATGCATCCTCAAAGCCGCTTTAGTTTGGGAATTTTCAATTGGGGGGAGGGGAATGCTTGGCCACCAGATGGAGTCTCTCCCGTGTATATCCCATGTGTAACTAGGATAAGGTCAGTCTTGATAGCATTCCAAGCCGACCAAAGCGAATAGACCAGTTGGCTACCAACCGATTTTGCCAAGTATTTGCTAGCCATAATTGTGAGCGGGAGGAGCTTCTTCCACTTGGGGAATTATTTGAGCTGGAATTGTTCAAGATTTCTAGTGATCAACCAAGCCCAGTCTTCAGAGGGGTAGATAAAGCTTCTCAGCACCCATTTGGTAGCCATTCTATTAGCCAAGTTGGACACGTCTTTGATTCCAAGGCCCCCTTTACCTATTTCCAAGCAGCACCATTCCCACCTAACTTTAGGGATTTTCCTAATCTAGGGGTCCCCTCCCCATAGATAGTTCCTGCATAACCTTATGAATTGCAATAGATGAGAGTCTGGAGCTAATAAAGTAGATGATAGAAGGGATAATGAAATGGTTGATTACCATCTTTCTACCCCCCAGGTTCAAATGCATTTTCTGCCATCTGGTAAGTTTCTCTTCCACCTTATTTAGCACCCAAAGCCATCTCTGCTTAAGGGTGACCTTGAATCCCATGGGAATGCCCAATAATCTGAAAATCACTCCCTCTTCCAGGACTTTACAGCTAGCTTGAATCAACCAGTCAGGAGGCTTTTCAATGAAGGTCCTGATACCTATTTTCTTATGGGTTAATGATTGAGCCAGAAGCCCTGCAATAAATATCCAAGTAATCCCAAAAGCACTTAATGCTTAGCTCATTATTGGCAACCATGGCATTAGTATCATCAGCAAACATTTGGGTGCATGGTTGTTTATTGTTGGGAAGAGAGATACCATTCATTTCCCCTTTGTCCGAGCAACACTAAAGAATGTACCTGAATTGAAGCTACCCGAGATAGAAGGAGCTCTACTAGAGCAAGAGACCAGAGGCAAAGAGAAGAAATGGCTCGACTCAACAGCAGGAGAAGAAAAAGCATTCTTCACCCGAGGAGGATTCTCTCAAGGGCAAGGATGAGGAAGAGGCAGAGTAGGAGGAAGGACCTTCACTTGCCACAACTGTGGAAAGCCAGGACACATGGCAAGAGACTGCTACAACAAACCCAGTGGAGAAGGAATGACATCGACAAACTTCATGGAGGCTCCTAAGGAACTGGAGTCGGATCATCTTTTCTAAAAGAGAGAGAGCGAGAGAGAGTGAAACCCCACAACCCAATGTAACCCGTCCCAACAGAGTAAAACCACCTCTGAGCCACCAATGATGTAGGCCATGTGGTAGATGTATGTGTGAGCACTTTAGTCAAGGTCATGGGAACTTGTAGTAGCCTTGGACACATAGAGAGAGAGAGAGTGTCAAGGACTATGAGTTTAGGAACTTGAGGCACTGGTCACGGACTATCAAGTAAGAGGGAAACTTGGTATAGGGTCCAGGTGTGCTAGGATTATTCACTTGAGGGGAGGTGTTGAAATATACAAGTGAATAGGGTGTGTGCGGGAACAAGCCCTTGGCTAGAGGCTGTAAAAGAGAATCTGTAAATGTGAAAGAACCTATGAAAAGGTGAGAAGTATCTATTGGGAGAGAATAAAGGGTAGCATGAGGAGATTTAGGAGGTGTGGAGATATTGTGGGAGAGGTGGAGAGGATCAAGCAAAAGAGGTGGAGTGAATCAAGGAGAAATCAATGGGTTGGATGCTTGGATGTAAACTCTATAAATTGAGGCATTGGCCTAATGAGAATTTGCTGGTTTTGGATTATCCATGCCTACATTAAGCTTTCATTTAATTGCTCACTATCTTAATTAAGCTTTCATTTAATTACTCACTAATCACATCTTAATTAAGCTTTCATTTAATTGCTCACTAATCACATCTTAATTAAGCTTTCATTTAATTGCTCACTAATCACATCTTAATTATTGTCTAATATTTTTGTTAATGATGTTGATTCTAGCATTTGATCCACCATAGCTCATCACATTGCTATAATTTTAACAGTGATGAGCTGATCCACTCGGGCAAGTGCTCGCTAACTTTTCAGGGCTAATTTGGATTGCTCCACTTCATATGCAAGTTTGGTGCTAGAGTTGGTGAGTTGCTTGATAGTATGGTTTGAGTAGTAGTCAATGTTCAATTGAATGATACAATGCATATTTTCTACTCTTCATCCAAAATAGCCACCATGAATAGTGCAACCTATAATGAACTTTGTTTTTTACATGAAACTTATGATCAAATTTTTCAAATTTGAACTGGTGAAATCCTTGAGCCCCCTCTCATGGCAAGAGTCTTCATGAAACTTATGATCATAGTTTTAAGAGAAGTCTTTATCATTGGTGTTGAACTCCTTGAGCCTCTTCTCACGGTAGAGTCTTCATGGGGGGACTCATGGCTTCTCTTCCCATGATCTCCAATCTTTAGGCACGCTTTTGGACATGGTGGTCTTACGAATCATGTAGATAGCGAGTATAAATGCCTAGCAAGAGGTGGTAGGTCATTTCTTCGTAGCTTCTAACTTTTGCACATTAAGATCTTCATGCAGGGCCTCCAATTCAATAGCTTCATTTTGTAGACTCCAAAGTTGAAGCCTCATAGTCTTCACCTTCAAGATTTTCTCTTCTTGACCTGCTTTAGGGTCTTCTTTCCACATTGGTGTGGCTTCTACGCCACTTGGCCATTGCAAGCTAATGAAGTAAACAAGCAAGTCTCATGAGATAAAACTATCTTCCACAAAAAATTGGGAAGCGTAGGCTTTTTAATGAGCAATGTGTATCTTGGAGATCTTAATAATATACTCAACTAGAAATACAACTAAACACATTGGGAGAAAATTCAAATGCCACATGAAGATACTGTATAGCATAGTAGGTTATGAAGATTGATTAATCCCCACCGCCACTCCCTCCTCCTCCCCCTTTTTACCTTGTGAGGTTTTTGAGTTAGTTTGGATAGGCAATATTGAAATTACATTTTGGTAAAGAGAAGATAGTCTTTGTGGGAGAAAATGTGCAACTCCTAGTAGGACTATCTAAGCAATAGTCACCCACTAGCACATTCCCACAGTGTAGGTATTTGATGGTACCTTGCTCTATTTCAAAGGTAGCATATAAGAACATGAAGAGATGGGCCACTTGCTCTGTTGCAAAGAACACAAAGAGATGGGCCACTCACACTCCCACATCCAAAGAGCCATTCGGATCCTTGTTGCATGATTGAACAATTAAGCTCTAGCCTCTTGTTGATGGTTAGATGTGGGTGATGGTGTTCATGAAGAGAAGTTGATGTCTATCATAGTCCTGAATAGTGCTAGGAACTTACAAATTTCCCCTCTCCTTGTGCGGAGCCACTTGAGTTGGAAGGTGAAAATGATGCGCGACATAACCATGTTTAAGGGTTACCATCTCAATGAAGTCACTTATTTTTATCGAGAGGCACATGATGTCCCAACATTCGATGAGAGCCATTTAGGACTCCAAATGATACTGGATAAGAGATCATAATCATCTCCATGGGATCACAAAACCATTGAATCAATCAATACCATATATAGTTTTTGTCGTGTGTGCGAAGTTATTGATATAGTCGTATATGGTAGAAATCATCAAGTTAGTAGTCCATGGCTTGGCACGAGATGATGGGGAGAAACCTCCTTGTCTAGAGGGCGAATCAAGGGGGGTCCCTTAGTTTGTTGGTGACCCTCTCAGTTAGGGGTGGGGTGGGCCCTCTAAGGGGGAGGGGGGTTCCTATTGGAATTCAATGCTCCACCTCAGCATTGTGAATGAGAAGGTGAGAGGTTTCTATATTATTTAAGCCCCCTTTATGAGTAGTTGTGTTGAGCATGCCTAAGTGCCCAACAATGTGATGTTTCTATATTATTTAAGCCCCCTTTATGAGTAGGTGAGAGGTTTCTATATTATTTAAGCCCCCTTTATGAGTAGTTGTGTTGAGCATGCCTAAGTGCCCAACAATGTGATGTTAGACACTACAGTTGTGGCAGGATAGTTAAGAGATAGCTTATGTAGACTTGGCACCATGCCAAGTAATATGGGTTGAGAAACATCTCCACCTCAGCATTGCGAATGAGCAGATAACAGGTTTCTCTATTTTTTAATCCCCCTTCATGAGGAGTATTTATGTTAAGCATGCCCAAGCGCCCAACAGTGTCGAGGTTAGACAATGTGGCTGTCCACAGGTGGCAAGATAGTTAAGAGACAACTTATGTAGACTTGGCACCATGCCAAGTATGATGGGTTGATAGACCTCACCTAGGGTAAAACAAGATCTTCTAGGGATAGCTTTGTCCTCAGGTTGTGGGTCCGAGCATACGCCCAAATGACCTTGGAGGGCTTGGAAGTTCTGTAGGCTTATGATTGTGTGTCTAGTCTAATTGTCTAAGTCAGGTGATATTGTCAGTTTGGTACATCTGGATAAGTCGTAACGTGGTGGACCTACAATACGACCATCCATGCACCATGCCATGTAATATGGTTTGATAGACCACATCTGCACCTCAGCATTATTGTGAACGAGCAGCAGGTGACAGGTTTCTCTATTTTATAATCCCCCTTTATGAGGAGTATTTGTGCTAAGCATGCCCAATCGCCCAACAGTGCCAAGGTTAGACATTGTGGTTGTCCCTCCACAGGTGTGGAAAGATAGTTAAGAGACAACTTATGTAGACTTGGCACCATGCCAAGTATGATGGGTTGATAGACCTCACCTAGGGTAAAAAAGAAGACCTTATAGGGATAGCTTTGACCTCAAGTTGTGGGGTCGAGCATGCGCCCAAATGACCTTGGATGGGCTTGGAAGTTCTGTAGGCCTACGATTTTGTGTCTAGTCTAATTGTCCGAGTCGGTGATATCGTCAGTTTTGTACATCTGGACAAGTCATAAGGTGGTGGACCACAATATGACCATCCATGCATATTATATATAGAAGAAGCATCTCTCTCTCGCATATTGAGATCATCAAGTTTATATCTAGCTTCATTGCACTATGTTTATGCCCTTGTTGGTGTAAGATGGCTTTTGTCTCCGAATCTACCTAGATTTCCATTAAAGTTTCTTGTCAGACCACATGGGTGGCTAGACACCATTAGTTTTGTAATTTTGTTTTCTGTAAGTATTTGAACCCTCAGCATTTTGTATTCAAAACTCTGGTTTCCAAAGAATTAAAACTTTTATAAATCGTTCTTTTTTAATGTGTAACGTAGGAAAATGTGGTGGGTTGTTCTCCTTCTCATGATGAGGAGTATGACTTTTCTTATCATAATGGGATCTCAGCCACGTTTAAATGGTTGCGAGACAAACAGGGTGTCACTTTGAACTATAAAGCTATGTCCATTGTAAGTTACTTGTTTGAACAAGTTTTAAAAGTTCAAATTCCTTTGGTTTTATAAGCTTTTAGAAATGTATCTAATTTTTGTTTAATATTACTTATAAGAAGATGACGAAGAGGCAATAGGTGAGGAGGAGGATAAGTAGAGGTTGGCTTATCATGTTTTATGTTGTGTAACTCCATACTCGATGTAGCTTGCCTTTTATGGCATTTTGGATTTTAATTCAAATAAGATTTTCATATGTTGATGTGTTTGTTAATATAAATTAGAACTGTCTTCAATATATTGAATTAAAATTTTTGGGACATTTTGGATTTAATACAAATAAGATTTCATGAGTTACTATGTTTTAAATGTATTTTCATATGTTGATATGTTTATTTATATAAATTAAAATTATCTTCAATATAATGTCCCAATCTACCTCCATTTTTTTTCAGCGCTGCTGAGCGACGACGGCACTGTTATTTTTTTATCAGCGTCACCAAGCAACAAAAATAGCGACACTATTGTTTTTTATCAACATTGCTCTGCGAAAATAGCGGCATTGTCATTTTTTATTAGCACCACTCTCAGTGAAAATAACGTGGGAAATATCGGCACGTATACCGTGGGATATAGTGGGGATATAGCAATGTCATTTTTTATTAGCTCCACTCTCAGTAGTGAAAATAACATGGGAAATATCGGCACTTATACCGTGGGATATAGTGGCGCTTATATACCTTGAGCCCTTGATTGATGAGATCAAGAAATTATGGAGAGGCATAGGGTGCATGATGTTTTTCGTCCAAATTCATGTTGCAATGCAATGGTCAAGGGTATCTTGATGTGGACTATGCATTTTTCTAGGCTATATGGAGTGCTCAGGTACGTTGTACTCATGAGTGCTCAGGTATGTTGTACTCATAAATTGATTCTTACGAAGCATGCACAAATGATTCATTTATAACTCTAATGTAATGAATCTCTATTAAATTTTAATTCTTACATGCCATTTTGGTAGGTCTCACAATTGCAGGATATAATGCATATCCAATTTGTGGTCCATCACTTGTATCCAAACAAGCACATGCACTAAAGAAAGTGGTGTATGATGAACATCATAGATTTCTTCCTCCCAAACCACCCTAATTATGCTCCATCAGAGGTTTCTCTGATTGTGATGAGAGGTGCAGAGTGGGAAGCCATGTGGCATTCTCCTCCTACAATACAATTAGAGGGAAGGTGGGAGAGATGGAGAGTGGAACGAGAGATGGAGGGTGACTCCCATCATAGCACTCGTGTAAGAAGGTACTCGATCTTCTATTATCTACCATACTGGATAGAGTTAATAATAAATCATATTTTGGATCTAATGCACATTTTTAAGAATTTGGCATCAATGATTTGGGTAAAAAGGACACGCATGGAATAAGGGATGACCTAAAGGATATCGGATGCATGGAAAATGCATGGCCAAGGGTAGTCAATGACAAGGTGGTTTTACCAAAGGTTCTATGGAGGTTGACAAGGCAAGAGGAAAAGAATGTCAAGAATCAAATTTCATCTTTTCGTACACCAACCAGTGTAATGCACTCATTAAAGGGTGAATTTACAATAACAAAGAAGAAGGGTGAGCATCAATTTTATAGTCTCAAATCACATGATTGGCACAAGATGATGCAAGTACATACATAACTATATCTATTTTTTGGACACTCCTCGGTTTATGTTGTGTGGACTCTATATTGATCTTTGATTGTTTTCAAAAATTGATTTCACTAGTTCATACTTCTAATATCAATTGGTGAGTGCAGAGAAGAGAAAGCTCGGAATGCTATCTATAAATTAGGTGGACTGGCAATCTGAGTTCCAATCAAAACTATAGATTTGTGCTTTTGGTATAACATATAGCTTTGAAATTATCTATTCTTCTTTAATTTATCATTTCTTTTTTTGTTGAATAGGTGGATAGTGTCAAAGGAGATTCATCCATATTCCATTGAGAAGGCTCGATTTGAGTCAATTGAGGCGGTGTGTATGATTGAAGCAAGCTTTTTAAGAAGCATACTCACAGCTCAATTTCACCTTCTAGTACATTTGGTGGATGAGATGGCTATATGTGGCATTGTTCCGATGGATGTTCGTTCTGGAACGCTTCATGAAATCCTTGAAAGGCTCTATGAGGTAAAGGGCAAGGCCAAAAGGATGCATGTGGCAGAGGGATGGTTGATGCAAGAAACCCTCCTTTACATCATAGAATATTTAAAACAAATTGATCCATCTATGCCTAGATTCATGCATAACGATGAGGATGAACGAATGGTGTCACATGTGCCACATGGAAAAGGGCGCATTCGAAATATGGATGAGTCCATGCGTAAAAAAGTCAGTACATTTTGTCTTCTTAACACTTCTATGATGGAAAAGTGGATTGAGAAATATGAAGATGCAAGAAAGATAAGGATAGAGGAGCATTTAAGAGATAAACACAACGGCACATGGCATACCTACCCAGCCTAAAGGCTCTTCCAAAGGATTGCAATATTGAATGGCTTAGAGATGCCCTAAAGCAAGCCGAAAGAACAGGAGAGGATATTACAAGAGAAGATTGGGAGTATGCAAGGGGATGTGACTACCATGTAAGTAAAGATGTTTTAATATTTAACTAACATATATTGTATTTAACTAACATATATTGTATTTTGCTAATATATATAATGTTGAATACTAAACTACTTACATATAAACTATATTTAAGATTTTTTATTGGGTTACAGTATAAAGTGCATAATGCAATATGGTCAGAAGGTCGACATTTTCGCACTGAACATGTGCACTCCAAGAGAATCACATATGATTGTGGTGTAATGACAAGTTTTGACCAAGATAGTCAAGCTAGTAGAAGGGATAATAATATTATAGCGAAGAAAGTCTTTAATATTGTGGAACAATTCAAGACATCTTGGAGATTGGATTTAGAGCTTTCAAAGTGTTTATCTTTGATGTTAAGTGGTTCAAAGTGGTATATAGAGGTACTCAAGCAACCGTCAAGAAGTATCCAAGCGGATTTTTTACAAATTAACTCAACTAAATTATGGCAAGATTCAAGAGACACATATGTTCTACCATAACATTCTGAATATGTTTACACTTAATTTTTAAATTTGATGAATCTATAGATAAAAGGAAGACATTGTATATATTTTCTTGTAAATATTTTGTGGTTCTTCTTTTTAGGTTGTGTTTCATCTCCGGACCAAAGAGATCCTAATTGGTGGTATGTAATACAATCGCTCCTTGATCTAAACGTATATTTCAAGATCAAGATGTTGAAAAAGAAGAAAGGTAGAAAATCAATGGAAGATGCAACTAACAATCAATATGACCACCATGAGGATCACGATGAGAATATCTCTACATCTTCTTCAATTAGTGGAATAGGACTTTGTATCTCTACATCTAAACGTATATTTCAAGATCAAGATGTTGAAGAAGAAAGGTGGACAATCAATGGAAGATGCAACTAACAATCAATATGACCACCATGAGGACCATGATGAGAATATCTCTACATCTTCTTCAATTAGTGAAATAGGACTTTGTATTAATATAGGAGCTATCAAAATGATGGATTTAGAGATAGACCAATTGGCATGCATGGATTTATTTACAAGATGGATTTGATGATGGTACGAATTAAATATATATCATCATAACATATATACGCATTGATCAGTTCATAAATGATTTGTGATTTTGTTGTGTTAGTTAAAAAATATTTGGATGTTTGTCAAGATTTTTGGATTTTAATTTATTTTAAGTTTTTATTTCCACTCCATTTCAACATTCTGTTCTTTTTTCAGCACCCCGTTGAGTGGAGCTTATAGCGACGTTTATCCAACGCTGCTCAGCGACACTAATAACGATGCGCTTATAGCGGTATAAAGTAAAATTCCTCAAATAGACGCTGATAATAATCCCTTCTCTTGTAGTGAATTGTAGTTCTCAGAAATTGATTTCACCCATGGACAAACCCACAGATAGTCAAACAATGATTTACAATCAACTAGGTTTCCACATCGTTAAATGCCATGTTTTTAGTCTTTGATGACCACTTTGAAGATTCTCGAGGCCAACAAGGTCATATATGGAAATCCTAGAGCTTGTCAAAATGTGATTCACTAAAGCATAAGAGGTCTATACTAGGCATGCAAATAAGCATTACAAGGATGTAACGTCTCTATGGATTACACCCCATTCAGTAGTTGGAAAGTTCATATGACTCCAAAGCCCTCAAATCAAAATAACCCTATGGAACTCCGTCCAACCTAGAGTATCATCTCTTACCATACTAGTGGGATCCAACCACATCTACTTCACCAAAGTCAATATATCAAATAAACCATCAATTGGTCTATATGTTGAATCTAATACCAAGAATTTCCAAGGCTAGTATATCAAATGGTTTAACCCTCAAATATTCAACCTAAGACCAAGAAGTTTCAAACTTCTCCTCTCTCTCTCTCTCTCGTACAATTTGGAGACTGCCTCATGCATCAACATGGATTAATATATCATTTTGCCATCACGAGAGAGTGTGAGCATGATCACAAGTGGAATGGCCAACTTTACCCCCCCCTACAACCCAACCTTAAAGAAGAAACTAAATTCCTTTATTATGAACACCAAGGTCAAACCTTAGGTCGATTGGATGGTCAATCTAACCCATGCAAAGTCAAGGATGCAAGATACCACCATGTTCACACCCTAATCCTTCTTCGTGGCTTCTGTAGTCAACTCTATTGGCTAACCATAAGCCATTCAAAAACCATTTAGAATCCTCGTCCTACGCATCTTGGATTATGACCCTCACCACAAGACTACCTAGTTCAGCACCATGTTGTGGATTATGCCAATTTTTAACAAGATTGCCTCTTACCTCCCATGTAGTAGTGACACAAGACACATCACAAGGGTTCATGGTAAAGCTTGGTATGACCTCTTCATGGATTTAAGAAGAATTATCCACTCATGTGGCAAAGTAAGAGTATGCAACAAATCAATTTTCATCATAGTTCGGCAAAGACCTCAAAACATTAAAGATTATTAGTTAGGGGTTATCCAAAAAAGTACTTGAAAACAACCATCATGACTAAGGTTCTGTGAAGTTTAGACTATTGAGTGATTCCTGAACTCACCAATGTGTGTGCGACTTCAAACTTGAATACCACTTAGTAAAAGTCTCCTACCACCACTTCACGGCAAAACGTGAGTTGGTGAAGGCATGGAGCACCCATCAACCTCGACACAATCCTCCCGTAGGCTCCCTCAAGGGATCTCACTGCCACCTCCTCCACTCCAACGTCATCATCCGTTGTTTTTGGGCATAGCTATTGGTGGAGGGCAAACCACCTCCTCTCAGCCCATTGGGGGTGTCACCATTTTAATCATCGCTTTCAGGTGGTGCGAGTGGTGAGGGAATTGCCACTTCCCGTTGTTGCGCCCATCCCGCTATCATGCGGCTTCCCTACCTATTCAGTTGCCTCTATTGGATTGTTGAAGTGGCGCTTCAAGTAGTAACTCCCGTCGAATGGAAGACTCACAGCATAAATACACCAAGGAAGATCCAAGGACAAGGTTGAACTTTCTTTGCTAAGGCTGATATTCCACTCCACATATTGCCTTGCTTCTACTAGAAAATCAATCTTCTTTGATCCAACCTGTAGCTTTGACTTTATATACACATCACATAACTTCAAAAGAACTGAGTATACAACCTCATTGATAGGTGATAGTCAATTCTGACCAATCTTGACATTGTTTGTCCTTGTTCAGAGTGTTGAACTCTACAAGCAATGCATCTTGAATAATTTTAGCTTGCTTGAGCTGCTTGATACGCTCTGGCATGTCAATTACATCTACATCCTTATTACCCTTTGAAAGAAAAAATTTTCCAGACCTGATTTCTGATTGTATTTGTTTTGACTTCTTGAACTTCATCAGAGTAAATGACCATGTGAGACTGCTTTGAAATGAAGGATGCTCCCACCGTAATTCTAGCCATTCGCAAAAATTTCTGCAAAGAAATAAAAGAAAAAAAGATCAAAATCAAGTATTTTTTTCAAAACATATAATTATAAGAGAGCAAGGGATATGGACATACATCCCAGTCTACACGAGATGATGAGCCCTCTGTTACTCCAGATGCTGGCCTTGACGGAGAATTATTAAAGATCCATTGACTCCTCAAGTGCTGCAAGACATCATAGTATGGTTGTTTGACATATAATGATTGGGCCTCTTCATTAGCTATAGCAGATATGGCCATCGCAACTTGTGGCTCTGGATCTACAACAATTCGAGCCTTCCTTTTTTCATACACTTGTATCAGGTCTTGAGCACGACCACCTTTTTCCATTTCTTGATACTGTAAGAATTTTGTAGCATAGATGGAATGTTGGCCATCAATAATCCAATATGAATACTCTGTGAGTTTCTCCTCTATTACCTCACTTAGTTTCATTGGAATTCCTTTCTTCTTGCCAGCATTCTTTACAGGCATCAAGTATGCACACGCTCCTGGCCTGTTTGCACTTGCATCAAAAAATAACACGCATTCATCCACACGGTGAGGTTCTATTTGACGGGAGTTATAGTGATCAGGAGCTAGCCAGCATTGATCTACAGGGATCTCATACTCTTTGTACTTGAATGGAAAATACTTAGAGTATTTTTCCATACCCCCTGTATCACTCTTTAGTGCCTTTTGCACCTCATTTTCCAGAACTTTGGGATCCACAAATCTTATTTTTGTTGAATTTTCCAAGCCTGTTTTCTCTACTGTAGATTTAAGAACTGCTTCATCTACATCCATAATACCTGTACTTCTTTTTGCCTTTTTTTGAACTCGATTTTTAGAGGGCATTTCCTCTTTTTTTTGTTTGCCTTTCAGACAATAAGCAATGGAAGCTTGCAACTCTTCAAGAGTTATTTCTTGACTTGCACAATCTAACTTCCACCCTCAAGAGAACATAGTATCTTGTTTATCTCTTACTATTCGTTCAATAATGAATGCCTTGGGATCTAGTTGATACTCATGGATCCCAGGTACCCCAATATTTATGCATTCAATATCGGGATGAGAATCAACTACAGAAATATAAGATAGAGTCATTGGTCCTAGATCCTCAAAAGTATCCCCGCCCACATCACTAGCAACAAATAGATGAATTTTGTTAAATTGTGAACCCTGAAGACCCCAAATATCTAAGTACCACTGTCATCGTTGATTAGCAGAGGCAAAGTCAACACTGACCGGAACTTCCACCACTTTTCTTTTCTGAGACATCTTTCACCTACAACAAAAACCACAATTGTTAATTATAGTTATTGTATTCTTACACTTTTTAAAAAAACTTAAAATATCATATTCAAAAATCACAGTTTATATCCATGAAAACACTGTGGAGGAGATGAAGAGTGTTTCCATCTTGGAGCTCTCAATACATTTGTTAGTCTTGCTCTAACACATGGTAGAGCTAGATAAATGCATTCTAGCTGGACTTCAAAGTATTCTAGTGCTGGTTTTTCAATGGATATTATCTCTACCGGGTGGTAGAGAAAGATTAATAAATGTATTGACCAGAATGCTTTGAAATCTAGCTCTACCATGTGGTGGAGCTAGAATGCATTCTTCTAGCTCTACCATGTGGTAGAGCTAGACTTCAACGAATGTAACCGACTGAGGTTGAATGTAACTGTGGTAGAGCTATATTCTACCTAAACCACATTGTAGAGATAGAATGCTTTGAGGTTTAGCTCTACCATGTGGTGGAGCTAGAATTGCATTTGAGGTCTAGCTCTACCATGTGGTGGAGCTAGAATCGTAGAGGTAGAAAGCTTTGAGGTCTAGCTCTACCATGTGGTAGAGCAAGAATGCATCAATCTAGCTGTGTTCCATACACATCAACAAAACCAATTACTCCAAGAACAGACCTACTTTACATGACAAGAACCAAGGAGCTAGAATTGCATTTGATCTAGCTCTACCACGTGGTAGAGCTGTATTCTACCTAGACCACATCGTAGAGATAGAATGCTTTAAAGTCTAGCTCCACCATGTGGTGGAGCTAGAATGCATTCTTCTAGCTCTACCATGTGGTAGAGCTAGACTTCAATGAATGTAACCGGCTGCGGTTGAATATAACTGTGGTAGAGTTGTATTCTACCTAAACCACATTGTAGAGATAGAATGCTTTGAGGTCTTGCTCTACCATGTGGTGGAGCAAGAATTGCATTTGAGGTCTAGCTCTACCATGTGGTGGAGCTAGAATCGTAGAGGTAGAAAGCTTTAAGGTCTAGCTCTACCATGTGGTAGAGCAAGAATGCATGGATCTAGCTGTGTTCCATACACATCAACAAAACCAAATTACTCCAAGAAGAGACCTACTTCACATGACAAGAACCAAGGAGCTAGAATTGCATTTGATCTAGCTCTACCACATGGTAGAGCTGTATTCTACCTAGACCACATCGTAGAGCTAGAATGCTTTGAGGTCGAGCTCTACCATGTGGTGGAGCTAGAATTACATTTGAGGTCTAGCTCTACCATGTGGTAGAGATGTATTCTATCTAGACCACATCGTAGAGCTAGAATGCTTTGAGGTCCAGCTCTACCATGTGGTGGACTTAGAATGCATTCTTCTAGCTCTACCATGTGGTAGAGCTAGACTTCAATGAATGTAACCCGCTCAGGTTGAATGTAACTGTGGTACAGCTAGACCTCAAAGCTTTCTACCTCTACGATTCTAGCTCCACCACATGGTCGAGCTAGACTTTAAATGCAATTCTAGCTCCACCACATGGTAGAGCTAGACCTCAAAGCTTTCTATCTCAATTACTCCATCTTGGAGATCTCAATACATTTATTAGTCTTGCTCTACCACATGGTAGAGCTAGATAAATGCATTCTAGCTGGACTTCAAAGTACTTTAGTACTGGTTTCTCAATGGATATTATCTCTACCAAGTGGTAGAGCAAGATTAATAAATGTATTGACCAGAATGCTTTGAAATCTAGCTCTACCATGTGGTGGAGCTAGAATGCATTATTCTAGCTCTACCATGTGGTAGATCTAGACTTCAACGAATATAACCGGCTGAGGTTGAATGTAACTGTGGTAGAGCTGTATTCTACCTAAACCACATTGTAGAGATAGAATGCTTTGAGGTCTGGCTCTACCATGTGGTGGAGCTAGAATTGCATTTCAGGTCTAGCTCTACCATGTGGTGGAGCTAAAGTCGTAGAGGTAGAAAGCTTTGAGGTCTAGCTCTACCATGTGGTAGAGCAAGAATGCATCGATCTAGCTGTGTTCCATACACATCAACAAAACCAATTACTCCAAGAAGAGACCTACTTCACATGACAAGGACCAAGGAGCTAGAATTGCATTTGATCTAGCTCTACCACGAGGTAGAGCTGTATTCTACCTAGACCACACTGTAGAGCTAGAATGCTTTGAGGTCCAGCTCTACTATGTGGTGGAGCTAGAATTGCATTTGAGGTCTAGCTCTACCATGTGGTAGAGCTAGACTTCAACGAATGTAACCGGCTGAGGTTTAATTTATTTGTGGTAGAGCTGTATTTTACCTAAACCACATTGTAGAGATAGAATGCTTTGAGGTCTAGCTCCACCACGTGGTGGAGCTAGAATTGTATTTGAGGTCTAGCTCTACCATGTCGTGGAGCTAGAGTCGTAGAGGTAAAAAGCTTTGAGGTCTAGCTCTACCATGTGGTAGAGCAAGAATGCATTGATCTAGCTGTGTTCCATACACATCAACAAAACCAATTACTCCAAGAAGAGACCTACTTCACATGACAAGAACCAAGGAGCTAGAATTGCATTTGATCTAGCTCTACCACGAGGTAGAGCTGTATTCTACCTAGACCACATCGTAGAGCTACAATTCTTTGAGGTCCAGCTCTACCATGTGGTTGAGCTAGAATTGCATTTGAGGTCTAGCTCTACCATGTGGTAGAGCTAGACTTCAACGAATGTAACCGGCTGAGGTTTAATTTATTTGTGGTAGAGCTGTATTCTACCTAAACCACATTGTAGAGATAGAATGCTTTGAGGTCTAGCTCCACCATGTGGTGGAGCTAGAATTGTATTTGAGGTCTAGCTCTACCATGTGGTGGAGCTAGAGTCATAGAGGTAAAAAGCTTTGAGGTCTAGCTCTACCATGTGGTAGAGCAAGAATGCATTGATCTAATTGCATTTGATCTAGCCCTACCACGAGGTAGAGCTGTATTCTACCTAGACCACATCGTAGAGCTAGAATGCTTTGAGGTGCAGCTCTACCATGTAGTTGAGCTAGAATTGCATTTGAGGTCTAGCTCTACCATGTGGTAGAGCTAGACTTCAACAAATGTAACCGACTGAGGTTGAATTTATTTGTGGTAGAGCTGTATTCTACCTAAACCACATTGTAGAGATAGAATGCTTTGAGGTCTAGCTCCACCATGTGGTGGAGCTAGAATTGCATTTGAGGTCTAGCTCCACAATGTGGTGGAGCTAGATGCACATCAACAAAACCAATTACTCGAAGAAGAGACCTACTTCACATGACAAGAACCAAGGAGCTAGAATTACATTTGATCTGGCTCTACCACGAGGTAGAGCTGTATTCTATGTAGACCACATCGTAGAGCTAGAATGCTTTGAGGTCCAGCTCTACAATGTGGTGGAGCTAGAATTGCATTTGAGGTCTAGCTCTACCATGTGGTAGAGCTAGACTTTAACGAATGTAACTGGCTGAGGTTGAATTTATTTGTGGTAGAGCTGTATTCTACCTAAACCACATTGTAGAGATGGAATGCTTTGAGGTCTAGCTCTACCATGTGGTGGAGCTAGAATTGCATTTGAGGTCAAGCTCTACCATGTGGTGGAGCTTGAATGCATCGATCTAGCTGTGTTCCATACACATCAACAAAACCAATTACTCCAAGAAGAGACCTACTTCACATGACAATAACCAAGGAGCTAGAATTGCATTTGATCTAGCTCTACCATGTGGTAGAGCTGTATTCTACCTAGACCACATGGTAGAGCTAGAATGCTTTGAGGTCCAGCTCTACCATGTGGTGGAGCTAGAATTGCATTCTTCTAGCTCTACCATGTGGTAGAGCTAGACTTAAACGAATGTACGGCTGAGGTTGAATGTAACTGTGGTAGAGCTGTATTCTACCTAAACCACATTGTAGAGATAGAATGCTTTGAGGTCTAGCTCTACCATGTGGTGGAGCTAGAGTCGTAGAGGTAAAAAGCTTTGAGGTCTAGCTCTACCATGTGGTAGAGCAAGAATGCATTGATCTAGCTATGTTCCATACACATCAACAAAACCAATTACTCCAAGAAGAGACCTACTTCACATGTCAAGAACCAAGGAGCTAGAATTGCATTTGATCTAGCTCTACCACCAGGTAGAGCTGTATTCTACCTAGACCACATCGTAGAGCTAGAATGCTTTGAGGTCCAGCTCTACCATGTGGTGGAGCTAGAATTGCATTTGAGGTCTAGCTCTACCATGTGGTAGAGCTAGACTTCAACGAATGTAACCGACTGAGGTTGAATTTATTTGTGGTAGAGCTATATTCTACCTAAACCACATTGTAGAGATGGAATGCTTTGAGGTCTAACTCTACCATGTGGTGGAGCTAGAATTGCATTTGAGGTCAAGCTCTACCATGTGGTGGAGCTTGAATGCATCGATCTAGCTGTGTTCCATACACATCAACAAAACCAATTACTCCAAGAAGAGACCTACTTCACATGACAATAACCAAGGAGCTAGAATTGCATTTGATCTAGCTCTACCATGTGGTAGAGCTGTATTCTACCTAGACCACATGGTAGAGCTAGAATGCTTTGAGGTCCAGCTCTACCATGTGGTGGAGCTAGAATTGCATTCTTCTAGCTCTACCATGTGGTAGAGCTAGACTTAAACGAATGTACGGCTGAGGTTGAATGTAACTTTGGTAGAGCTGTATTCTACCTTAACCACATTGTAGAGATAGAATGCTTTGAGGTCTAGCTCTACCATGTGGTGGAGCTAGAGTCGTAGAGGTAAAAAGCTTTGAGGTCTAGCTCTACCATGTGGTAGAGCAAGAATGCATTGATCTAGCTATGTTCCATACACATCAACAAAACCAATTACTCCAAGAAGAGACCTACTTCACATGTCAAGAACCAAGGAGCTAGAATTGCATTTGATCTAGCTCTACCACCAGGTAGAGCTGTATTCTACCTAGACCACATCGTAGAGCTAGAATGCTTTGAGGTCCAGCTCTACCATGTGGTGGAGCTCGAATTGCATTTGAGGTCTAGCTCTACCATGTGGTAGAGCTAGACTTCAACGAATGTAACCGACTGAGGTTGAATTTATTTGTGGTAGAGCTATATTCTACCTAAACCACATTGTAGAGATGGAATGCTTTGAGGTCTAGCTCTACCATGTGGTGGAGCTAGAATTGCATTTGAGGTCAAGCTCTACCATGTGGTGGAGCTTGAATGCATCGATCTAGCTGTGTTCCATACACATCAGCAAAACCAATTACTCCAAGAAGAGACCTACTTCACATGACAATAACCAAGGAGCTAGAATTGCATTTGATCTAGCTCTACCATGTGGTAGAGCTGTATTCTACCTAGACCACATGGTAGAGCTAGAATGCTTTGAGGTCCAGCTCTACCATGTGGTGGAGCTAGAATTGCATTCTTCTAGCTCTACCATGTGGTAGAGCTAGACTTAAACGAATGTACGGCTGAGGTTGAATGTAACTTTGGTAGAGCTGTATTCTACCTAAACCACATTGTAGAGATAGAATGCTTTGAGGTCTAGCTCTACCATGTGGTGGAGCTAGAGTCGTAGAGGTAAAAAGCTTTGAGGTCTAGCTCTACCATGTGGTAGAGCAAGAATGCATTGATCTAGCTGTGTTCCATACACATCAACAAAACCAATTACTCCAAGAAGAGACCTACTTCACATGTCAAGAACCAAGGAGCTAGAATTGCATTTGATCTAGCTCTACCACATGGTAGAGCTGTATTCTACCTAGACCACATCGTAGAGCTAGAATGCTTTGAGGTCCAGCTCTACCATGTGGTCGAGCTAGAATTGCATTTGAGGTCTAGCTCTACCATGTGGTAGAGCTAGACTTCAACGAATGTAACCGCCTGAGGTTGAATTTATTTGTGGTAGAGCTGTATTCTACCTAAACCACATTGTAGAGATAGAATGCTTTGAGGTCTTAGACTAGCTCTACCATGTGGTGGAGCTAGAATTGCATTTGAGGTGTAGCTCCACCATGTGGTGGAGCTAGAATCGTAGAGGTAGAAAGCTTTGAGGTCTAGCTCTACCATGTGGTAGAGCAAGAATGCATCGATCTAGCTGTGTTCGATACACATCAACAAAACCAATTACTCCAAGAACCAAGGAACTAGAATTGCATTTGATCTAGCTCTACCATGTGGTAGAGCTGTATTCTACCTAGACCACATCGTAGAGCTAGAATGCTTTGAGATCCAGCTGCACCATGTGGTGGAGCTAGAATGCATTCTTCTAACTCTACCATGTGGTAGAGCTAGACATCAATGAATGTAACCGGCTGAGGTTGAATGTAACTATGGTAAAGCTGTATTCTACCTAAACCACATTGTAGAGATAGAATGCTTTGAGGTCTAGCTCTACCATGTGGTGGAGCTAGAATTGCATTTTAGGTCTAGCTCTACCATGTGGTAGAGTAAGAATGCATCGATCTAGCTGTGTTCCATACACATCAACAAAACCAATTACTCCAAGAAGAGACTTACTTCACATGACAAGAACCAAGGAGCTAGAATTGCATTTGATCTAGCTCTACCACGTGGTAGAGCTGTATTCTACCTAGACCACATCGTAGATCTAGAATGCTTTGAGGTCTAGCTCTACCATGTGGTGGAGCTAGAATTGCATTTCAGGTCTAGCTCTACCATGTGGTGGAGCTAAAGTCGTAGAGGTAGAAAGCTTTGAGGTCTAGCTCTACCATGTGGTAGAGCAAGAATGCATCGATCTAGCTGTGTTCCATAAACATGAACAAAACCAATTACTCCAAGAAGAGACCTACTTCACATGACAAGAACCAAGGAGCTAGAATTGCATTTGATCTAGCTCTACCACGAGGTAGAGCTGTATTCTACCTAGACCACACCTTAGAGCTAGAATGCTTTGAGGTCCAGCTCTACTATGTGGTGGAGCTAGAATTGCATTTGAGGTCTAGCTCTACCATGTGGTAGAGCTAGACTTCAACGAATGTAACCGGCTGAGGTTTAATTTATTTGTGGTAGAGCTCTATTCTACCTAAACCACATTGTAGAGATAGAATGCTTTGAGGTCTAGCTCCACCATGTGGTGGAGCTAGAATTGTATTTGAGGTCTAGCTCTACCATGTGGTGGAGCTAGAGTCGTAGAGGTAAAAAGCTTTGAGGTCTAGCTCTACCATGTGGTAGAGCAAGAATGCATTGATCTAGCTGTGTTCCATACACATCAACAAAACCAATTACTCGAAGAAGAGACCTACTTCACATGACAAGAACCAAGGAGCTAGAATTGCATTTGATCTAGCTCTACCACGAGGTAGAGCTGTATTCTACCTAGACCACATCGTAGAGCTACAATGCTTTGAGGTCCAGCTCTACCATGTGGTTGAGCTAGAATTGCATTTGAGGTCTAGCTCTACCATGTGGTAGAGCTAGACTTCAACGAATGTAACCGGGTGAGGTTTAATTTATTTGTGGTAGAGCTGTATTCTACCTAAACCACATTGTAGAGATAGAATGCTTTGAGGTCTATCTCCACCATGTGGTGTAGCTAGAATTGTATTTGAGGTCTAGCTCTACCATGTGGTGGAGCTAGAGTCGTAGAGGTAAAAAGCTTTGAGGTCTAGCTCTACCATGTGGTAGAGCAAGAATGCATTGATCTAGCTGTGTTCCATACACATCAACAAAACCAATTACTCCAAGAAGAGACCTACTTCACATGACAAGAACCAAGGAGCTAGAATTGCATTTGATCTAGCTCTACCACGAGGTAGAGCTGTATTCTATCTAGACCACATCGTAGAGCTAGAATGCTTTGAGGTGCAGCTCTACCATGTAGTTGAGCTAGAATTGCATTTGAGGTCTAGCTCTACCATGTGGTAGAGCTAGACTTCAACGAATGTAAACGACTGAGGTTGAATTTATTTGTGGTAGAGCTGTATTCTACCTAAACCACATTGTAGAGATAGAATGCTTTGAGGTCTAGCTCCACCATGTGGTGGAGCTAGAATTGCATTTGAG
This sequence comes from Cibotium barometz, assembly GCF_041138505.1. Taxonomy (NCBI): domain Eukaryota; kingdom Viridiplantae; phylum Streptophyta; class Polypodiopsida; order Cyatheales; family Cibotiaceae; genus Cibotium; species Cibotium barometz. The sequence continues at coordinate 18,408,361 of NC_141075.1, forward strand.
GTCTAGCTCCACAATGTGGTGGAGCTAGAATCGTAGAGGTAGAAAGCTTTAAGGTCTAGCTCTACCATGTGGTAGAGCGAGAATGCATCGATCTAGCTGTGTTCCATACACATCAACAAAACCAATTACTCGAAGAAGAGACCTACTTCACATGACAAGAACCAAGGAGCTAGAATTACATTTGATCTGGCTCTACCACGAGGTAGAGCTGTATTCTATGTAGACAACATCGTAGAGCTAGAATGCTTTGAGATCCAGCTCTACCATGTGGTCGAGCTAGAATTTCATTTGAGGTCTAGCTCTACCATGTGGTAGAGCTAGCTTTAACGAATGTAACTGGCTGAGGTTGAATTTATTTGTGGTAGAGCTGTATTCTACCTAAACCACATTGTAGAGATGGAATGCTTTGAGGTCTAGCTCTACCATGTGGTGGAGCTTGAATGCATCGATCTAGCTGTGTTCCATACACATCAACAAGACCAATTACTCCAAGAAGAGACCTACTTCACATGACAATAACCAAGGAGCTAGAATTGCATTTGATCTAGCTCTACCATGTGGTAGAGCTGTATTCTACCTAGACCACATGGTAGAGCTAGAATGCTTTGAGGTCCAACTCTACCATGTGGTGGAGCTAGAATTGCACTCTTCTAGCTGTACCATGTGGTAGAGCTAGACTTCAACGAATGTAACTGAATGAAACTGTGGTAGAGCTGTATTCTACCTAAACCACATTGTAGAGATAGAATGCTTTGAGGTCTAGCTCTACCATGTGGTGGAGCTAGAGTCGTAGAGGTAAAAAGCTTTGAGGTCTAGCTCTACCATGTGGTAGAGCAAGAATGCATTGATCTAGCTGTGTTCCATACACATCAACAAAACCAATTACTCCAAGAAGAGACCTACTTCACATGTCAAGAACCAAGGAGCTAGAATTGCATTTGATCTAGCTCTACCACCAGGTAGAGCTGTATTCTACCTAGACCACATCGTAGAGCTAGAATACAGCTCTACCACCAGGTAGAGCTGTATTCTACCTAGACCACATCGTAGAGCTAGAATGCTTTGAGGTCCAGCTCTACCATGTGGTGGAGCTAGAATTGCATTTGAGGTCTAGCTCTACCATGTGGTAGAGCTAGACTTCAACGAATGTAACCGACTGAGGTTGAATTTATTTGTGGTAGAGCTGTATTCTACCTAAACCACATTGTAGAGATAGAATGCTTTGAGGTCTTAGACTAGCTCTACCATGTGGTGGAGCTAGAATTGCATTTGAGGTGTAGCTCCACCATGTGGTGGAGCTAGAATCGTAGAGGTAGAAAGCTTTGAGGTCTAGCTCTACCATGTGGTAGAGCAAGAATGGATCGATCTAGCTGTGTTCGATACACATCAACAAAACCAATTACTCCAAGAACCAAGGAACTAGAATTGCATTTGATCTAGCTCTACCATGTGGTAGAGCTGTATTCTACCTAGACCACATCGTAGAGCTAGAATGCTTTGAGGTCTAGCTCCACCATGTGGTGGAGCTAGAATGCATTCTTCTAACTCTACCATGTGGTAGAGCTAGACATCAATGAATGTAACCGGCTGAGGTTGAATGTAACTATGGTAGAGCTTTATTCTACCTAAACCACATTGTAGAGATAGAATGCTTTGAGGTCTAGCTCTACCATGTGGTGGAGCTAGAATTGCATTTTAGGTCTAGGACTACCATGTGGTAGAGTAAGAATGCATCGATCTAGCTGTGTTCCATACACATCAACAAAACCAATTACTCCAAGAAGAGACTTACTTCACATGACAAGAACCCAGGAGCTAGAATTGCATTTGATCTAGCTCTACCACGTGGTAGAGCTGTATTCTACCTAGACCACATCGTAGATCTAAAATGCTTTGAGGTCTAGCTCTACCATGTGGTGGAGCTAGAATTGTATTTGAGGTCTAGCTCTTCCATGTGGTAGAGCTGTATTCTATCTAGACCATATTGTAGAGCTAGAATGCTTTGAGGTCCAGCTCTACCATGTGGTGGAGCTAGAATGCATTCTTCTAGCTCTACCAGGTGGTAGAGCTAGACTTCAATGAATGTAACCGGCTAAGGTTGAATGTAACTGTGGTAGAGCTAGATCTCAAGGCTTTCTACCTCTACGATTCTAGCTCCACCGCATGGTAGAGCTAGACATCAAATGCAATTCCAGCTCCTTTACATGGTAGAGCTAGACCTCAAAGCATTCTATCTCAATTACTCCATCTTGGAGCTCTCAATACATTTATTAGTCTTGCTCTACCACATGGTAGAGCTAGATAAATGCATTCTAGCTGGACTTCAAAGTATTCTAGTGCTGGTTTTTCAATGGATATTATCTCTACCAGGTGGCAAAGCAAGATTAATAAATGTATTGACTAGAATGCTCTGAAATCTAGCTTTACCATGTGGTGGAGCTAGAATGCATTCTTCTAGCTCTACCATGTGGTAGAGCTAGACTTCAATGAATGTAACCGGATGAGGTGAATGTAACTGGCTGAGGTTGAATGTAACTGTGGTAGAGCTGTATTCTACCTAAACCACATTGTAGAGATAGAATGCTTTGAGGTCTAGCTCTACGATTGGTGGAGCTAGAATTGCATTTCAGGTCTAGCTCTACCAAGTGGTGGAGCTAGAGTCTTAGAGGTAGAAAGCTTTGAGGTCTAGCTCTACCATGTGGTAGAGCAAGAATGCATCGATCTAGCTGTGTTCCATACACATCAACAAAACTATTTACTCCAAGAAGAGACCTACTTCACATGACAATAACCAAGGAGCTAGAATTACATTTGAGGTATAGCTCTACCATGTGGTGGAGCTAGAATTGCATTTCAGGTCTAGCTCTACCATGTGGTGGAGCTAGAGACATAGAGGTAGAAAGCTTTGAGGTCTAGCTCTACCATGTGGTAGAGTAAGAATGCATCGATCTAGCTGTGTTCCATACACATCAACAAAACCAATTACTCCAAGAAGAGACCTACTTCACATGACAAGAACCAAGGAGCTAGAATTGCACTTGATATAGCTTTACCAGGAGGTAGAGCTGTATTCTATAGACCACATCGTAGAGCTAGAATGCTTTGAGGTCCAGCTCTACCATGTGGTGGAGCTAGAATTGCATTTGAGGTCTAGCTCTACCATGTGGTAGAGCTAGACTTCAGCGAATGTAGCCAGCTGAGGTTGAATTTATTTGTGGGTGGTAGAGCTGTATTCTACCTAAACCACATTGTAGAGATAGAATTCTTTGAGGTCTAGCTCTACCATGTGGTGGAGCTAGAATTGTATTTGAGGTCTAGCTCTTCCATGTGGTAGAGCTGTATTCTATCTAGACCATATTGTAGAGCTAGAATGCTTTGAGGTCCAGCTCTACCATGTGGTGGAGCTAGAATGCATTCTTCTAGCTCTACCAGGTGGTAGAGCTAGACTTCAATGAATGTAACCGGCTGGGGTTGAATGTAACTGTGGTAGAGCTAGATCTCAAAGCTTTCTACCTCTACGATTCTAGCTCCACCGCATGGTAGAGCTAGATATCAAATGCAATTCCAGCTCCATTACATGGTAGAGCTAGACCTCAAAGCATTCTATCTCATTTACTCTATCTTGGAGCTCTCAATACATTTATTAGTCTTGCTCTACCACATGGTAGAGCTAGATAAATGCATTCTAGCTGGACTTCAAAGTATTCTAGTGCTGGTTTTTCATATCTCTACCAGGTGGCAGAGCAAGATTAATAAATGTATTGACCAGAATGCTTTGAAATCTAGCTTTACCATGTGGTGGAGCTAGAATGCATTCTTCTAGCTCTACCATGTGGTAGAGCTAGACTTCAACGAATGTAACCGGATGAGGTGAATGTAACCGACTGAGGTTGAATGTAACTGTGGTAGAGCTGTGTTCTACCTAAACCACATTGTAGAGATAGAACGCTTTAAGGTTTAGCTCTACCATGTGGTGGAGCTAGAATTGCATTTCAGGTCTAGCTCTACCATGTGGTGGACCTAGAGTCTTAGAGGTAGAAAGCTTTGAGGTCTAGCTCTACCATGTGGTAGAGCAAGAATGCATCGATCTAGCTGTGTTCCATACACATCAACAAAACTATTTACTCCAAGAAGAGACCTACTTCACATGACAATAACCAAGGAGCTAGAATTGCATTTGAGGTATAGCTCTACCATGTGGTGGAGCTAGAATTGCATTTCAGGTCTAGCTCTACCATGTGGTGGAGCTAGAGACATAGAGGTAGAAAGCTTTGAGGTCTAGCTCTACCATGTGGTAGGCCAAGAATGCATCGATCTAGCTGTGTTCCATACACATCAACAAAACCAATTACTCCAAGAAGAGACCTACTTCACATGACAAGAACCAAGGAGCTAGAATTGCACTTGATCTACCTCTACCACGAGGTAGAGCTGTATTGTACCTAGACCACATCGTAGAGCTAGAATGCTTTGAGGTCCAGCTCTACCATGTGGTGGAGCTAGAATTGCATTTAAGGTCTAGCTCTACCATGTGGTAGAGCTAGACTTCAGCGAATGTAGCCGGCTGAGGTTGAATTTATTTGTGGTAGAGCTGTATTCTACCTAAACCACATTGTAGAGATAGAATTCTTTGAGGTCTAGCTCTACCATGTGGTGGAGCTAGAATTTCATTTAAAGGTCTAGCTCTACCATGTGGTGGAGCTAGAATCGTAGAGGTAGAAAGCTTTGAGGTCTAGCTCTACCATGTGGTAGAGCAATAATGCATTGATCTAGCTGTGTTCCATACACATCAACAAAACCAATTACTCCAAGAAGAGACCTACTTCACATGACAAGAACCAAGGAGCTAGAATTGCATTTGATCTAGCTCTACCACATGGTAGAGCTATATTCTACCTAGACCACATCGTAGAGCTAGAATGCTTTGAGGTCCAGCTCCACCATGTGGTGGAGCTAGAATGCATTCTTCTAGCTCTACCATGTGGTACCTCTAGACTTCAATTAATGTAACCGGTTGAGATTAAATGTAACTGTGGTGGAGCTGTATTCTACCTAAACCACATTGTAGAGATAGAATGCTTTGAGGTCTAGCTCTACCATGTGGTGAAGCTAGAATTGCATTTGAGGTCTAGCTCTACCAGACAAAGAATGCATCGATCTAGCTGTGTTCCATACATATCAACAAAACCAATTACTCCAAGAAGATACCTACTTCACACGACAAGAACCAAGGAGCTAGAATTGCATTTGATCTAGCTCTACCACTTGGTAGAGCTATATTCTACCTAGACCATATCGTAGAGCTAGAATGCTTTGAGGTCTAGCTCTACCATGTGGTGGAGCTAGAATTGCATTTGAGGTCTAGCTCTACCATGTGGTAGAGGTGTATTCTATCTAGACCACATCGTAGAGCTAGAATGCTTTGAGTTCTAGCTGTACCATGTGGTGGAGCTAGAATGCATTCTTCTAGATCTACCATGTGGTAGAGCTAGACTTCAATGAATGTAACCGACTGAGGTTGAATGTAACTGTGGTGGAGCTAAACCTCAAAGCTTTCTACCTCTACGATTCTAGCTCCACCACATGGTAGAGCTAGACCTCAAATGCAATTCTAGCTCCACCACATGGTAGAGCTAGACCTCAAAGCATTCTATCTCAATTACTCCATCTTGGAGCTCTCAATACATTTATTAGTCTTGCTCTACCACATGGTAGAGCTAGATAAATGCATTCTAGCTGGACTTCAAAGTATTCTAGTGTTGGTTTTTTAATGGATATTACCTCTACGAGGTGGCAGAGCAAGATTAATAAATGTATGACCAGAATGCTTTGAAATCTAGCTTTACCATGTGGTGGAGCTAGAATGCATTCTTCTAGCTCTACCATGTGGTAATGCTAGACTTCAATGAATGTAACCGGCTGACGTTAAATGTAACTATGGTAGAGCTCTATTATACCTAAACCACATTGTAGAGATAGAATGCTTTGAGATCTAGCTCTACCATGTGGTGGAGCTAGAATTGCATTTCAGGTCTAGCTCTACCATGTGGTGGACCTAGAGACGTAGAGGTAGAAAGCTTTGAGGTCTAGCTCTACCATGTGGTAGAGCAAGAATGCATCTATCTAGCTGTGTTCCATACACATTAACAAAACCATTTACTCCAAGAAGAGACCTACTTCACATGACAATAACCAAGGAGCTAGAATTGCATTTGATCCAGCTCTACCACGTGGTAGAGCTATATTCTACCTAGACCACATCGTAGAGCTAGAATGCTTTGAGGTCCAGCCGGCGGGTGGTCCAGCTCTACCATGTGGTGGAGCTAGAATTGCATTCTTCTAGCTCTACCATGTGGTAGAGCTAGACTTCAATGAATGTAATGTAACTGTGGTAGAGCTGTATTCTACCTAAACCACATTGTAGAGATAGAATGCTTTGAGGTATAGCTCTACCATGTGGTGTAGCTAGAATTGCATTTGAGGTCTAGCTCTACCATGTGGTGGAGCTAGAGACGTAGAGGTAGAAAGCTTTGAGGTCTAGCTCTACCATGTGGTAGAGCAAGAATGCATCGATCTAGCTGTGTTCCATACACATCAACAAAACCAATTACTCCAAGAAGAGACCTACTTCACATGACAAGAACCAAGGAGCTAGAATTGCATTTGATCTAGCTCTACCACGAGGTAGAGTTGTATTCTACCTAGACCACATTGTAGAGCTAGAAGGCTTTGAGGTCCAGCTCTACCATGTGGTGGAGCTAGAATTGCATTTGAGGTCTAGCTCTACCATGTGGTAGAGCTAGACTTCAACGAATGTAGCCGGCTGAGGTTGAATTTATTTGTGGTAGAGCTGTATTCTACCTAAACCACATTGTAGAGATAGAATGCTTTGAGGTCTAGCTCTACCATCTGGTGGAGCTAGAATTGCATTTGAGGTCTAGCTCTACCATGTGGTGGAGCTAGAATCGTAGAGGTAGAAAGCTTTGAGGTCTAGCTCTACCATGTGGTAGAGCAAGAATGCATCGATCTAGCTGTGTTCCATACACATCAACACAACCAATTACTCCAAGAAGAGACCTACTTCACATGACAAGAACCAACGAGCTAGAAATGCATTTGATCTAGCTCTATCACGTGGTAGAGCTGTATTCTACCTAGACCATATCGTAGAGCTAGAATGCTTTGAGGTCCAGCTCCACCATGTGGTGGAGCTAGAATGCATTCTTCTAGCTCTACCATGTGGTAGAGCTAGACTTCAATGAATGTAACTGTGGTAAAGCTATATTTTACCTAAACCACATTGTAGAGATAGAATGCTTTGAGGTCTAGCTCTACCATGTGGTGGAGCTAGAATTGCATTTGAGGTCTATCTCTACCAGGTGGTAGAGCAAGAATGCATCGATCTAGCTGTGTTCCATACACATCAACAAAACCAATTACTCCAAGAAGAGACCTACTTCACATGACAAGAACCAAGGAGCTAGAATTGCATATGATGTAGCGCTACCAAGTGGTAGAGCTGTATTCTACCTAGACCATATCGTAGAGCTAGAATGCTTTGAGGTCCAGCTCTACCATGTGGTGGAGCTAGAATTGAATTTGAGGTCTAGCTCTACCATGTGGTAGAGCTATATTCTATGTAGACCACATCGTAGAGCTAGAATGCTTTGAGTTCCAGCTCCACCATGTGGTGGAGCTAGAATGCATTCTTCTAGATCTACCATGTGGTAGAGCTAGACTTCAATGAATGTAACCGACTGAGGTTGAATGTAACTGTGGTAGAGCTAGACCTCAAAGCTTTCTACCTCTACGATTCTAGCTCCACCACATGGTAGAGCTAGACCTCAAATGCAATTCTAGCTCCACCATATGGTAGAGCTAGACCTCAAAGCATTCTATCTCAATTACTCCATCTTGGAGCTCTTAATACATTTATTAGTCTTGCTCTACCACATGGTACCACATTGTAGAGATAGAATGCTTTGAGGTATAGCTCTACCATATGGTGGAGCTAGAATTGCATTTGAGGTCTAGCTCTACCATGTGGTGGAGCTAGAGACATAGAGGTAGAAAGCTTTGAGGTCTAGCTCTACCATGTGGTAGAGCAAGAATGCATCGATCTAGCTGTGTTCCATACACATCAACAAAACCAGTTACTCCAAGAAGAGACCTACTTCACATGACAAGAACCAAGGAGCTAGAATTGCATTTGATCTAGCTCTACCACGAGGTAGAGCTGTATTCTACCTAGACCACATCGTAGGGCTAGAATGCTTTGAGGTCCAGCTCTACCATGTGGTGGAGCTAGAATTGCATTTGAGGTCTAGCTCTACCATGTGGTAGAGCTAGACTTCACCGGCTGAGGTTTAATTTATTTGTGTTAGAGTTGTATTCTACCTAAACCACAGTGTAGAGATAGAATGCTTTGAGGTCTAGCTCTACCATGTGGTGGAGCTAGAATTGCATTTCAGGTCTAGCTCTACCATGTGGTGGAGCTAGAATTGTAGAGGTAGAAAGCTTTAAGGTCTAGCTCTACCATTTGGTAGAGCAAGAATGCATCGATCTAGCTATGTTCCATACACATCAATAAAACCAATTACTCCAAGAAGAGACCTACTTCACATGACAAGAACCAAGGAGCTAGAATTGCATTTGATCTAGCTCTACCACGTGGTAGAGCTGTATTCTACCTAGACCACATCGTAGAGCTAGAATGCTTTCAGGTCCAGCTCCACCATGTGGTGGAGCTAGAATGCATTCTTCTAGCTCTACCATGTGGTAGGGCAAGACTTCAATGAATGTAACTGGCTGAGGTTGAATGTAACTGTGGTAGAGCTGTATTCTACCTAAACCACATTGTAGAGATAGAATGCTTTGAGGACTAGCTCTACCATGTGATGGAGCTAGAATTGCATTTGAGTTCTAGCTCTACCATGTGGTAGAGCAAGAATGTATCGATCTAGCTGTGTTCCATACACATCAACAAAACCAATTACTTCACGAAGAGACCTACTTCACATGACAAGAACCAAGGAGCTAGAATTGCAATTGATCTAGCTCTACCACGTGGTAGAGCGGTATTCTACCTAGACCATATCGTAGAGCTAGAATGCTTTGAGGTCCAGCTCTACCATGTGGTGGAGCTAGAATTGCATTTGAGGTCTAGCTCTACCATGTGGTAGAGCTGTATTCTATCTAGACCACATCGTAGAGCTAGAATGCTTGGAGTTCCAGCTCTACCATGTGGTGGAGCTAGAATGCATTCTTCTAGATTTACCATGTGGTAGAGCTAGATTTTAATGAATGTAACCGGCTGAGGTTGAATGTAACTGTGGTAGAGCTAGACCTCAAAGGTTTCTACCTCTACGATTCTAGCTCCACCACATGGTAGAGCTAGACCTCAAATGTAATTCTAGCTCCACCACGTGGTAGAGCTAGACCTCAAAGCATTCTATCTCAATTACTCCATCTTGGAGCTCTCAATACATTTATTAGTCTTGCTCTACCACATGGTAGAGCTAGATAAATGCATTCTAGCTGGACTTCAAAGTATTCTAGTATTGGTTTCTTAATGGATATTACCTCTACGAGGTGGCAGAGCAAGATTAATAAATGTATGACCAGAATGCTTTGAAATCTAGCTTTACCATGTGGTGGAGCTAGAATGCATTCTTCTAGCTCTACCATGTGGTAATGCTAGACTTCAATGAATGTAACCGGCTGAGGTTAAATGTAACTATGGTAGAGCTCTATTATACCTAAACCACATTGTAGAGATAGAATGCTTTGAGATCTAGCTCTACCATGTGGTGGAGCTAGAATTGCATTTCAGGTCTAGCTCTACCATGTGGTGGAGCTAGAGACGTAGAGGTAGAAAGCTTTGAGGTCTAGCTCTACCATGTGGTAGAGCAAGACCGCAAATATCTAGCTGTGTTCCATACACATTAACAAAAACATTTACTCCAAGAAGAGACCTACTTCACATGACAATAACCAAGGAGCTAGAATTGCATTTGATCCAGCTCTACCACGTGGTAGAGCTGTATTCTACCTAGACCACATCGTAGAGCTAGAATGTTTTGAGGTCCAGCCGGGTGGTCCAGCTCTACCATGTGGTGGAGCTAGAATTGCATTCTTCTAGCTCTACCATGTGGTAGAGCTAGACTTCAATGAATGTAACCGGCTGAGGTTGAATGTAACTGTGGTAGAGCTGTATTCTACCTAAACCACATTGTAGAGATAGAATGCTTTGAGGTATAGCTCTACCATGTGGTGGAGCTAGAATTGCATTTGAGGTCTAGCTCTACCATGTGGTGGAGCTAGAGACATAGAGGTAGAAAGCTTTGAGGTCTAGCTCTACCATGTGGTAGAGCAAGAATGCATCGATCTAGCTGTGTTCCATACACATCAACAAAACCAATTACTCCAAGAAGAGACCTACTTCACATGACAAGAACCAAGGAGCTAGAATTGCATTTGATCTAGCTCTACCACGAGGTAGAGCTGTATTCTACCTAGACCACATTGTAGAGCTAGAAGGCTTTGAGGTCCAGCTCTACCATGTGGTGGAGCTAGAATTGCATTTGAGGTCTAGCTCTACCATGTGGTAGAGCTAGACTTCAACGAATGTAGCCGGCTGAGGTTGAATTTATTTGTGGTAGAGCTGTATTCTACCTAAACCACATTGTAGAGATAGAATGCTTTGAAGTCTAGCTCTACCATCTGGTGGAGCTAGAATTGCATTTGAGGTCTAGCTCTACCATGTGGTGGAGCTAGAATCGTAGAGGTAGAAAGCTTTGAGGTCTAGCTCTACCATGTGGTAGAGCAAGAATGCATCGATCTAGCTGTGTTCCATACACATCAACAAAACCAATTACTCCAAGAAGAGACCTACTTCACATGACAAGAACCAAGGAGCTAGAATTGCATATGATCTAGCGCTACCAAGTGGTAGAGCTGTATTCTACCTAGACCATATCGTAGAGCTAGAATGCTTTGAGGTCCAGCTCTACCATGTGGTGGAGCTAGAATTGAATTTGAGGTCTAGCTCTACCATGTGGTAGAGCTATATTCTATGTAGACCACATCGTAGAGCTAGAATGCTTTGAGTTCCAGCTCTACCATGTGGTGGAGCTAGAATGCATTCTTCTGGATCTACCATGTGGTAGAGCTAGACTTCAATGAATGCAACCGATTGAGGTTGAATGTAACTGTGGTAGAGCTAGACCTCAAAGCTTTCTACCTCTACGTTTGTAGCTCCACCACATGGTAGAGCTAGACCTCAAATGCAATTCTAGCTCCACCACATGGTAGAGATAGACCTCAAAGCATTCTATCTCAATTACTCCATCTTGGAGCTCTTAATACATTTATTAGTCTTGCTCTACCACATGGTACCACATTGTAGAGATAGAATGCTTTGAGGTATAGCTCTACCATGTGGTGGAGCTAGAATTGCATTTGAGGTCTAGCTCTACCATGTGGTGGAGCTAGAGACATAGAGGTAGAAAGCTTTGAGGTCTAGCTCTACCATGTGGTAGAGCAAGAATGCATCGATCTAGCTGTGTTCCATACATATCAACAAAACCAATTACTCCAAGAAGAGACCTACTTCACACGACAAGAACCAAGGAGCTAGAATTGCATTTGATCTAGCTCTACCACGAGGTAGAGCTGTATTCTACCTAGACCACATCGTAGAGCTAGAATGCTTTGAGGTCCAGCTCTACCATGTGGTGGAGCTAGAATTGCATTTGAGGTCTAGCTCTACCATGTGGTAGAGCTAGACTTCACCGGCTGAGGTTTAATTTATTTGTGTTAGAGTTGTATTCTACCTAAACCACAGTGTAGAGATAGAATGCTTTGAGGTCTAGCTCTACCATGTGGTGGAGCTAGAATTGCATTTCAGGTCTAGCTCTACCATGTGGTGGAGCTAGAATTGTAGAGGTAGAAAGCTTTAAGGTCTAGCTCTACCATGTGGTAGAGCAAGAATGCATCGATCTAGCTATGTTCCATACACATCAATAAAACCAATTACTCCAAGAAGAGACCTACTTCACATGACAAGAACCAAGGAGCTAGAATTGCATTTGATCTAGCTCTACCACGTGGTAGAGCTCTATTCTACCTAGACTACATCGTACAGCTAGAATGCTTGGAGGTCCAGCTCCACCATGTGGTGGAGCTAGAATGCATTCTTCTAGCTCTACCATGTGGTAGAGCTAGACTTCAATGAATGTAACTGGCTGAGGTTGAATGTAACTGTGGTAGAGCTGTATTCTACCTAAACCACATTGTAGAGATAGAATGCTTTGAGGACTAGCTCTACCATGTGATGGAGCTAGAATTGCATTTGAGGTCTAGCTCTACCATGTGGTAGAGCAAGAATGTATCGATCTAGCTGTGTTCCATACACATCAACAAAACCAATTACTCCACGAAGAGACCTACTTCACATGACAAGAACCAAGGAGCTAGAATTGCATTTGATCTAGCTCTACCACGTGGTAGAGCGGTATTCTACCTAGACCATATCGTAGAGCTAGAATGCTTTGAGGTCCAGCTCTACCATGTGGTGGAGCTGGAATTGCATTTGAGGTCTAGCTCTACCATGTGGTAGAGCTGTATTCTATCTAGACCACATCGTAGAGCTAGAATGCTTGGAGTTCCAGCTCTACCATGTGGTGGAGCTAGAATGCATTCTTCTAGATCTACCATGTGGTAGAGCTAGATTTTAATGAATGTAACCGGCTGAGGTTGAATGTAACTGTGGTAGAGCTAGACCTCAAAGCTTTCTACCTCTACGATTCTAGCTCCACCACATGGTAGAGCTAGACCTCAAAAGTAATTCTAGCTCCACCACGTGGTAGAGCTAGACCTCAAAGCATTCTATCTCAATTACTCCATCTTGGAGCTCTCAATACATCTTTTAGTCTTGCTCACCACATGGTAGAGCTAGATAAATGCATTCTAGCTGGACTTTAAAGTATTCTAGTGTTGGTTTTTGAATGGATATTACCTCTACGAGGTGGCAGAGTAAGATTAATAAATGTATGACCAGAATGCTTTGAAATCTAGCTTTACCATGTGGTGGAGCTAGAATGCATTCTTCTAGCTCTACCATGTGGTAATGCTAGACTTCAATGAATGTAACCGGCTGAGGTTGAATGTAATTTTGGTAGAGCTGTATTCTACCTAAACCACATTGTAGAGATAGAATGCTTTGAGGTCGAGCAAGAATGCATTGATCTAGCTGTGTTCCATACACATCAACAAAACCATTTACTCCAAGAAGACACCTACTTAACATGACAATAACCAAGGAGCTAGAATTGCATTTGATCCAGCTCTACCACGTGGTAGAGCTGTATTGTACCTAGACCACATCGTAGAGCTAGAATGCTTTGAGGTCTAGCTCTACATGTGGTGGAGCTATAATTAGCTCTACCATGTGGTAGAGCTAGACTTCAACGAATGTAACCGGCTGAGGTTGAATGTAACTGTGGTAGAGCTGTATTCTACCTAAACCACATTGTAGCGATAGAATGAGTTGAGGTATAGCTCTACCATGTGGTGGAGCTAGAATTGCATTTGAGGTCTAGCTCTACCATGTGGTGGAGCTAGAGACGTAGAGGTAGAAAGCTTTTAGGTTTAGCTCTACCATGTGGTAGAGCAAGAATGCATCGATCTAGCTGTGTTCCATACACATCAACAAAACCAATTACTCCAAGAAGAGACCTACTTCACATGACAAGAACCAAGGAGCTAGAATTGCATTTGATCTATCTCTACCATGTGGTAGAGCTGCATTCTACCTAGTCTACCACATCGTAGAGCTAGAATGCTTTGAGGTCCAGCTCCACCATGTGGTGGAGCTAGAATGCATTCTTCTAGCTCTACCATGTGGTAGAGCTAGACTTCAATGAATGTAACTGTGGTAGAGCTATATTTTACCACATTGTAGAGCTAGATAAATGAATTCTAGCTGGACTTCAAAGTATTCTAATGTTGGTTTTTCAATGGATATTATCTCTACCAGGTGGCAGAGCAAGATTAATAAATGTATTGACCAGAATGCTTTGAAATCTAGCTTTACCATGTGGTGGAGCTACAATGCATTCTTCTAGCTCTACCATGTGGTAGAGCTAGACTTCAATGAACGTAACCGGCTGAGGTTGAATGTAATTGTAGTAGAGCTCTATTCCACCTAAACCACATTGTAGAGATAGAATGCTTTGAGGTCTAGCTCTACCATGTGGTGGAGCTAGAATTGCATTTGAGGTCTAGCTCTACCATGTGGTAGAGGTGTATTCTATCTAGACCACATCGTAGAGCTAGAATGCTTTGAGTTCTAGCTGTACCATGTGGTGGAGCTAGAATGCATTCTTCTAGATCTACCATGTGGTAGAGCTAGACTTCAATGAATGTAACCGACTGAGGTTGAATGTAACTGTGGTGGAGCTAGACCTCAAAGCTTTCTACCTCTACGATTCTAGCTCCACCACATGGTAGAGCTAGACCTCAAATGCAATTCTAGCTCCACCACATGGTAGAGCTAGACCTCAAATTGCATTTGATCTAGCTCTACCACGAGGTAGAGTTGTATTCTACCTAGACCACATTGTAGAGCTAGAAGGCTTTGAGGTCCAGCTCTACCATGTGGTGGAGTTAGAATTGCATTTGAGGTCTAGCTCTACCATGTGGTAGAGCTAGACTTCAACGAATGTAGCCGGCTGAGGTTGAATTTATTTGTGGTAGAGCTGTATTCTACCTAAACCACATTGTGGAGATAGAATGCTTTGAGGTCTAGCTCTACCATCTGGTGGAGCTAGAATTGCATTTGAGGTCTAGCTCTACCATGTGGTGGAGCTAGAATCGTAGAGGTAGAAAGCTTTGAGGTCTAGCTCTACCATGTGGTAGAGCAAGAATGCATCGATCTAGCTGTGTTCCATACACATCAACACAACCAATTACTCCAAGAAGAGACCTACTTCACATGACAAGAACCAACGAGCTAGAAATGCATTTGATCTAGCTCTATCACGTGGTAGAGCTGTATTCTACCTAGACCACATCGTAGAGCTAGAATGCTTTGAGGTCCAGCTCCACCATGTGGTGGAGCTAGAATGCATTCTTCTAGCTCTACCATGTGGTAGAGCTAGACTTCAATGAATGTAACTGTGGTAAAGCTATATTTTACCTAAACCACATTGTAGAGATAGAATGCTTTGAGGTCTAGCTCTACCATGTGGTGGAGCTAGAATTGCATTTGAGGTCTATCTCTACCAGGTGGTAGAGCAAGAATGCATCGATCTAGCTGTGTTCCATACACATCAACAAAACCAATTACTCCAAGAAGAGACCTACTTCACATGACAAGAACCAAGGAGCTAGAATTGCATATGATCTAGCGCTACCAAGTGGTAGAGCTGTATTCTACCTAGACCATATCGTAGAGCTAGAATGCTTTGAGGTCCAGCTCTACCATGTGGTGGAGCTAGAATTGAATTTGAGGTCTAGCTCTACCATGTGGTAGAGCTATATTCTATGTAGACCACATCGGAGAGCTAGAATGCTTTGAGTTCCAGCTCCACCATGTGGTGGAGCTAGAATGCATTCTTCTAGATCTACCATGTGGTAGAGCTAGACTTCAATGAATGTAACCGACTGAGGTTGAATGTAACTGTGGTAGAGCTAGACCTCAAAGCTTTCTACCTCTACGATTCTAGCTCCACCACATGGTAGAGCTAGACCTCAAATGCAATTCTAGCTCCACCATATGGTAGAGCTAGACCTCAAAGCATTCTATCTCAATTACTCCATCTTGGAGCTCTTAATACATTTATTAGTCTTGCTCTACCACATGGTACCACATTGTAGAGATAGAATGCTTTGAGGTATAGCTCTACCATGTGGTGGAGCTAGAATTGCATTTGAGGTCTAGCTCTACCATGTGGTGGAGCTAGAGACATAGAGGTAGAAAGCTTTGAGGTCTAGCTCTACCATGTGGTAGAGCAAGAATGCATCGATCTAGCTGTGTTCCATACACATCAACAAAACCAATTACTCCAAGAAGAGACCTACTTCACATGACAAGAACCAAGGAGCTAGAATTGCATTTGATCTAGCTCTACCACGAGGTAGAGCTGTATTCTACCTAGACCACATCGTAGGGCTAGAATGCTTTGAGGTCCAGCTCTACCATGTGGTGGAGCTAGAATTGCATTTGAGGTCTAGCTCTACCATGTGGTAGAGCTAGACTTCACCGGCTGAGGTTTAATTTATTTGTGTTAGAGTTGTATTCTACCTAAACCACAGTGTAGAGATAGAATGCTTTGAGGTCTAGCTCTACCATGTGGTGGAGCTAGAATTGCATTTCAGGTCTAGCTCTACCATGTGGTGGAGCTAGAATTGTAGAGGTAGAAAGCTTTAAGGTCTAGCTCTACCATTTGGTAGAGCAAGAATGCATCGATCTAGCTATGTTCCATACACATCAATAAAACCAATTACTCCAAGAAGAGACCTACTTCACATGACAAGAACCAAGGAGCTAGAATTGCATTTGATCTAGCTCTACCACGTGGTAGAGCTGTATTCTACCTAGACCACATCGTAGAGCTAGAATGCTTTGAGGTCCAGCTCCACCATGTGGTGGAGCTAGAATGCATTCTTCTAGCTCTACCATGTGGTAGAGCAAGACTTCAATGAATGTAACTGGCTGAGGTTGAATGTAACTGTGGTAGAGCTGTATTCTACCTAAACCACATTGTAGAGATAGAATGCTTTGAGGACTAGCTCTACCATGTGATGGAGCTAGAATTGCATTTGAGGTCTAGCTCTACCATGTGGTAGAGCAAGAATGTATCGATCTAGCTGTGTTCCATACACATCAACAAAACCAATTACTTCACGAAGAGACCTACTTCACATGACAAGAACCAAGGAGCTAGAATTGCATTTGATCTAGCTCTACCACGTGGTAGAGCGGTATTCTACCTAGACCATATCGTAGAGCTAGAATGCTTTGAGGTCCAGCTCTACCATGTGGTGGAGCTAGAATTGCATTTGAGGTCTAGCTCTACCATGTGGTAGAGCTGTATTCTAGCTCTACCACATGGTAGAGCTAGACCTCAAATGCAATTCTAGCTCCACCACATGGTAGAGATAGACCTCAAAGCATTCTATCTCAATTACTCCATCTTGGAGCTCTTAATACATTTATTAGTCTTGCTCTACCACATGGTACCACATTGTAGAGATAGAATGCTTTGAGGTATAGCTCTACCATGTGGTGGAGCTAGAATTGCATTTGAGGTCTAGCTCTACCATGTGGTGGAGCTAGAGACATAGAGGTAGAAAGCTTTGAGGTCTAGCTCTACCATGTGGTAGAGCAAGAATGCATCGATCTAGCTGTGTTCCATACATATCAACAAAACCAATTACTCCAAGAAGAGACCTACTTCACACGACAAGAACCAAGGAGCTAGAATTGCATTTGATCTAGCTCTACCACGAGGTAGAGCTGTATTCTACCTAGACCACATCGTAGAGCTAGAATGCTTTGAGGTCCAGCTCTACCATGTGGTGGAGCTAGAATTGCATTTGAGGTCTAGCTCTACCATGTGGTAGAGCTAGACTTCACCGGCTGAGGTTTAATTTATTTGTGTTAGAGTTGTATTCTACCTAAACCACAGTGTAGAGATAGAATGCTTTGAGGTCTAGCTCTACCATGTGGTGGAGCTAGAATTGCATTTCAGGTCTAGCTCTACCATGTGGTGGAGCTAGAATTGTAGAGGTAGAAAGCTTTAAGGTCTAGCTCTACCATGTGGTAGAGCAAGAATGCATCGATCTAGCTATGTTCCATACACATCAATAAAACCAATTACTCCAAGAAGAGACCTACTTCACATGACAAGAACCAAGGAGCTAGAATTGCATTTGATCTAGCTCTACCACGTGGTAGAGCTCTATTCTACCTAGACTACATCGTACAGCTAGAATGCTTGGAGGTCCAGCTCCACCATGTGGTGGAGCTAGAATGCATTCTTCTAGCTCTACCATGTGGTAGAGCTAGACTTCAATGAATGTAACTGGCTGAGGTTGAATGTAACTGTGGTAGAGCTGTATTCTACCTAAACCACATTGTAGAGATAGAATGCTTTGAGGACTAGCTCTACCATGTGATGGAGCTAGAATTGCATTTGAGGTCTAGCTCTACCATGTGGTAGAGCAAGAATGTATCGATCTAGCTGTGTTCCATACACATCAACAAAACCAATTACTCCACGAAGAGACCTACTTCACATGACAAGAACCAAGGAGCTAGAATTGCATTTGATCTAGCTCTACCACGTGGTAGAGCGGTATTCTACCTAGACCATATCGTAGAGCTAGAATGCTTTGAGGTCCAGCTCTACCATGTGGTGGAGCTGGAATTGCATTTGAGGTCTAGCTCTACCATGTGGTAGAGCTGTATTCTATCTAGACCACATCGTAGAGCTAGAATGCTTGGAGTTCCAGCTCTACCATGTGGTGGAGCTAGAATGCATTCTTCTAGATCTACCATGTGGTAGAGCTAGATTTTAATGAATGTAACCGGCTGAGGTTGAATGTAACTGTGGTAGAGCTAGACCTCAAAGCTTTCTACCTCTACGATTCTAGCTCCACCACATGGTAGAGCTAGACCTCAAAAGTAATTCTAGCTCCACCACGTGGTAGAGCTAGACCTCAAAGCATTCTATCTCAATTACTCCATCTTGGAGCTCTCAATACATCTTTTAGTCTTGCTCACCACATGGTAGAGCTAGATAAATGCATTCTAGCTGGACTTTAAAGTATTCTAGTGTTGGTTTTTGAATGGATATTACCTCTACGAGGTGGCAGAGTAAGATTAATAAATGTATGACCAGAATGCTTTGAAATCTAGCTTTACCATGTGGTGGAGCTAGAATGCATTCTTCTAGCTCTACCATGTGGTAATGCTAGACTTCAATGAATGTAACCGGCTGAGGTTGAATGTAATTTTGGTAGAGCTGTATTCTACCTAAACCACATTGTAGAGATAGAATGCTTTGAGGTCGAGCAAGAATGCATTGATCTAGCTGTGTTCCATACACATCAACAAAACCATTTACTCCAAGAAGACACCTACTTAACATGACAATAACCAAGGAGCTAGAATTGCATTTGATCCAGCTCTACCACGTGGTAGAGCTGTATTGTACCTAGACCACATCGTAGAGCTAGAATGCTTTGAGGTCTAGCTCTACATGTGGTGGAGCTATAATTAGCTCTACCATGTGGTAGAGCTAGACTTCAACGAATGTAACCGGCTGAGGTTGAATGTAACTGTGGTAGAGCTGTATTCTACCTAAACCACATTGTAGCGATAGAATGAGTTGAGGTATAGCTCTACCATGTGGTGGAGCTAGAATTGCATTTGAGGTCTAGCTCTACCATGTGGTGGAGCTAGAGACGTAGAGGTAGAAAGCTTTTAGGTTTAGCTCTACCATGTGGTAGAGCAAGAATGCATCGATCTAGCTGTGTTCCATACACATCAACAAAACCAATTACTCCAAGAAGAGACCTACTTCACATGACAAGAACCAAGGAGCTAGAATTGCATTTGATCTATCTCTACCATGTGGTAGAGCTGCATTCTACCTAGTCTACCACATCGTAGAGCTAGAATGCTTTGAGGTCCAGCTCCACCATGTGGTGGAGCTAGAATGCATTCTTCTAGCTCTACCATGTGGTAGAGCTAGACTTCAATGAATGTAACTGTGGTAGAGCTATATTTTACCACATTGTAGAGCTAGATAAATGAATTCTAGCTGGACTTCAAAGTATTCTAATGTTGGTTTTTCAATGGATATTATCTCTACCAGGTGGCAGAGCAAGATTAATAAATGTATTGACCAGAATGCTTTGAAATCTAGCTTTACCATGTGGTGGAGCTACAATGCATTCTTCTAGCTCTACCATGTGGTAGAGCTAGACTTCAATGAACGTAACCGGCTGAGGTTGAATGTAATTGTAGTAGAGCTCTATTCCACCTAAACCACATTGTAGAGATAGAATGCTTTGAGGTCTAGCTCTACCATGTGGTGGAGCTAGAATTGCATTTGAGGTCTAGCTCTACCATGTGGTAGAGCTGTATTCTATCTAGACCACATCGTAGAGCTAGAATGCTTGGAGTTCCAGCTCTACCATGTGGTGGAGCTAGAATGCATTCTTCTAGATTTACCATGTGGTAGAGCTAGATTTTAATGAATGTAACCGACTGAGGTTGAATGTAACTGTGGTAGAGCTAGACCTCAAAGCTTTCTACCTCTACGATTCTAGCTCCACCACATGGTAGAGCTAGACCTCAAATGTAATTCTAGCTCCACCACGTGGTAGAGCTAGACCTCAAAGCATTCTATCTCAATTACTCCATCTTGGAGCTCTCAATACATTTATTAGTCTTGCTCTACCACATGGTAGAGCTAGATAAATGCATTCTAGCTGGACTTCAAAGTATTCTAGTATTGGTTTCTTAATGGATATTACCTCTATGAGGTGGCAGAGCAAGATTAATAAATGTATGACCAGAATGCTTTGAAATCTAGCTTTACCATGTCGTGGAGCTAGCATGCATTCTTCTAGCTCTACCATGTGGTAATGCTAGACTTCAATGAATGTAACCGGCTGAGGTTAAATGTAACTATGGTAGAGCTCTATTATACCTAAACCACATTGTAGAGATAGAATGCTTTGAGATCTAGCTCTACCATGTGGTGGAGCTAGAATTGCATTTCAGGTCTAGCTCTACCATGTGGTAGAGCTATATTCTATGTAGACCACATCGTAGAGCTAGAATGCTTTGAGTTCCAGCTCTACCATGTGGTGGAGCTAGAATGCATTCTTCTAGATCTACCATGTGGTAGAGCTAGACTTCAATGAATGTAACCGACTGAGGTTGAATGTAACTGTGGTAGAGCTAGACCTCAAAGCTTTCTACCTCTACGATTCTAGCTTCACCACATGGTAGAGCTAGACCTCAAATGCAATTCTAGCTCCACCACATGGTAGAGATAGACCTCAAAGCATTCTATCTCAATTACTCCATCTTGGAGCTCTTAATACATTTATTAGTCTTGCTCTACCACATGGTACCACATTGTAGAGATAGAATGCTTTGAGGTATAGCTCTACCATGTGGTTGAGCTAGAATTGCATTTGAGGTCTAGCTCTACCATGTGGTGGAGCTAGAGACATAGAGGTAGAAAGCTTTGAGGTCTAGCTCTACCATGTGGTAGAGCAAGAATGCATCGATCTAGCTGTGTTCCATACATATCAACAAAACCAATTACTCCAAGAAGAGACCTACTTCACACGACAAGAACCAAGGAGCTAGAATTGCATTTGATCTAGCTCTACCACGAGGTAGAGCTGTATTCTACCTAGACCACATCGTAGAGCTAGAATGCTTTGAGGTCCAGCTCTACCATGTGGTGGAGCTAGAATTGCATTTGAGGTCTAGCTCTACCATGTGGTAGAGCTAGACTTCACCAGCTGAGGTTTAATTTGTTTGTGTTAGAGTTGTATTCTACCTAAACCACAGTGTAGAGATAGAATGCTTTGAGGTCTAGCTCTACCATGTGGTGGAGCTAGAATTGCATTTCAGGTCTAGCTCTACCATGTGGTGGAGCTAGAATTGTAGAGGTAGAAAGCTTTAAGGTCTAGCTCTACCATGTGGTAGAGCAAGAATGCATCGATCTAGCTATGTTCCATACACATCAATAAAACCAATTACTCCAAGAAGAGACCTACTTCACATGACAAGAACCAAGGAGCTAGAATTGCATTTGATCTAGCTCTACCACGTGGTAGAGCTGTATTCTACCTAGACTACATCGTACAGCTAGAATGCTTGGAGGTCCAGCTCCACCATGTGGTGGAGCTAGAATGCATTCTTCTAGCTCTACCATGTGGTAGAGCTAGACTTCAATGAATGTAACTGGCTGAGGTTGAATGTAACTGTGGTAGAGCTGTATTCTACCTAAACCACATTGTAGAGATAGAATGCTTTGAGGACTAGCTCTACCATGTGATGGAGCTAGAATTGCATTTGAGGTCTAGCTCTACCATGTGGTAGAGCAAGAATGTATCGATCTAGCTGTGTTCCATACACATCAACAAAACCAATTACTCCACGAAGAGACCTACTTCACATGACAAGAACCAAGGAGCTAGAATTGCATTTGATCTAGCTCTACCACGTGGTAGAGCGGTATTCTACCTAGACCATATCGTAGAGCTAGAATGCTTTGAGGTCCAGCTCTACCATGTGGTGGAGCTAGAATTGCATTTGAGGTCTAGCTCTACCATGTGGTAGAGCTGTATTCTATCTAGACCACATCGTAGAGCTAGAATGCTTGGAGTTCCAGCTCTACCATGTGGTGGAGCTAGAATGCATTCTTCTAGATCTACCATGTGGTAGAGCTAGATTTTAATGAATGTAACCGGCTGAGGTTGAATGTAACTGTGGTAGAGCTAGACCTCAAAGCTTTCTACCTCTACGATTCTAGCTCCACCACATGGTAGAGCTAGACCTCAAATGTAATTCTAGCTCCACCACGTGGTAGAGCTAGACCTCAAAGCATTCTATCTCAATTACTCCATCTTGGAGCTCTCAATACATTTTTTAGTCTTGCTCTACCACATGGTAGAGCTAGATAAATGCATTCTAGCTGGACTTTAAAGTATTCTAGTGTTGGTTTTTGAATGGATATTACCTCTACGAGGTGGCAGAGTAAGATTAATAAATGTATGACCAGAATGCTTTGAAATCTAGCTTTACCATGTGGTGGAGCTAGAATGCATTCTTCTAGCTCTACCATGTGGTAATGCTAGACTTCAATGAATGTAACCGGCTGAGGTTGAATGTAATTTTGGTAGAGCTGTATTCTACCTAAACCACATTGTAGAGATAGAATGCTTTGAGGTCGAGCAAGAATGCATTGATCTAGCTGTGTTCCATACACATCAACAAAACCATTTACTCCAAGAAGAGACCTACTTAACATGACAATAACCAAGGAGCTAGAATTGCATTTGATCCAGCTCTACCACGTGGTAGAGCTGTATTGTACCTAGACCACATCGTAGAGCTAGAATGCTTTGAGGTCTAGCTCTACATGTGGTGGAGCTATAATTAGCTCTACCATGTGGTAGAGCTAGACTTCAACGAATGTAACCGGCTGAGGTTGAATGTAACTGTGGTAGAGCTGTATTCTACCTAAACCACATTGTAGCGATAGAATGAGTTGAGGTATAGCTCTACCATGTGGTGGAGCTAGAATTGCATTTGAGGTCTAGCTCTACCATGTGGTGGAGCTAGAGACGTAGAGGTAGAAAGCTTTTAGGTTTAGCTCTACCATGTGGTAGAGCAAGAATGCATCGATCTAGCTGTGTTCCATACACATCAACAAAACCAATTACTCCAAGAAGAGACCTACTTCACATGACAAGAACCAAGGAGCTAGAATTGCATTTGATCTATCTCTACCATGTGGTAGAGCTGCATTCTACCTAGTCTACCACATCGTAGAGCTAGAATGCTTTGAGGTCCAGCTCCACCATGTGGTGGAGCTAGAATGTATTCTTCTAGCTCTACCATGTGGTAGAGCTAGACTTCAATGAATGTAACTGTGGTAGAGCTATATTTTACCACATTGTAGAGCTAGATAAATAAATTCTAGGTGGACTTCAAAGTATTCTAATGTTGGTTTTTCAATGGATATTATCTCTACCAGGTGGCAGAGCAAGATTAATAAATGTATTGACCAGAATGCTTTGAAATCTAGCTTTACCATGTGGTGGAGCTACAATGCATTCTTCTAGCTCTACCATGTGGTAGAGCTAGACTTCAATGAATGTAACCGGCTGAGGTTGAATGTAATTGTAGTAGAGCTGTATTATACCTAAACCACATTGTAGAGATAGAATGCTTTGAGGTCTAGCTCTACCATGTGGTGGAGCTAGAATTGCATTTCAGGTCTAGCTCTACCATGTGGTGGAGCTAGAGTCGTAGAGGTAGAAAGCTTTGAGGTCTAGCTCTACCATGTGGTAGAGCAAGAATGCATCGATCTAGCTATGTTCCATTCACATTAACAAAACCATTTACTCCAAGAAGAGACCTACTTCACATGACAATAACCAAGGAGCTAGAATTGCATTTGATTTAGCTCTACCGCGTGGTAGAGCTGTATTCTACCTAGACCACAT
The DNA here is from genome assembly GCF_041138505.1 of Cibotium barometz. NCBI lineage: Eukaryota > Viridiplantae > Streptophyta > Polypodiopsida > Cyatheales > Cibotiaceae > Cibotium > Cibotium barometz. The sequence goes on from NC_141075.1 coordinate 18,432,631, forward strand.
CGTAGAGCTAGAATGCTTTGAGGTCCAGCTCTACCATCATGTGGTGGAGCTAGAATTGCATTCTTCTAGCTCTACCATGTGGTAGAGCTAGACTTCAAGGAATGTAACCGACTGAGGTTGATTGTAACTATGAAAGAGCTGTATTCTACCTAAACCACCTTGTAGAGATAGAATGCTTTGAGGTATAGCTCTACCATGTGCTGGAGCTAGAATTGCATTTCAGGTCTAGCTCTACCATGTGGTGGAGCTAGAATCGTAGAGGTAGAAAGCTTTGAGGTCTAGCTCTACCATGTGGTAAAGCAAGAATGCATCGATCTAGTTGTTTTCCATACACATCAACAAAACCAATTACTCCAAGAAGAGACCTACTTCACATGACAAGAACCAAGGAGCTAGAATTGCATTTGATCTAGCTCTACCACGAGGTAGAGCTGTATTCTAGCTAGACCACATCATAGAGCTAGAATGCTTTGAGGTCCAACTCTACCATGTGGTGGAGCTAGAATTGCATTTGTGGTCTAGCTCTACCATGTGGTAGAGCTAGACTTCAACGAATGTTACCGGCTGAGGTTGAATTTATTTGTGGTAGAGCTGTCTTCTACCTAAACCACAGTGTAGAGATAGAATGCTTTGAGGTCTAGCTCTACCATGTGGTGGAGCTAGAATTGCATTTCAGGTCTAGCTCTACCATGTGGTGGAGCTAGAATCATAGAGGTAGAAAGCTTTGAGGTCTAGCTCTACCATGTGGTAGAGCAAGAATGCATCGATCTAGCTGTGTTCCATACACATCAACAAAACCAATTACTCCAAGAAGAGACCTACTTCACATGACAAGAACCAAGGAGCTAGAATTGCATTTGATCTAGCTCTACCATGAGGTAGAGCTGTATTCTACCTAGACCACATCGTAGAGCTAGAATGCTTTGAGGTCCAGCTCTACCATGTGGTGGAGCTAGAATTGCATTTGAGGTCTAGCTCTACCATGTGGTAGAGCTAGACTTCACCGGCTGAGGTTTAATTTATTTGTGTTAGAGTTGTATTCTACCTAAACCACAGTGTAGAGATAGAATGCTTTGAGGTCTAGCTCTACCATGTGGTGGAGCTAGAATTGCATTTCAGGTCTAGCTCTACCATGTGGTGGAGCTAGAATTGTAGAGGTAGAAAGCTTTAAGGTCTAGCTCTACCATTTGGTAGAGCAAGAATGCATCGATCTAGCTATGTTCCATACACATCAATAAAACCAATTACTCCAAGAAGAGACCTACTTCACATGACAAGAACCAAGGAGCTAGAATTGCATTTGATCTAGCTCTACCACGTGGTAGAGCTGTATTCTACCTAGACCACATCGTAGAGCTAGAATGCTTTGAGGTCCAGCTCCACCATGTGGTGGAGCTAGAATGCATTCTTCTAGCTCTACCATGTGGTAGAGCAAGACTTCAATGAATGTAACTGGCTGAGGTTGAATGTAACTGTGGTAGAGCTGTATTCTACCTAAACCACATTGTAGAGATAGAATGCTTTGAGGACTAGCTCTACCATGTGATGGAGCTAGAATTGCATTTGAGGTCTAGCTCTACCATGTGGTAGAGCAAGAATGTATCGATCTAGCTGTGTTCCATACACATCAACAAAACCAATTACTTCACGAAGAGACCTACTTCACATGACAAGAACCAAGGAGCTAGAATTGCATTTGATCTAGCTCTACCACGTGGTAGAGCGGTATTCTACCTAGACCATATCGTAGAGCTAGAATGCTTTGAGGTCCAGCTCTACCATGTGGTGGAGCTAGAATTGCATTTGAGGTCTAGCTCTACCATGTGGTAGAGCTGTATTCTATCTAGACCACATCGTAGAGCTAGAATGCTTGGAGTTCCAGCTCTACCATGTGGTGGAGCTAGAATGCATTCTTCTAGATTTACCATGTGGTAGAGCTAGATTTTAATGAATGTAACCGGCTGAGGTTGAATGTAACTGTGGTAGAGCTAGACCTCAAAGCTTTCTACCTCTACGATTCTAGCTCCACCACATGGTAGAGCTAGACCTCAAATGTAATTCTAGCTCCACCACGTGGTAGAGCTAGACCTCAAAGCATTCTATCTCAATTACTCCATCTTGGAGCTCTCAATACATTTATTAGTCTTGCTCTACCACATGGTAGAGCTAGATAAATGCATTCTAGCTGGACTTCAAAGTATTCTAGTATTGGTTTCTTAATGGATATTACCTCTACGAGGTGGCAGAGCAAGATTAATAAATGTATGACCAGAATGCTTTGAAATCTAGCTTTACCATGTGGTGGAGCTAGAATGCATTCTTCTAGCTCTACCATGTGGTAATGCTAGACTTCAATGAATGTAACCGGCTGACGTTAAATGTAACTATGGTAGAGCTCTATTATACCTAAACCACATTGTAGAGATAGAATGCTTTGAGATCTAGCTCTACCATGTGGTGGAGCTAGAATTGCATTTCAGGTCTAGCTCTACCATGTGGTGGAGCTAGAGACGTAGAGGTAGAAAGCTTTGAGGTCTAGCTCTACCATGTGGTAGAGCAAGACCGCAAATATCTAGCTGTGTTCCATACACATTAACAAAAACATTTACTCCAAGAAGAGACCTACTTCACATGACAATAACCAAGGAGCTAGAATTGCATTTGATCCAGCTCTACCACGTGGTAGAGCTGTATTCTACCTAGACCACATCGTAGAGCTAGAATGTTTTGAGGTCCAGCCGGGTGGTCCAGCTCTACCATGTGGTGGAGCTAGAATTGCATTCTTCTAGCTCTACCATGTGGTAGAGCTAGACTTCAATGAATGTAACCGGCTGAGGTTGAATGTAACTGTGGTAGAGCTGTATTCTACCTAAACCACATTGTAGAGATAGAATGCTTTGAGGTATAGCTCTACCATGTGGTGGAGCTAGAATTGCATTTGAGGTCTAGCTCTACCATGTGGTGGAGCTAGAGACATAGAGGTAGAAAGCTTTGAGGTCTAGCTCTACCATGTGGTAGAGCAAGAATGCATCGATCTAGCTGTGTTCCATACACATCAACAAAACCAATTACTCCAAGAAGAGAACTACTTCACATGACAAGAACCAAGGAGCTAGAATTGCATTTGATCTAGCTCTACCACGAGGTAGAGCTGTATTCTACCTAGACCACATTGTAGAGCTAGAAGGCTTTGAGGTCCAGCTCTACCATGTGGTGGAGCTAGAATTGCATTTGAGGTCTAGCTCTACCATGTGGTAGAGCTAGACTTCAACAAATGTAGCCGGCTGAGGTTGAATTTATTTGTGGTAGAGCTGTATTCTACCTAAACCACATTGTAGAGATAGAATGCTTTGAACTCTAGCTCTACCATCTGGTGGAGCTAGAATTGCATTTGAGGTCTAGCTCTACCATGTGGTGGAGCTAGAATCGTAGAGGTAGAAAGCTTTGAGGTCTAGCTCTACCATGTGGTAGAGCAAGAATGCATCGATCTAGCTGTGTTCCATACACATCAACAAAACCAATTACTCCAAGAAGAGACCTACTTCACATGACAAGAACCAAGGAGCTAGAATTGCATATGATCTAGCGCTACCAAGTGGTAGAGCTGTATTCTACCTAGACCATATCGTAGAGCTAGAATGCTTTGAGGTCCAGCTCTACCATGTGGTGGAGCTAGAATTGAATTTGAGGTCTAGCTCTACCATGTGGTAGAGCTATATTCTATGTAGACCACATCGTAGAGCTAGAATGCTTTGAGTTCCAGCTCTACCATGTGGTGGAGCTAGAATGCATTCTTCTAGATCTACCATGTGGTAGAGCTAGACTTCAATGAATGTAACCGACTGAGGTTGAATGTAACTGTGGTAGAGCTAGACCTCAAAGCTTTCTACCTCTACGATTCTAGCTCCACCACATGGTAGAGCTAGACCTCAAATGCAATTCTAGCTCCACCACATGGTAGAGATAGACCTCAAAGCATTCTATCTCAATTACTCCATCTTGGAGCTCTTAATACATTTATTAGTCTTGCTCTACCACATGGTACCACATTGTAGAGATAGAATGCTTTGAGGTATAGCTCTACCATGTGGTTGAGCTAGAATTGCATTTGAGGTCTAGCTCTACCATGTGGTGGAGCTAGAGACATAGAGGTAGAAAGCTTTGAGGTCTAGCTCTACCATGTGGTAGAGCAAGAATGCATCGATCTAGCTGTGTTCCATACATATCAACAAAACCAATTACTCCAAGAAGAGACCTACTTCACACGACAAGAACCAAGGAGCTAGAATTGCATTTGATCTAGCTCTACCACGAGGTAGAGCTGTATTCTACCTAGACCACATCGTAGAGCTAGAATGCTTTGAGGTCCAGCTCTACCATGTGGTGGAGCTAGAATTGCATTTGAGGTCTAGCTCTACCATGTGGTAGAGCTAGACTTCACCGGCTGAGGTTTAATTTGTTTGTGTTAGAGTTGTATTCTACCTAAACCACAGTGTAGAGATAGAATGCTTTGAGGTCTAGCTCTACCATGTGGTGGAGCTAGAATTGCATTTCAGGTCTAGCTCTACCATGTGGTGGAGCTAGAATTGTAGAGGTAGAAAGCTTTAAGGTCTAGCTCTACCATGTGGTAGAGCAAGAATGCATCGATCTAGCTATGTTCCATACACATCAATAAAACCAATTACTCCAAGAAGAGACCTACTTCACATGACAAGAACCAAGGAGCTAGAATTGCATTTGATCTAGCTCTACCACGTGGTAGAGCTGTATTCTACCTAGACTACATCGTACAGCTAGAATGCTTGGAGGTCCAGCTCCACCATGTGGTGGAGCTAGAATGCATTCTTCTAGCTCTACCATGTGGTAGAGCTAGACTTCAATGAATGTAACTGGCTGAGGTTGAATGTAACTGTGGTAGAGCTGTATTCTACCTAAACCACATTGTAGAGATAGAATGCTTTGAGGACTAGCTCTACCATGTGATGGAGCTAGAATTGCATTTGAGGTCTAGCTCTACCATGTGGTAGAGCAAGAATGTATCGATCTAGCTGTGTTCCATACACATCAACAAAACCAATTACTCCACGAAGAGACCTACTTCACATGACAAGAACCAAGGAGCTAGAATTGCATTTGATCTAGCTCTACCACGTGGTAGAGCGGTATTCTACCTAGACCATATCGTAGAGCTAGAATGCTTTGAGGTCCAGCTCTACCATGTGGTGGAGCTAGAATTGCATTTGAGGTCTAGCTCTACCATGTGGTAGAGCTGTATTCTATCTAGACCACATCGTAGAGCTAGAATGCTTGGAGTTCCAGCTCTACCATGTGGTGGAGCTAGAATGCATTCTTCTAGATCTACCATGTGGTAGAGCTAGATTTTAATGAATGTAACTGGCTGAGGTTGAATGTAACTGTGGTAGAGCTAGACCTCAAAGCTTTCTACCTCTACGATTCTAGCTCCACCACATGGTAGAGCTAGACCTCAAATGTAATTCTAGCTCCACCACGTGGTAGAGCTAGACCTCAAAGCATTCTATCTCAATTACTCCATCTTGGAGCTCTCAATACATTTTTTAGTCTTGCTCTACCACATGGTAGAGCTAGATAAATGCATTCTAGCTGGACTTTAAAGTATTCTAGTGTTGGTTTTTGAATGGATATTACCTCTACGAGGTGGCAGAGTAAGATTAATAAATGTATGACCAGAATGCTTTGAAATCTAGCTTTACCATGTGGTGGAGCTAGAATGCATTCTTCTAGCTCTACCATGTGGTAATGCTAGACTTCAATGAATGTAACCGGCTGAGGTTGAATGTAATTTTGGTATTTGTAGAGATAGAATGCTTTGAGGTCGAGCAAGAATGCATTGATCTAGCTGTGTTCCATACACATCAACAAAACCATTTACTCCAAGAAGAGACCTACTTAACATGACAATAACCAAGGAGCTAGAATTGCATTTGATCCAGCTCTACCACGTGGTAGAGCTGTATTGTACCTAGACCACATCGTAGATCTAGAATGCTTTGAGGTCTAGCTCTACATGTGGTGGAGCTATAATTGCATTCTTCTAGCTCTACCATGTGGTAGAGCTAGACTTCAACGAATGTAACCGGCTGAGGTTGAATGTAACTGTGGTAGAGCTGTATTCTACCTAAACCACATTGTAGCGATAGAATGAGTTGAGGTATAGCTCTACCATGTGGTGGAGCTAGAATTGCATTTGAGGTCTAGCTCTACCATGTGGTGGAGCTAGAGACGTAGAGGTAGAAAGCTTTTAGGTTTAGCTCTACCATGTGGTAGAGCAAGAATGCATCGATCTAGCTGTGTTCCATACACATCAACAAAACCAATTACTCCAAGAAGAGACCTACTTCACATGACAAGAACCAAGGAGCTAGAATTGCATTTGATCTATCTCTACCATGTGGTAGAGCTGCATTCTACCTAGTCTACCACATCGTAGAGCTAGAATGCTTTGAGGTCCAGCTCCACCATGTGGTGGAGCTAGAATGTATTCTTCTAGCTCTACCATGTGGTAGAGCTAGACTTCAATGAATGTAACTGTGGTAGAGCTATATTTTACCACATTGTAGAGCTAGATAAATGAATTCTAGCTGGACTTCAAAGTATTCTAATGTTGGTTTTTCAATGGATATTATCTCTACCAGGTGGCAGAGCAAGATTAATAAATGTATTGACCAGAATGCTTTGAAATCTAGCTTTACCATGTGGTGGAGCTACAATGCATTCTTCTAGCTCTACCATGTGGTAGAGCTAGACTTCAATGAATGTAACCGGCTGAGGTTGAATGTAATTGTAGTAGAGCTGTATTATACCTAAACCACATTGTAGAGATAGAATGCTTTGAGGTCTAGCTCTACCATGTGGTGGAGCTAGAATTGCATTTCAGGTCTAGCTCTACCATGTGGTGGAGCTAGAGTCGTAGAGGTAGAAAGCTTTGAGGTCTAGCTCTACCATGTGGTAGAGCAAGAATGCATCGATCTAGCTGTGTTCCATTCACATTAACAAAACCATTTACTCCAAGAAGAGACCTACTTCACATGACAATAACCAAGGAGCTAGAATTGCATTTGATTTAGCTCTACCGCGTGGTAGAGCTGTATTCTACCTAGACCACATCGTAGAGCTAGAATGCTTTGAGGTCCAGCTCTACCATCATGTGGTGGAGCTAGAATTGCATTCTTCTAGCTCTACCATGTGGTAGAGCTAGACTTCAAGGAATGTAACCGACTGAGGTTGATTGTAACTATGAAAGAGCTGTATTCTACCTAAACCACCTTGTAGAGATAGAATGCTTTGAGGTATAGCTCTACCATGTGCTGGAGCTAGAATTGCATTTCAGGTCTAGCTCTACCATGTGGTGGAGCTAGAATCGTAGAGGTCGAAAGCTTTGAGGTCTAGCTCTACCATGTGGTAAAGCAAGAATGCATCGATCTAGTTGTTTTCCATACACATCAACAAAACCAATTACTCCAAGAAGAGACCTACTTCACATGACAAGAACCAAGGAGCTAGAATTGCATTTGATCTAGCTCTACCACGAGGTAGAGCTGTATTCTAGCTAGACCACATCATAGAGCTAGAATGCTTTGAGGTCCAACTCTACCATGTGGTGGAGCTAGAATTGCAATTGTGGTCTAGCTCTACCATGTGGTAGAGCTAGACTTCAACGAATGTTACCGGCTGAGGTTGAATTTATTTGTGGTAGAGCTGTCTTCTACCTAAACCACAGTGTAGAGATAGAATGCTTTGAGGTCTAGCTCTACCATGTGGTGGAGCTAGAATTGCATTTCAGGTCTAGCTCTACCATGTGGTGGAGCTAGAATCATAGAGGTAGAAAGCTTTGAGGTCTAGCTCTACCATGTGGTAGAGCAAGAATGCATCGATCTAGCTGTGTTCCATACACATCAACAAAACCAATTACTCCAAGAAGAGACCTACTTCACATGACAAGAACCAAGTAGCTAGAATTGCATTTGATCTAGCTCTACCACGAGGTAGAGCTGTATTCTACCTAGACCACATCGTAGGGCTAGAATGCTTTGAGGTCCAGCTCTACCATGTGGTGGAGCTAGAATTGCATTTGAGGTCTAGCTCTACCATGTGGTAGAGCTAGACTTCACCGGCTGAGGTTTAATTTATTTGTGTTAGAGTTGTATTCTACCTAAACCACAGTGTAGAGATAGAATGCTTTGAGGTCTAGCTCTACCATGTGGTGGAGCTAGAATTGCATTTCAGGTCTAGCTCTACCATGTGGTGGAGCTAGAATTGTAGAGGTAGAAAGCTTTAAGGTCTAGCTCTACCATTTGGTAGAGCAAGAATGCATCGATCTAGCTATGTTCCATACACATCAATAAAACCAATTACTCCAAGAAGAGACCTACTTCACATGACAAGAACCAAGGAGCTAGAATTGCATTTGATCTAGCTCTACCACGTGGTAGAGCTGTATTCTACCTAGACCACATCGTAGAGCTAGAATGCTTTGAGGTCCAGCTCCACCATGTGGTGGAGCTAGAATGCATTCTTCTAGCTCTACCATGTGGTAGAGCAAGACTTCAATGAATGTAACTGGCTGAGGTTGAATGTAACTGTGGTAGAGCTGTATTCTACCTAAACCACATTGTAGAGATAGAATGCTTTGAGGACTAGCTCTACCATGTGATGGAGCTAGAATTGCATTTGAGGTCTAGCTCTACCATGTGGTAGAGCAAGAATGTATCGATCTAGCTGTGTTCCATACACATCAACAAAACCAATTACTTCACGAAGAGACCTACTTCACATGACAAGAACCAAGGAGCTAGAATTGCATTTGATCTAGCTCTACCACGTGGTAGAGCGGTATTCTACCTAGACCATATCGTAGAGCTAGAATGCTTTGAGGTCCAGCTCTACCATGTGGTGGAGCTAGAATTGCATTTGAGGTCTAGCTCTACCATGTGGTAGAGCTGTATTCTATCTAGACCACATCGTAGAGCTAGAATGCTTGGAGTTCCAGCTCTACCATGTGGTGGAGCTAGAATGCATTCTTCTAGATCTACCATGTGGTAGAGCTAGATTTTAATGAATGTAACCGGCTGAGGTTGAATGTAACTGTGGTAGAGCTAGACCTCAAAGCTTTCTACCTCTACGATTCTAGCTCCACCACATGGTAGAGCTAGACCTCAAATGTAATTCTAGCTCCACCACGTGGTAGAGCTAGACCTCAAAGCATTCTATCTCAATTACTCCATCTTGGAGCTCTCAATACATTTTTTAGTCTTGCTCTACCACATGGTAGAGCTAGATAAATGCATTCTAGCTGGACTTTAAAGTATTCTAGTGTTGGTTTTTGAATGGATATTACCTCTACGAGGTGGCAGAGTAAGATTAATAAATGTATGACCAGAATGCTTTGAAATCTAGCTTTACCATGTGGTGGAGCTAGAATGCATTCTTCTAGCTCTACCATGTGGTAATGCTAGACTTCAATGAATGTAACCGGCTGAGGTTGAATGTAATTTTGGTAGAGCTGTATTCTACCTAAACCACATTGTAGAGATAGAATGCTTTGAGGTCGAGCAAGAATGCATTGATCTAGCTGTGTTCCATACACATCAACAAAACCATTTACTCCAAGAAGAGACCTACTTAACATGACAATAACCAAGGAGCTAGAATTGCATTTGATCCAGCTCTACCACGTGGTAGAGCTGTATTGTACCTAGACCACATCGTAGAGCTAGAATGCTTTGAGGTCTAGCTCTACATGTGGTGGAGCTATAATTGCATTCTTCTAGCTCTACCATGTGGTAGAGCTAGACTTCAACGAATGTAACCGGCTGAGGTTGAATGTAACTGTGGTAGAGCTGTATTCTACCTAAACCACATTGTAGCGATAGAATGAGTTGAGGTATAGCTCTACCATGTGGTGGAGCTAGAATTGCATTTGAGGTCTAGCTCTACCATGTGGTGGAGCTAGAATCGTAGAGGTAGAAAGCTTTGAGGTCTAGCTCTACCATGTGGTAGAGCAAGAATGCATCGATCTAGCTGTGTTCCATACACATTAACAAAACCAATTACTCCAAGAAGAGACCTACTTCACATGACAAGAACCAAGGAGCTAGAATTGCATTTGATCTATCTCTACCATGTGGTAGAGCTGCATTCTACCTAGTCTACCACATCGTAGAGCTAGAATGCTTTGAGGTCCAGCTCCACCATGTGGTGGAGCTAGAATGTATTCTTCTAGCTCTACCATGTGGTAGAGCTAGACTTCAATGAATGTAACTGTGGTAGAGCTATATTTTACCACATTGTAGAGCTAGATAAATAAATTCTAGGTGGACTTCAAAGTATTCTAATGTTGGTTTTTCAATGGATATTATCTCTACCAGGTGGCAGAGCAAGATTAATAAATGTATTGACCAGAATGCTTTGAAATCTAGCTTTACCATGTGGTGGAGCTACAATGCATTCTTCTAGCTCTACCATGTGGTAGAGCTAGACTTCAATGAATGTAACCGGCTGAGGTTGAATGTAATTGTAGTAGAGCTGTATTATACCTAAACCACATTGTAGAGATAGAATGCTTTGAGGTCTAGCTCTACCATGTGGTGGAGCTAGAATTGCATTTCAGGTCTAGCTCTACCATGTGGTGGAGCTAGAGTCGTAGAGGTAGAAAGCTTTGAGGTCTAGCTCTACCATGTGGTAGAGCAAGAATGCATCGATCTAGCTATGTTCCATTCACATTAACAAAACCATTTACTCCAAGAAGAGACCTACTTCACATGACAATAACCAAGGAGCTAGAATTGCATTTGATTTAGCTCTACCGCGTGGTAGAGCTGTATTCTACCTAGACCACATCGTAGAGCTAGAATGCTTTGAGGTCCAGCTCTACCATCATGTGGTGGAGCTAGAATTGCATTCTTCTAGCTCTACCATGTGGTAGAGCTAGACTTCAAGGAATGTAACCGACTGAGGTTGATTGTAACTATGAAAGAGCTGTATTCTACCTAAACCACCTTGTAGAGATAGAATGCTTTGAGGTATAGCTCTACCATGTGCTGGAGCTAGAATTGCATTTCAGGTCTAGCTCTACCATGTGGTGGAGCTAGAATCGTAGAGGTAGAAAGCTTTGAGGTCTAGCTCTACCATGTGGTAAAGCAAGAATGCATCGATCTAGTTGTTTTCCATACACATCAACAAAACCAATTACTCCAAGAAGAGACCTACTTCACATGACAAGAACCAAGGAGCTAGAATTGCATTTGATCTAGCTCTACCACGAGGTAGAGCTGTATTCTAGCTAGACCACATCATAGAGCTAGAATGCTTTGAGGTCCAACTCTACCATGTGGTGGAGCTAGAATTGCATTTGTGGTCTAGCTCTACCATGTGGTAGAGCTAGACTTCAACGAATGTTACCGGCTGAGGTTGAATTTATTTGTGGTAGAGCTGTCTTCTACCTAAACCACAGTGTAGAGATAGAATGCTTTGAGGTCTAGCTCTACCATGTGGTGGAGCTAGAATTGCATTTCAGGTCTAGCTCTACCATGTGGTGGAGCTAGAATCATAGAGGTAGAAAGCTTTGAGGTCTAGCTCTACCATGTGGTAGAGCAAGAATGCATCGATCTAGCTGTGTTCCATACACATCAACAAAACCAATTACTCCAAGAAGAGACCTACTTCACATGACAAGAACCAAGGAGCTAAAATTGCATTTGATCTAGCTCTACCACGAGGTAGAGCTGTATTCTACCTAGACCACATCGTAGGGCTAGAATGCTTTGAGGTCCAGCTCTACCATGTGGTGGAGCTAGAATTGCATTTGAGGTCTAGCTCTACCATGTGGTAGAGCTAGACTTCACCGGCTGAGGTTTAATTTATTTGTGTTAGAGTTGTATTCTACCTAAACCACAGTGTAGAGATAGAATGCTTTGAGGTCTAGCTCTACCATGTGGTGGAGCTAGAATTGCATTTCAGGTCTAGCTCTACCATGTGGTGGAGCTAGAATTGTAGAGGTAGAAAGCTTTAAGGTCTAGCTCTACCATTTGGTAGAGCAAGAATGCATCGATCTAGCTATGTTCCATACACATCAATAAAACCAATTACTCCAAGAAGAGACCTACTTCACATGACAAGAACCAAGGAGCTAGAATTGCATTTGATCTAGCTCTACCACGTGGTAGAGCTGTATTCTACCTAGACCACATCGTAGAGCTAGAATGCTTTGAGGTCCAGCTCCACCATGTGGTGGAGCTAGAATGCATTCTTCTAGCTCTACCATGTGGTAGAGCAAGACTTCAATGAATGTAACTGGCTGAGGTTGAATGTAACTGTGGTAGAGCTGTATTCTACCTAAACCACATTGTAGAGATAGAATGCTTTGAGGACTAGCTCTACCATGTGATGGAGCTAGAATTGCATTTGAGGTCTAGCTCTACCATGTGGTAGAGCAAGAATGTATCGATCTAGCTGTGTTCCATACACATCAACAAAACCAATTACTTCACGAAGAGACCTACTTCACATGACAAGAACCAAGGAGCTAGAATTGCATTTGATCTAGCTCTACCACGTGGTAGAGCGGTATTCTACCTAGACCATATCGTAGAGCTAGAATGCTTTGAGGTCCAGCTCTACCATGTGGTGGAGCTAGAATTGCATTTGAGGTCTAGCTCTACCATGTGGTAGAGCTGTATTCTATCTAGACCACATCGTAGAGCTAGAATGCTTGGAGTTCCAGCTCTACCATGTGGTGGAGCTAGAATGCATTCTTCTAGATCTACCATGTGGTAGAGCTAGATTTTAATGAATGTAACCGGCTGAGGTTGAATGTAACTGTGGTAGAGCTAGACCTCAAAGCTTTCTACCTCTACGATTCTAGCTCCACCACATGGTAGAGCTAGACCTCAAATGTAATTCTAGCTCCACCACGTGGTAGAGCTAGACCTCAAAGCATTCTATCTCAATTACTCCATCTTGGAGCTCTCAATACATTTTTTAGTCTTGCTCTACCACATGGTAGAGCTAGATAAATGCATTCTAGCTGGACTTTAAAGTATTCTAGTGTTGGTTTTTGAATGGATATTACCTCTACGAGGTGGCAGAGTAAGATTAATAAATGTATGACCAGAATGCTTTGAAATCTAGCTTTACCATGTGGTGGAGCTAGAATGCATTCTTCTAGCTCTACCATGTGGTAATGCTAGACTTCAATGAATGTAACCGGCTGAGGTTGAATGTAATTTTGGTAGAGCTGTATTCTACCTAAACCACATTGTAGAGATAGAATGCTTTGAGGTCGAGCAAGAATGCATTGATCTAGCTGTGTTCCATACACATCAACAAAACCATTTACTCCAAGAAGAGACCTACTTAACATGACAATAACCAAGGAGCTAGAATTGCATTTGATCCAGCTCTACCACGTGGTAGAGCTGTATTGTACCTAGACCACATCGTAGAGCTAGAATGCTTTGAGGTCTAGCTCTACATGTGGTGGAGCTATAATTAGCTCTACCATGTGGTAGAGCTAGACTTCAACGAATGTAACCGGCTGAGGTTGAATGTAACTGTGGTATAGCTGTATTCTACCTAAACCACATTGTAGAGATAGAATGAGTTGAGGTATAGCTCTACCATGTGGTGGAGCTAGAATTGCATTTGAGGTCTAGCTCTACCATGTGGTGGAGCTAGAATCGTAGAGGTAGAAAGCTTTGAGGTCTAGCTCTACCATGTGGTAGAGCAAGAATGCATCGATCTAGCTGTGTTCCATACACATCAACAAAACCAATTACTCCAAGAAGAGACCTACTTCACATGACAAGAACCAAGGAGCTAGAATTGCATTTGATCTATCTCTACCATGTGGTAGAGCTGCATTCTACCTAGTCTACCACATCGTAGAGCTAGAATGCTTTGAGGTCCAGCTCCACCATGTGGTGGAGCTAGAATGTATTCTTCTAGCTCTACCATGTGGTAGAGCTAGACTTCAATGAATGTAACTGTGGTAGAGCTATATTTTACCACATTGTAGAGCTAGATAAATAAATTCTAGGTGGACTTCAAAGTATTCTAATGTTGGTTTTTCAATGGATATTATCTCTACCAGGTGGCAGAGCAAGATTAATAAATGTATTGACCAGAATGCTTTGAAATCTAGCTTTACCATGTGGTGGAGCTACAATGCATTCTTCTAGCTCTACCATGTGGTAGAGCTAGACTTCAATGAATGTAACCGGCTGAGGTTGAATGTAATTGTAGTAGAGCTGTATTATACCTAAACCACATTGTAGAGATAGAATGCTTTGAGGTCTAGCTCTACCATGTGGTGGAGCTAGAATTGCATTTCAGGTCTAGCTCTACCATGTGGTGGAGCTAGAGTCGTAGAGGTAGAAAGCTTTGAGGTCTAGCTCTACCATGTGGTAGAGCAAGAATGCATCGATCTAGCTATGTTCCATTCACATTAACAAAACCATTTACTCCAAGAAGAGACCTACTTCACATGACAATAACCAAGGAGCTAGAATTGCATTTGATTTAGCTCTACCGTGTGGTAGAGCTGTATTCTACCTAGACCACATCGTAGAGCTAGAATGCTTTGAGGTCCAGCTCTACCATCATGTGGTGGAGCTAGAATTGCATTCTTCTAGCTCTACCATGTGGTAGAGCTAGACTTCAAGGAATGTAACCGACTGAGGTTGATTGTAACTATGAAAGAGCTGTATTCTACCTAAACCACCTTGTAGAGATAGAATGCTTTGAGGTATAGCTCTACCATGTGCTGGAGCTAGAATTGCATTTCAGGTCTAGCTCTACCATGTGGTGGAGCTAGAATCGTAGAGGTAGAAAGCTTTGAGGTCTAGCTCTACCATGTGGTAAAGTAAGAATGCATCGATCTAGTTGTTTTCCATACACATCAACAAAACCAATTACTCCAAGAAGAGACCTACTTCACATGACAAGAACCAAGGAGCTAGAATTGCATTTGATCTAGCTCTACCACGAGGTAGAGCTGTATTCTAGCTAGACCACATCATAGAGCTAGAATGCTTTGAGGTCCAACTCTACCATGTGGTGGAGCTAGAATTGCATTTGTGGTCTAGCTCTACCATGTGGTAGAGCTAGACTTCAACGAATGTTACCGGCTGAGGTTGAATTTATTTGTGGTAGAGCTGTCTTCTACCTAAACCACAGTGTAGAGATAGAATGCTTTGAGGTCTAGCTCTACCATGTGGTGGAGCTAGAATTGCATTTCAGGTCTAGCTCTACCATGTGGTGGAGCTAGAATCATAGAGGTAGAAAGCTTTGAGGTCTAGCTCTACCATGTGGTAGAGCAAGAATGCATCGATCTAGCTGTGTTCCATACACATCAACAAAACCAATTACTCCAAGAAGAGACCTACTTCACATGACAAGAACCAAGGAGCTAGAATTGCATTTGATCTAGCTCTACCACGAGGTAGAGCTGTATTCTACCTAGACCACATCGTAGGGCTAGAATGCTTTGAGGTCCAGCTCTACCATGTGGTGGAGCTAGAATTGCATTTGAGGTCTAGCTCTACCATGTGGTAGAGCTAGACTTCACCGGCTGAGGTTTAATTTATTTGTGTTAGAGTTGTATTCTACCTAAACCACAGTGTAGAGATAGAATGCTTTGAGGTCTAGCTCTACCATGTGGTGGAGCTAGAATTGCATTTCAGGTCTAGCTCTACCATGTGGTGGAGCTAGAATTGTAGAGGTAGAAAGCTTTAAGGTCTAGCTCTACCATTTGGTAGAGCAAGAATGCATCGATCTAGCTATGTTCCATACACATCAATAAAACCAATTACTCCAAGAAGAGACCTACTTCACATGACAAGAACCAAGGAGCTAGAATTGCATTTGATCTAGCTCTACCACGTGGTAGAGCTGTATTCTACCTAGACCACATCGTAGAGCTAGAATGCTTTGAGGTCCAGCTCCACCATGTCGTGGAGCTAGAATGCATTCTTCTAGCTCTACCATGTGGTAGAGCAAGACTTCAATGAATGTAACTGGCTGAGGTTGAATGTAACTGTGGTAGAGCTGTATTCTATCTAAACCACATTGTAGAGATAGAATGCTTTGAGGACTAGCTCTACCATGTGATGGAGCTAGAATTGCATTTGAGGTCTAGCTCTACCATGTGGTAGAGCAAGAATGTAGCGATCTAGCTGTGTTCCATACACATCAACAAAACCAATTACTTCACGAAGAGACCTACTTCACATGACAAGAACCAAGGAGCTAGAATTACATTTGATCTAGCTCTACCACGTGGTAGAGCGGTATTCTACCTAGACCATATCGTAGAGCTAGAATGCTTTGAGGTCCAGCTCTACCATGTGGTGGAGCTAGAATTGCATTTGAGGTCTAGCTCTACCATGTGGTAGAGCTGTATTCTATCTAGACCACATCGTAGAGCTAGAATGCTTGGAGTTCCAGCTCTACCATGTTGTGGAGCTAGAATGCATTCTTCTAGATTTACCATGTGGTAGAGCTAGATTTTAATGAATGTAACCGGCTGAGGTTGAATGTAACTGTGGTAGAGCTAGACCTCAAAGCTTTCTACCTCTACGATTCTAGCTCCACCACATGGTAGAGCTAGACCTCAAATGTAATTCTAGCTCCACCACGTGGTAGAGCTAGACCTCAAAGCATTCTATCTCAATTACTCCATCTTGGAGCTCTCAATACATTTATTAGTCTTGCTCTACCACATGGTAGAGCTAGATAAATGCATTCTAGCTGGACTTCAAAGTATTCTAGTATTGGTTTCTTAATGGATATTACCTCTACGAGGTGGCAGAGCAAGATTAATAAATGTATGACCAGAATGCTTTGAAATCTAGCTTTACCATGTGGTGGAGCTAGAATGCATTCTTCTAGCTCTACCATGTGGTAATGCTAGACTTCAATGAATGTAACCGGCTGACGTTAAATGTAACTATGGTAGAGCTCTATTATACCTAAACCACATTGTAGAGATAGAATGCTTTGAGATCTAGCTCTACCATGTGGTGGAGCTAGAATTGCATTTCAGGTCTAGCTCTACCATGTGGTGGAGCTAGAGACGTAGAGGTAGAAAGCTTTGAGGTCTAGCTCTACCATGTGGTAGAGCAAGACCGCAAATATCTAGCTGTGTTCCATACACATTAACAAAAACATTTACTCCAAGAAGAGACCTACTTCACATGACAATAACCAAGGAGCTAGAATTGCATTTGATCCAGCTCTACCACGTGGTAGAGCTGTATTCTACCTAGACCACATCGTAGAGCTAGAATGTTTTGAGGTCCAGCCGGGTGGTCCAGCTCTACCATGTGGTGGAGCTAGAATTGCATTCTTCTAGCTCTACCATGTGGTAGAGCTAGACTTCAATGAATGTAACCGGCTGAGGTTGAATGTAACTGTGGTAGAGCTATATTCTACCTAAACCACATTGTAGAGATAGAATGCTTTGAGGTATAGCTCTACCATGTGGTGGAGCTAGAATTGCATTTGAGGTCTAGCTCTACCATGTGGTGGAGCTAGAGACATAGAGGTAGAAAGCTTTGAGGTCTAGCTCTACCATGTGGTAGAGCAAGAATGCATCGATCTAGCTGTGTTCCATACACATCAACAAAACCAATTACTCCAAGAAGAGAACTACTTCACATGACAAGAACCAAGGAGCTAGAATTGCATTTGATCTAGCTCTACCACGAGGTAGAGCTGTATTCTACCTAGACCACATTGTAGAGCTAGAAGGCTTTGAGGTCCAGCTCTACCATGTGGTGGAGCTAGAATTGCATTTGAGGTCTAGCTCTACCATGTGGTAGAGCTAGACTTCAACAAATGTAGCCGGCTGAGGTTGAATTTATTTGTGGTAGAGCTGTATTCTACCTAAACCACATTGTAGAGATAGAATGCTTTGAACTCTAGCTCTACCATCTGGTGGAGCTAGAATTGCATTTGAGGTCTAGCTCTACCATGTGGTGGAGCTAGAATCGTAGAGGTAGAAAGCTTTGAGGTCTAGCTCTACCATGTGGTAGAGCAAGAATGCATCGATCTAGCTGTGTTCCATACACATCAACAAAACCAATTACTCCACGAAGAGACCTACTTCACATGACAAGAACCAAGGAGCTAGAATTGCATATGATCTAGCGCTACCAAGTGGTAGAGCTGTATTCTACCTAGACCATATCGTAGAGCTAGAATGCTTTGAGGTCCAGCTCTACCATGTGGTGGAGCTAGAATTGAATTTGAGGTCTAGCTCTACCATGTGGTAGAGCTATATTCTATGTAGACCACATCGTAGAGCTAGAATGCTTTGAGTTCCAGCTCTACCATGTGGTGGAGCTAGAATGCATTCTTCTAGATCTACCATGTGGTAGAGCTAGACTTCAATGAATGTAACCGACTGAGGTTGAATGTAACTGTGGTAGAGCTAGACCTCAAAGCTTTCTACCTCTACGATTCTAGCTCCACCACATGGTAGAGCTAGACCTCAAATGCAATTCTAGCTCCACCACATGGTAGAGATAGACCTCAAAGCATTCTATCTCAATTACTCCATCTTGGAGCTCTTAATACATTTATTAGTCTTGCTCTACCACATGGTACCACATTGTAGAGATAGAATGCTTTGAGGTATAGCTCTACCATGTGGTTGAGCTAGAATTGCATTTGAGGTCTAGCTCTACCATGTGGTGGAGCTAGAGACATAGAGGTAGAAAGCTTTGAGGTCTAGCTCTACCATGTGGTAGAGCAAGAATGCATCGATCTAGCTGTGTTCCATATATATCAACAAAACCAATTACTCCAAGAAGAGACCTACTTCACACGACAAGAACCAAGGAGCTAGAATTGCATTTGATCTAGCTCTACCACGAGGTAGAGCTGTATTCTACCTAGACCACATCGTAGAGCTAGAATGCTTTGAGGTCCAGCTCTACCATGTGGTGGAGCTAGAATTGCATTTGAGGTCTAGCTCTACCATGTGGTAGAGCTAGACTTCACCGGCTGAGGTTTAATTTGTTTGTGTTAGAGTTGTATTCTACCTAAACCACAGTGTAGAGATAGAATGCTTTGAGGTCTAGCTCTACCATGTGGTGGAGCTAGAATTGCATTTCAGGTCTAGCTCTACCATGTGGTGGAGCTAGAATTGTAGAGGTAGAAAGCTTTAAGGTCTAGCTCTACCATGTGGTAGAGCAAGAATGCATCGATCTAGCTATGTTCCATACACATCAATAAAACCAATTACTCCAAGAAGAGACCTACTTCACATGACAAGAACCAAGGAGCTAGAATTGCATTTGATCTAGCTCTACCACGTGGTAGAGCTGTATTCTACCTAGACTACATCGTACAGCTAGAATGCTTGGAGGTCCAGCTCCACCATGTGGTGGAGCTAGAATGCATTCTTCTAGCTCTACCATGTGGTAGAGCTAGACTTCAATGAATGTAACTGGCTGAGGTTGAATGTAACTGTGGTAGAGCTGTATTCTACCTAAACCACATTGTAGAGATAGAATGCTTTGAGGACTAGCTCTACCATGTGATGGAGCTAGAATTGCATTTGAGGTCTAGCTCTACCATGTGGTAGAGCAAGAATGTATCGATCTAGCTGTGTTCCATACACATCAACAAAACCAATTACTCCACGAAGAGACCTACTTCACATGACAAGAACCAAGGAGCTAGAATTGCATTTGATCTAGCTCTACCACGTGGTAGAGCGGTATTCTACCTAGACCATATCGTAGAGCTAGAATGCTTTGAGGTCCAGCTCTACCATGTGGTGGAGCTAGAATTGCATTTGAGGTCTAGCTCTACCATGTGGTAGAGGTTGAATTTATTTGTGGTAGAGCTGTCTTCTACCTAAACCACAGTGTAGAGATAGAATGCTTTGAGGTCTAGCTCTACCATGTGGTGGAGCTAGAATTGCATTTCAGGTCTAGCTCTACCATGTGGTGGAGCTAGAATCATAGAGGTAGAAAGCTTTGAGGTCTAGCTCTACCATGTGGTAGAGCAAGAATGCATCGATCTAGCTGTGTTCCATACACATCAACAAAACCAATTACTCCAAGAAGAGACCTACTTCACATGACAAGAACCAAGTAGCTAGAATTGCATTTGATCTAGCTCTACCACGAGGTAGAGCTGTATTCTACCTAGACCACATCGTAGGGCTAGAATGCTTTGAGGTCCAGCTCTACCATGTGGTGGAGCTAGAATTGCATTTGAGGTCTAGCTCTACCATGTGGTAGAGCTAGACTTCACCGGCTGAGGTTTAATTTATTTGTGTTAGAGTTGTATTCTACCTAAACCACAGTGTAGAGATAGAATGCTTTGAGGTCTAGCTCTACCATGTGGTGGAGCTAGAATTGCATTTCAGGTCTAGCTCTACCATGTGGTGGAGCTAGAATTGTAGAGGTAGAAAGCTTTAAGGTCTAGCTCTACCATTTGGTAGAGCAAGAATGCATCGATCTAGCTATGTTCCATACACATCAATAAAACCAATTACTCCAAGAAGAGACCTACTTCACATGACAAGAACCAAGGAGCTAGAATTGCATTTGATCTAGCTCTACCACGTGGTAGAGCTGTATTCTACCTAGACCACATCGTAGAGCTAGAATGCTTTGAGGTCCAGCTCCACCATGTGGTGGAGCTAGAATGCATTCTTCTAGCTCTACCATGTGGTAGAGCAAGACTTCAATGAATGTAACTGGCTGAGGTTGAATGTAACTGTGGTAGAGCTGTATTCTACCTAAACCACATTGTAGAGATAGAATGCTTTGAGGACTAGCTCTACCATGTGATGGAGCTAGAATTGCATTTGAGGTCTAGCTCTACCATGTGGTAGAGCAAGAATGTATCGATCTAGCTGTGTTCCATACACATCAACAAAACCAATTACTTCACGAAGAGACCTACTTCACATGACAAGAACCAAGGAGCTAGAATTGCATTTGATCTAGCTCTACCACGTGGTAGAGCGGTATTCTACCTAGACCATATCGTAGAGCTAGAATGCTTTGAGGTCCAGCTCTACCATGTGGTGGAGCTAGAATTGCATTTGAGGTCTAGCTCTACCATGTGGTAGAGCTGTATTCTATCTAGACCACATCGTAGAGCTAGAATGCTTGGAGTTCCAGCTCTACCATGTGGTGGAGCTAGAATGCATTCTTCTAGATTTACCATGTGGTAGAGCTAGATTTTAATGAATGTAACCGGCTGAGGTTGAATGTAACTGTGGTAGAGCTAGACCTCAAAGCTTTCTACCTCTACGATTCTAGCTCCACCACATGGTAGAGCTAGACCTCAAATGTAATTCTAGCTCCACCACGTGGTAGAGCTAGACCTCAAAGCATTCTATCTCAATTACTCCATCTTGGAGCTCTCAATACATTTATTAGTCTTGCTCTACCACATGGTAGAGCTAGATAAATGCATTCTAGCTGGACTTCAAAGTATTCTAGTATTGGTTTCTTAATGGATATTACCTCTACGAGGTGGCAGAGCAAGATTAATAAATGTATGACCAGAATGCTTTGAAATCTAGCTTTACCATGTGGTGGAGCTAGAATGCATTCTTCTAGCTCTACCATGTGGTAATGCTAGACTTCAATGAATGTAACCGGCTGACGTTAAATGTAACTATGGTAGAGCTCTATTATACCTAAACCACATTGTAGAGATAGAATGCTTTGAGATCTAGCTCTACCATGTGGTGGAGCTAGAATTGCATTTCAGGTCTAGCTCTACCATGTGGTGGAGCTAGAGACGTAGAGGTAGAAAGCTTTGAGGTCTAGCTCTACCATGTGGTAGAGCAAGACCGCAAATATCTAGCTGTGTTCCATACACATTAACAAAAACATTTACTCCAAGAAGAGACCTACTTCACATGACAATAACCAAGGAGCTAGAATTGCATTTGATCCAGCTCTACCACGTGGTAGAGCTGTATTCTACCTAGACCACATCATAGAGCTAGAATGTTTTGAGGTCCAGCCGGGTGGTCTAGCTCTACCATGTGGTGGAGCTAGAATTGCATTCTTCTAGCTCTACCATGTGGTAGAGCTAGACTTCAATGAATGTAACCGGCTGAGGTTGAATGTAACTGTGGTAGAGCTGTATTCTACCTAAACCACATTGTAGAGATAGAATGCTTTGAGGTATAGCTCTACCATGTGGTGGAGCTAGAATTGCATTTGAGGTCTAGCTCTACCATGTGGTGGAGCTAGAGACATAGAGGTAGAAAGCTTTGAGGTCTAGCTCTACCATGTGGTAGAGCAAGAATGCATCGATCTAGCTGTGTTCCATACACATCAACAAAACCAATTACTCCAAGAAGAGAACTACTTCACATGACAAGAACCAAGGAGCTAGAATTGCATTTGATCTAGCTCTACCACGAGGTAGAGCTGTATTCTACCTAGACCACATTGTAGAGCTAGAAGGCTTTGAGGTCCAGCTCTACCATGTGGTGGAGCTAGAATTGCATTTGAGGTCTAGCTCTACCATGTGGTAGAGCTAGACTTCAACAAATGTAGCCGGCTGAGGTTGAATTTATTTGTGGTAGAGCTGTATTCTACCTAAACCACATTGTAGAGATAGAATGCTTTGAACTCTAGCTCTACCATCTGGTGGAGCTAGAATTGCATTTGAGGTCTAGCTCTACCATGTGGTGGAGCTAGAATCGTAGAGGTAGAAAGCTTTGAGGTCTAGCTCTACCATGTGGTAGAGCAAGAATGCATCGATCTAGCTGTGTTCCATACACATCAACAAAACCAATTACTCCAAGAAGAGACCTACTTCACATGACAAGAACCAAGGAGCTAGAATTGCATATGATCTAGCGCTACCAAGTGGTAGAGCTGTATTCTACCTAGACCATATCGTAGAGCTAGAATGCTTTGAGGTCCAGCTCTACCATGTGGTGGAGCTAGAATTGAATTTGAGGTCTAGCTCTACCATGTGGTAGAGCTATATTCTATGTAGACCACATCGTAGAGCTAGAATGCTTTGAGTTCCAGCTCTACCATGTGGTGGAGCTAGAATGCATTCTTCTAGATCTACCATGTGGTAGAGCTAGACTTCAATGAATGTAACGGACTGAGGTTGAATGTAACTGTGGTAGAGCTAGACCTCAAAGCTTTCTACCTCTACGATTCTAGCTCCACCACATGGTAGAGCTAGACCTCAAATGCAATTCTAGCCCCACCACATGGTAGAGATAGACCTCAAAGCATTCTATCTCAATTACTCCATCTTGGAGCTCTTAATACATTTATTAGTCTTGCTCTACCACATGGTACCACATTGTAGAGATAGAATGCTTTGAGGTATAGCTCTACCATGTGGTTGAGCTAGAATTGCATTTGAGGTCTAGCTCTACCATATGGTGGAGCTAGAGACATAGAGGTAGAAAGCTTTGAGGTCTAGCTCTACCATGTGGTAGAGCAAGAATGCATCGATCTAGCTGTGTTCCATACATATCAACAAAACCAATTACTCCAAGAAGAGACCTACTTCACACGACAAGAACCAAGGAGCTAGAATTGCATTTGATCTAGCTCTACCACGAGGTAGAGCTGTATTCTACCTAGACCACATCGTAGAGCTAGAATGCTTTGAGGTCCAGCTCTACCATGTGGTGGAGCCAGAATTGCATTTGAGGTCTAGCTCTACCATGTGGTAGAGCTAGACTTCACCGGCTGAGGTTTAATTTGTTTGTGTTAGAGTTGTATTCTACCTAAACCACAGTGTAGAGATAGAATGCTTTGAGGTCTAGCTCTACCATGTGGTGGAGCTAGAATTGTAGAGGTAGAAAGCTTTAAGGTCTAGCTCTACCATGTGGTAGAGCAAGAATGCATCGATCTAGCTATGTTCCATACACATCAATAAAACCAATTACTCCAAGAAGAGACCTACTTCACATGACAAGAACCAAGGAGCTAGAATTGCATTTGATCTAGCTCTACCACGTGGTAGAGCTGTATTCTACCTAGACTACATCGTACAGCTAGAATGCTTGGAGGTCCAGCTCCACCATGTGGTGGAGCTAGAATGCATTCTTCTAGCTCTACCATGTGGTAGAGCTAGACTTCAATGAATGTAACTGGCTGAGGTTGAATGTAACTGTGGTAGAGCTGTATTCTACCTAAACCACATTGTAGAGATAGAATGCTTTGAGGAGTAGCTCTACCATGTGATGGAGCTAGAATTGCATTTGAGGTCTAGCTCTACCATGTGGTAGAGCAAGAATGTATCGATCTAGCTGTGTTCCATACACATCAACAAAACCAATTACTCCACGAAGAGACCTACTTCACATGACAAGAACCAAGGAGCTAGAATTGCATTTGATCTAGCTCTACCACGTGGTAGAGCGGTATTCTACCTAGACCATATCGTAGAGCTAGAATGCTTTGAGGTCCAGCTCTACCATGTGGTGGAGCTAGAATTGCATTTGAGGTCTAGCTCTACCATGTGGTAGAGCTGTATTCTATCTAGACCACATCGTAGAGCTAGAATGCTTGGAGTTCCAGCTCTACCATGTGGTGGAGCTAGAATGCATTCTTCTAGATCTACCATGTGGTAGAGCTAGATTCTAATGAATGTAACCGGCTGAGGTTGAATGTAACTGTGGTAGAGCTAGACCTCAAAGCTTTCTACCTCTACGATTCTAGCTCCACCACATGGTAGAGCTAGACCTCAAATGTAATTCTAGCTCCACCACGTGGTAGAGCTAGACCTCAAAGCATTCTATCTCAATTACTCCATCTTGGAGCTCTCAATACATTTTTTAGTCTTGCTCTACCACATGGTAGAGCTAGATAAATGCATTCTAGCTGGACTTTAAAGTATTCTAGTGTTGGTTTTTGAATGGATATTACCTCTACGAGGTGGCAGAGTAAGATTAATAAATGTATGACCAGAATGCTTTGAAATCTAGCTTTACCATGTGGTGGAGCTAGAATGCATTCTTCTAGCTCTACCATGTGGTAATGCTAGACTTCAATGAATGTAACCGGCTGAGGTTGAATGTAATTTTGGTAGAGCTGTATTCTACCTAAACCACATTGTAGAGATAGAATGCTTTGAGGTCGAGCAAGAATGCATTGATCTAGCTGTGTTCCATACACATCAACAAAACCATTTACTCCAAGAAGAGACCTACTTAACATGACAATAACCAAGGAGCTAGAATTGCATTTGATCCAGCTCTACCACGTGGTAGAGCTGTATTGTACCTAGACCACATCGTAGAGCTAGAATGCTTTGAGGTCTAGCTCTACATGTGGTGGAGCTATAATTGCATTCTTCTAGCTCTACCATGTGGTAGAGCTAGACTTCAACGAATGTAACCGGCTGAGGTTGAATGTAACTGTGGTAGAGCTGTATTCTACCTAAACCACATTGTAGCGATAGAATGAGTTGAGGTATAGCTCTACCATGTGGTGGAGCTAGAATTGCATTTGAGGTCTAGCTCTACCATGTGGTGGAGCTGGAGACGTAGAGGTAGAAAGCTTTTAGGTTTAGCTCTACCATGTGGTAGAGCAAGAATGCATCGATCTAGCTGTGTTCCATACACATCAACAAAACCAATTACTCCAAGAAGAGACCTACTTCACATGACAAGAACCAAGGAGCTAGAATTGCATTTGATCTATCTCTACCATGTGGTAGAGCTGCATTCTACCTAGTCTACCACATCGTAGAGCTAGAATGCTCTGAGGTCCAGCTCCACCATGTGGTGGAGCTAGAATGTATTCTTCTAGCTCTACCATGTGGTAGAGCTAGACTTCAATGAATGTAACTGTGGTAGAGCTATATTTTACCACATTGTAGAGCTAGATAAATGAATTCTAGCTGGACTTCAAAGTATTCTAATGTTGGTTTTTCAATGGATATTATCTCTACCAGGTGGCAGAGCAAGATTAATAAATGTATTGACCAGAATGCTTTGAAATCTAGCTTTACCATGTGGTGGAGCTACAATGCATTCTTCTAGCTCTACCATGTGGTAGAGCTAGACTTCAATGAATGTAACCGGCTAAGGTTGAATGTAATTGTAGTAGAGCTGTATTATACCTAAACCACATTGTAGAGATAGAATGCTTTGAGGTCTAGCTCTACCATGTGGTGGAGCTAGAATTGCATTTCAGGTCTAGCTCTACCATGTGGTGGAGCTAGAGTCGTAGAGGTAGAAAGCTTTGAGGTCTAGCTCTACCATGTGGTAGAGCAAGAATGCATCGATCTAGCTGTGTTCCATTCACATTAACAAAACCATTTACTCCAAGAAGAGACCTACTTCACATGACAATAACCAAGGAGCTAGAATTGCATTTGATTTAGCTCTACCGCGTGGTAGAGCTGTATTCTACCTAGACCACATCGTAGAGCTAGAATGCTTTGAGGTCCAGCTCTACCATCATGTGGTGGAGCTAGAATTGCATTCTTCTAGCTCTACCATGTGGTAGAGCTAGACTTCAAGGAATGTAACCGACTGAGGTTGATTGTAACTATGAAAGAGCTGTATTCTACCTAAACCACCTTGTAGAGATAGAATGCTTTGAGGTATAGCTCTACCATGTGCTGGAGCTAGAATTGCATTTCAGGTCTAGCTCTACCATGTGGTGGAGCTAGAATCGTAGAGGTAGAAAGCTTTGAGGTCTAGCTCTACCATGTGGTAAAGCAAGAATGCATTCATCTAGTTGTTTTCCATACACATCAACAAAACCAATTACTCCAAGAAGAGACCTACTTCACATGACAAGAACCAAGCAGCTAGAATTGCATTTGATCTAGCTCTACCAGTGGTAGAGCTGTATTCTACCTAGACCACATCGTAGAGCTAGAATGCTTTGAGGTCCAGCTCCACCATGTGGTGGAGCTAGAATGCATTCTTCTAGCTCTACCATGTGGTAGAGCTAGACTTCAATGAATGTAACTTGCTAAGGTTGAATGTAACTGTGGTAGAGCTGTATTCTGCCTAAACCACATTGTAGAGATAGAATGCTTTGAGGTCTAGCTCTACCATGTGGTGGAGCTAGAATTGCATTTGAGGTCTAGCTCTACCATGTGGTAGAGCAAGAATGCATCGATCTAGTTGTGTTCCATACACATCAACAAAAACAAATAACTCCACGAAGAGACCTACTTCACATGACAAGAACCAAGGAGCTAGAATTGCATTTGATCTAGCTCTACCACGTGGTAGAGCTGTATTCTACCTAGACCATATCGTAGAGCTAGAATGCTTTGAGGTCCAGCTCTACCATGTGGTGGAGCTAGAATTGCATTTGAGGTCTAGCTCTACCATGTGGTAGAGCTGTATTCTATCTAGACCACATCGTAGAGCTAGAATGCTTTGAGTTCCAGCTCTACCATGTGGTGGAGCTAGAATGCATTCTTCTAGATCTACCATCATGTGGTAGAGCTAGAGTTCAATGAATGTAACCGGCTGAGGTTGAATGTAACTGTGGTAGAGCTAGACCTCAAAGCTTTCTACCTCTACGATTCTAGCTCCACCACATGGTAGAGCTAGACCTCAAATGCAATTCTAGCTCCACCACATGGTAGAGCTAGACCTCAAAGCATTCTATCTCAATTACTCCATCTTGGAGCTCTCAATACATTTATTAGTCTTGCTCTACCACATGGTAGAGCTAGATAAATGCATTCTAGCAGGGCTTCAAAGTATTCTAGTGCTGGTTTATCAATGGATATTATCTCTACCAGGTGGCAGAGCAAGATTAATAAATGTATTGACCAGAATGCTTTGAAATCTAGCTTTACCATGTGGTGGAGCTAGAATGCATTCTTCTAGCTCTACCATGTGGTAGAGCTAGACTTCAATGAATGTAACCGGCTGAGGTTGAATGTAATTGTGGTAGAGCTGTATTCTACCTAAACCACATTGTAGAGATAGAATGCTTTGAGGTCTAGCTCTACCATGTGGTGGAGCTAGAATTGCATTTCAGGTCTAGCTCTACCATGTGGTGGAGCTAGAGTCGTAGAGGTAGAAAGCTTTGAGGTCTACCTCTACCATGTGGTAGGCAAGAATGCATTGATCTAGCTGTGTTCCATACACATCAACAAAACCATTTACTCCAAGAAGAGACCTAATTCACATGACAATAACCAAGGAGCTAGAATTGCATTTGACCCAGCTCTACCACGTGGTAGAGCTGTATTCTACCTAGACCACATCGTAGAGCTAGAATGCTTTGAGGTCCAGCTCTACCATGTGGTGGAGCTAGAATTGCATTTGAGGTCTAGCTCTACCATGTGGTAGAGCTAGACTTCAACGAGTGTAGCCGGCTGAGGTTGAATTTATTTGTGGTAGAGCTGTATTCTACCTAAACCACATTGTAGAGATAGAATATTTTGAGGTCTAGCTCTACCATCTGGTGGAGCTAGAATTTCATTTGAGGTCTAGCTCTACCATGTGGTGGAGCTAGAATCGTAGAGGTAGAAAGCTTTGAGGTCTAGCTCAACCATGTGGTAGAGCAAGAATGCATCGATCTAGCTGTGTTCCATACACATCAACAAAACCAATTACTCCAAGAAGAGACCTACTTCACATGACAAGAACCAAGGAGCTAGACTTGCATTTGAATACAGCTCTACCACGTGGTAGAGCTGTATTCTACGTAGACCACATCGTAGAGCTAGAATGCGTTGAGGTCCAGCTCCACCATGTGGTGGAGCTAGAATGCATTCTTCTAGCTCTACCATGTGGTAGAGCTAGACTTCAATGAATGTAACCGGCTGAGGTTGAATGTATCTGTGGTAGAGCTGTATTCTACCTAAACCACATTGTAGAGATAGAATGCTTTGAGGTCTAGCTCTACCATGTGGTGGAGCTAGAATTGCATTTGAGGTCTAGCTCTACCATGTGGTAGAGCAAGAATGCATCGATCTAGCTGTGTTCCATACACATTAACGAAACCAATTACTCCAAGAAAAGACCTACTTCACATGACAAGAAGCAAGGAGCTGGAATTGCATTTGATCTAGCTCTACCACATGGTGGTAGAGCTGTATTCTACCTAGACCATATCGTAGAGCTAGAATGCTTTGAGGTCCAGCTCTACCATGTGGTGGAGCTAGAATTGCATTTGAGGTCTAGCTCTACCATGTGGTAGAGCTGTATTGTATCTAGACCACATCGTAGAGCTAGAATGCTTTGAGTTCTAGCTCTACCATGTGGTGGAGCTAGAATTCATTCTTCTAGATCTATCATGTGGTAGAGCTAGACTTCAATGAATGTAACTAGCTGAGGTTGAATGTAACTGTGGTAGAGCTAGACCTCAAAGCTTTCTACCTACGATTCTAGCTGCACCACATGGTAGAGCTAGACCTCAAATGCAATTCTTGCTCCAGCATATGGTAGAGCTAGACCTCAAAGCATTCTATCTCAATTACTCCATCTTGGAGCTCTCAATACATTTATTAGTCTTGCTCTACCACATGGTAGAGCTAGATAAATGCATTCTAGCTGGGCTTCAAAGTATTCTAGTGCTGGTTTTTCAATGGATATTATCTCTACGAGGTAGCAAAGCAAGACTAATAAATGTATTGACCAGAATGCTTTGAAATCTAGCTTTACCATGTGGTGGAGCTACAATGCATTCTTCTAGCTCTACCATGTGGTAGAGCTAGACTTCAATGAATGTAACCGGCTGAGGTTGAATGTAACTGTGGTAGAGCTGTATTCTACCTAAACCACATTGTAGAGATAGAATGCTTTGAGGTCTAGCTCTACCATGTGGTGGAGCTAGAGTCGTAGAGGTAGAAAGCTTTGAGGTCTAGCTCTACCATGTGGTAGAGCAAGAATGCATCGATCTAGCTGTGTTCCATACACATCAACAAAACCAATTACTCCAAGAAGAGACCTAGTTCACATGACAAGAACCAAGGAGCTAGAATTGCATTTGATCTAGCTCTACCACGTGGTAGAGCTGTATTCTACCTAGACCACATCGTAGAGCTAGAATGCTTTGAGGTCCAGCTCCACCATGTGGTGGAGCTAGATTGAATTTGAGGTCTAGCTCTACCATGTGGTAGAGCTGTATTCTATCTAGACCACATCGTAGAGCTAGAATGCTTTGAGTTCCAGCTCTACCATGTGGTGGAGCTAGAATGCATTCTTCTAGATCTACCATGTGGTAGAGCTAGACTTCAATGAATGTAACCGGCTGAGGTTGAATGTAACTGTGGTAGAGCTAGACCTCAAAGCTTTCTACCTCTACGATTCTAGCTCCACCACATGGTAGAGCTAGACCTCAAATGCAGTTCTAGCTCCACCACATAGTAGAGCTAGACCTCAAAGCATTCTATCTCAATTACTCCATCTTGGAGCTCTCAATACATTTATTGGTCTTGCTCTACCACATGGTAGAGCTAGATATATGCATTCTAGCTGGACTTCAAAGTATTCTAGTGCTGGTTTATCAATGGATATTATCTCTACC
This sequence comes from Cibotium barometz, assembly GCF_041138505.1. Classification (NCBI taxonomy): domain Eukaryota; kingdom Viridiplantae; phylum Streptophyta; class Polypodiopsida; order Cyatheales; family Cibotiaceae; genus Cibotium; species Cibotium barometz. Next base: position 18,463,143 of record NC_141075.1, read on the forward strand.
AGGTGGCAGAGCAAGATTAATAAATGTATTAACCAGAACCAAGGAACTAGAATTGCATTTGATCTAGCTCTACCACGAGGTAGAGCTGTATTCTACCTAGACCACATCGTAGACCTAGAATGCTTTGAGGTCCAGCTCTACCATGTGGTAGAGCTAGAATTGCATTTGAGGTCTAGCTCTACCATGTGGTAGAGCTAGACTTCAACGAATGTAATCGGCTGAGGTTAAATTTATTTGTGGTAGAGCTGTATTCTACCTAAACCACATTGTAGAGATAGAATGCTTTGAGGTCTAGCTCTACCATGTGGTGGAGCTAGAATTGCATTTCAGGTCTAGCTCTACCATGTGGTGGAGCTAGAATCATAGAGGTAGAAAGCTTTGAGGTCTAGCTCTACCATGTGGTAGAGCAAGAATGCATCGATCTAGCTGTGGTCCATACACATCAACAAAACCAATTACTCCAAGAAGAGACCTACTTCACATGACAAGAACCAAGGAGCTAGAATTGCATTTGATCTAGCTCTACCACGTGGTAGAGCTGTATTCTACCTACACCACATCGTAGTGCTAGAATGCTTTGAGGTCCAGCTCCACCATGTGGTGGAGCTAGAATGCATTCTTCTAGCTCTACCATGTGGTAGAGCTAGATTTCAATGAATGTAACCGGCTGAGGTTGAAAGTAACTGTGGGTAGAGCTGTATTCTACCTAAACCATATTGTAGAGATAGAATGCTTTGAGGTCTAGCTCTACCATGTGGTGGAGCTAGAATTGCATTTGAGGTCTAGCTTTACCATGTGGTAGAGCAAGAATGCATCGATCTAGCTGTGCTCCATACACATCAACAAAACCAATTACTCCAAGAAGAGACCTACCTCACATGACAAGAACCAAGGAGCTAGAATTGCATTTGATCTAGCTCTACCACGTGGTAGAGCTGTATTTTACCTAGACCATATCGGAGAGCTAGAATGCTTTGAGGTCCAGCTCTACCATGTGGTGGAGCTAGAATTGCATTTGAGGTCTAGCTCTACCATGTGGTAGAGCTGTATTCTATCTAGACCACATCGTAGAGCTAGAATGCTTTGAGTTCCAGCTCTACCATGTGGTGGAGCTAGAAAGCATTCTTCTAGATCTACCATGTGGTAGAGCTAGACTTCAATGAATGTATCCGGCTGAGGTTGAATGTAACTGTGGTAGAGCTAGACCTCAAAGCTTTCTACCTCTACGATTCTATCTCCACCACATGGTAGAGCTAGACCTCAAATGCAATTCTAGCTCCACCATATGTTAGAGCTAGACCAGGCTGAGGTTGAATGTAACCGGCTGAGGTTCAATGTAACTGTGGTAGAGCTGTATTCTACCTAAACCACATTGTAGAGATAGAATGCTTTGAGGTCTAGCTCTACCACGTGGTGGAGCTAGGATTGCATTTCAGGTCTAGCTCTACCATGTGGTGGAGCTAGAGTCGTAGAGGTAGAAAGCTTTGAGCTCTAGCTCTACCATTGGTAGAGCAAGAATGCATCGATCTAGCTGTGTTCCATACACATCAACAATACCATTTACTCCGAGAAGAGACCTACTTCACATGACAATAACCAAGGAGCTAGCATTGCATTTGATGCAGCTCTACCATGTGGTAGAGCTGTATTCTACCTAGACCACATTGTAGAGCTAGAATGCTTTGAGGTCCAGCTCTACCATGTGGTGGCGCTAGAATTGCACTCTTCTACCTCTACCATGTGGTAGAGCTAGACTTCAACGAATGTAATTGGCTGAGATTGAACGTAACTATTGTAGAGCTAGACTTTAACGAATGTAACCGGCTGAGGTTGAATGTAATTGTGGTAGAGCTGTATTCTACCTAAAACACATTGTAGAGATAGAATGCTTTGAGGTATAGCTCTACCATGTGGTGGAGCTAGAATTGCATTTGAGGTCTAGCTCTACCATGTGGTGCAGCTAGAGACATAGAGATAGAAAGCTTTGAGGTCTAGCTCTACCATGTGGTAGAGTAAGAATGGATCGATCTAGCTGTGTTCCATACACATCAACAAAACAGTTTACTCCAAGAAGAGACCTACTTCACATGACAAGAACCAAGGAGCTAGAATTGCATTTGATCTAGCTCTACCACGTGGTAGAGCTGTATTCTACCTAGACCACATCGTAGAGCTAGAATGCTTTGAGGTCCAGCTCCACCATGTGTGGTGGAGCTAGAATGCATTCTTCTAGCTCTACCATGTGGTAGACCTAGACTTCAATGAATGTAACCGGGTGAGGTTGAATGTAACTGTGGTAGAGCTGTATTCTACCTAAACCACATTGTAGAGATAGAATGCTTTGAGGTCTAGCTCTACCATGTGGTGGAGCTAGAATTGCATTTGAGGTCTAGCTCTAGCATGTGGTAGAGCAAGAATGCATCGATCTAGCTGTGTTGCATACACATCAACAAAACCAATTACTCCAAGAAAAGACATACTTCACATGACAAGAACCAAGGAGCTGGAATTGCATTTGATGTAGCTCTACCACGTGGTAGAGCTCTATTCTACCTAGACCATATCGTAGAGCTAGAATGCTTTGAGGTCCAGCTCTACCATGTGGTGGAGCTAGAATTGCATTTGAGGTCTAGCTCTACCATGTGGTAGAGCTGTATTCTATCTAGACCACATCGTAGAGCTAGAATGCTTTGAGTTCCAGCTCTACCATGTGGTGAAGCTAGAATGCATTCTTCTAGATCTACCATGTGGTAGAGCTAGACTTCAATGAATGTAACCGGCTGAGGTTGAATGTAACTGTGGTAGAGCTAGACCTCAAAGCTTTCTACCTCTACGATTCTAGCTCCACCACATGGTAGAGCTAGACCTCAAATGCAATTCTAGCTCCACCATATGGTAGAGCTAGACCTCAAAGCATTCTATCTCAATTACTCCATCTTGGAGCTCTCAATACATTTATTAGTCTTGCTCTACCACATGGTAGAGCTAGATAAATGCATTCTAGCTGGGCTTCAAAGTATTCTAGTGCTGGTTTTTCAATGGATATTATCTCTACCAGGTAGCAGAGCAAGATTAATAAATGTATTGACCAGAATACTTTGAAATCTAGCTTTACCATGTGGTGGAGCTAGAATGCATTCTTCTAGCTCTACCATGTGGTAGAGCTAGACTTCAATGAATGTAACCGGCTGAGGTTGAATGTAACTGTGGTAGAGCTGTATTCTACCTAAACCACATTGTAGAGATAGAATGCTTTGAAGTCTAGCTCTACCATGTGGTGGAGCTAGGATTGCATTTCAGGTCTAGCTCTGCCATGTGGTGGAGCTAGAGTCATAGAGGTAGAAAGCTTTGAGGTCTAGCTCTACCATGTGGTAGAGCAAGAATGCATCGATCTAGCTGTGTTCCATACACATCAACAAAACCAATTACTCCAAGAAGAGACCTAATTCACATGACAAGAACCAAGGAGCTAGAATTGCATCTGATCTAGCTCTACCACGAGGTAGAGCTGTATTCTACCTAGACCACATCGTAGAGCTAGAATGCTTTGAGGTCCAGCTCCACCATGTGGTGGAGCTAGAATTCATTCTTCTAGCTCTACCATGTGGTAGAGCTAGACTTCAATGAATGTAACTGTTGTAGAGCTATATTTTACCTAAACCACATTGTAGAGATAGAATGCTTTGAGGTCTAGCTCTACCATGTGGTGGAGCTAGAATTGCATTTGAGGTCTAGCTCTACCATGTGGTAGAGCAAGAATGCATCGATCTAGCTGTGTTCCATACACATCAACAAAACCAATTACTCCAAGAAGAGACCTACTTCACATGACAAGAACCAAGGAGTTAGAATTGCATGTGATCTAGCTCTACCACGTGGTAGAGCTGTATTCTACCTAGACCATATCGTAGAGCTAGAATGCTTTGAGGTCCAGCTCTACCATGTGGTGGAGCTAGAATTGCATTTGAGGTCTAGCTCTACCATGTGGTAGAGCTGTATTCTATGTAGACCACATCGTAGAGGTAGAATGCTTTGAGTTCCAGCTCTACCATGTGGTGGAGCTAGAATGCATTCTTCTAGATCTACCATGTGGTAGAGCTAGACTTCAATGAATGTAACCGGCTGAGGTTGAATGTAACTGTGGTAGAGCTAGACCTCAAAGCTTTCTACCTCTACAATTCTAGCTCCACCACATGGTAGAGCTAGACCTCGAATGCAATTCTAGCTCCACCACATGGTAGAGCTAGACCTCAAAGCATTCTATCTCAATTACTCCATCTTGGAGCTCTTAATACATTTATTAGTCTTGCTCTACCACATGGTAGAGCTCGATAAATGCATTCTAGCTGGACTTCAAAGTATTCTACTGCTGGTTTTTTAATCGATATTATCTCTACCAGGTGGCAGAGCAAGATTAATAAATGTATTGACCAGAATGCTTTGAAATCTAGCTTTACCATGTGGTAGAGCTAGAATGCATTCTTCTAGCTCTACCATGTGGTAGAGCTAGACTTCAATGAATGTAACCGACTGAGGTTGAATGTAATTGTGGTAGAGCTGTATTCTACCTAAACCACATTGTAGAGATAGAATGCTTTGAGGTCTAGCTCTACCATGTAGTGGAGCTAGAATTGCATTTTAGGTCTAGCTCTACCATGTGGTGGAGCTAGAGTCATAGAGGTAGAAAGCTTTGAGGTCTAGCTCTACCATGTGGTAGAGCAAGAATGCATCGATCTAGCTGTGTTTCATACACATTAACAAAACCATTTACTCCAAGAAGAGACCTACTTCACATACAATAACCAAGGAGCTAGAATTGCATTTGACCCAGCTCTACCACGTTGTACATCGTAGAGCTAGAATGCTTTGAGGTCCAGCTCTACCATGTGGTGGAGCTAGAATTGCATTCTTCTAGCTCTACCATGTGGTAGAGCTAGACTTCAACGAATGTAACCGGCTGAGGTTGAATGTAACTGTGGTAGAGCTGTATTCTACCTAAACCACATTGTAGAGATAGAATGCTTTGAGGTCTAGCTCTACCATGTGGTGGAGCTAGAATTGCATTTCAGGTCTAGCTCTACCATGTGGTGGAGCTAGAATTGTAGAGGTAGAAAGCTTTGAGGTCTACCTCTACCATGTGGTAGAGCAAGAATGCATCGATCTAGCTGTGTTTCATACACATCAACAAAACCAATTACTCCAAGAAGAGACCTACTTTTATTGACAAGAACCAAGGAGCTAGAATTGCATTTGATCTAGCTCTACCACGAGGTAGAGCTGTATTCTACCTAGACCACATCGTAGAGCTAGAATGCTTTGAGGTCCAGCTCTACCATGTGGTGGAGCTAGAATTGCATTTGAGGTCTAGCTCTAGCATGTGGTAGAGCTAGACTTCAACGAATGTAACCACTTGAGGTTGAATTTTTTTGTGTTAGAGCTGTATTCTACCTAAACCACAGTGTAGAGATAGAATGCTTTGAGGTCTAGCTCTACCATGTCGTGGAGCTAGAAATTCATTTCAGGTCTAGCTCTACCATGTGGTGGAGCTAGAATTGTAGAGGTAGAAAGCTTTGAGGTCTAGCTCTACCATGTGGTAGAGCAAGAATGCATCGATCTAGTTGTGTTCTATACACATCAACAAAATCAATTACTCCAAGAAGAGACCTACTTCACATGACAAGAACCAAGGAGCTAGAATTACATTTGATCTAGCTCTACCACGTGGTAGAGCTGTATTCTACCTAGACCACATCGTAGAGCTAGAATGCTTTGAGGTCCAGCTCCACCATGTGGTGGAGCTAGAATGCATTCTTCTAGCTCTACCATGTGGTAGAGCTAGACTTCAATGAATGTAACTGGCTGAGGTTGAATGTAATTGTGGTAGAGCTGTATTCTACCTAACCAAACTGTAGAGATAGAATGCTTTGAGGTCTAGCTCTACCATGTGGTAGAGCAAGAATGCATCGATCTAGCTGTGTTCCTTACACATCAACAAAACCAACTACTTCACAAAGAGACGTACTTCACATGACAAGAACCAACGAGCATTTGATCTAGCTCTACCACGTGGTAGAGCTGTATTCTACCTAGACCATATCGTAGAGCTAGAATGCTTTGAGGTCCAGCTCTACCATGTGGTGGAGCTAGAATTGCATTTGAGGTCTAGCTCTACCATGTGGTAGAGCTGTATTCTATCTAGACCACATCGTAGAGCTAGAATGCTTTGAGTTCCAGCTCTACCATGTGGTGGAGCTAGAATGCATTCTTCTAGATCTACCATGTGGTAGAGCTAGACTTCAATGAATGTAACCGGCTGAGGTTGAATGTAACTATGGTAGAGCTAGACCTCAAAGCTTTCTACCTCTACGATTCTAGCTCCACCACTTGGTAGAGCTAGACCTCAAATGCAATTCTAGCTCCACCACATGGTAGAGCTAGACCTCAAAGCATTCTATCTCAATTACTCCATCTTGGAGCTCTCAATACATTTATTAGTCTTGCTCTACCACATGGTAGAGCTAGATAAATGCATTCTAGCTGGACTTCAAAGTATTCTAGTGCTGGTTTATCAATGGATATTATCTATACCAGGTGGCAGAGCAAGATTAATAAATGTATTGACTAGAATGCTTTGAAATCTAGCTTTACCATGTGGTGGAGCTAGAATGCATTCTTCTAGTTCTACCATGTGGTAGAGCTAGACTTCAATGAATGTAACCGGCTGAGGTTGAATGTAATTGTGGTAGAGCTATATTCTACCTAAACCCCATTATAGAGATAGAAATTAATGCTTTGAGGTCGAGCAAGAATGCATTGATCTAGCTGTGTTCCATACACATCAACAAAACCATTTACTCCAAGAAGAGACCTACTTAACATGACAATAACCAAGGAGCTAGAATTGCATTTAATCCAGCTCTACCACGTGGTAGAGCTGTATTCTACCTAGACCACATCGTAGAGCTAGAATGCTTTGAGGTCTAGCTCTACCATGTGGTGGAGCTAGAGACGTAGAGGTAGAAAGCTTTGAGGCCTAGCTCTACCATGTGGTAGAGCAAGATTGCATCGATCTAGCTGTGTTCCATACACATCAACATAACCAATTACTCCAAGAAGAGACCTACTTCACATGACAAGAACAAAGGAGCTAGAAATGCATTTGATCTAGCTCTACCATGTGGTAGAGCTGAATTCTACCTAGACCACATCGTAGAGCTAGAATGCTTTGAGGTCCAGCTCCACCATGTGGTGGAGCTAGAATGCATTCTTCTAGCTCTACCATGTGGTAGAGCTAGACTTCAATGAATGTAACTGTGGTAGAGCTATATTTTACCTAAACCACATTGTAGAGATAGAATGCTTTGAGGTCTAGCTCTACCATGTGGTGGAGCTAGAATTGCATTTGAGGTCTAGCTCTATCATGTGGTAGAGCAAGAATGCATCGATCTAGCTGTGTTCCATACACATCAACAAAACCAATTACTTCAAGAAGAAACCTACTGCACATGATAAGAACCAAGGAGCTAGAATTGCATTTGATCTAGCTCTACCACGTGGTAGAGCTGTATTCTACCTAGACCATATCGTAGAGCTAGAATGCTTTGAGGTCCAGCTCTACCATGTGGTGGAGCTAGAATTGCATTTGAGGTCTAGCTCTACCATGTGGTAGAGCTGTATTCTATCTAGACCACATCGTAGAGCTAGAATGCTTTGAGTTCCAGCTCTACCATGTGGTGGAGCTAGAATGCATTCTTCTAGATCTACCATGTGGTAGAGCTAGACTTCAATGAATGTAACCGGCTGAGGTTGAATGTAACTGTGGTAGAGCTAGACCTCAAAGCTTTCTACCTCTACAATTCTAGCTCCACCACATGGTAGAGCTAGACCTCAAATGCAATTCTAGCTCCACCACATGGTAGAGCTAGACCTCAAAGCATTCTATCTCAATTACTCCATCTTGGAGCTCTTAATACATTTATTAGTCTTGCTCTACCACATGGTAGAGCTCGATAAATGCATTCTAGCTGGACTTCAAAGTATTCTACTGCTGGTTTTTTAATCGATATTATCTCTACCAGGTGGCAGAGCAAGATTAATAAATGTATTGACCAGAATGCTTTGAAATCTAGCTTTACCATGTGGTAGAGCTAGAATGCATTCTTCTAGCTCTACCATGTGGTAGAGCTAGACTTCAATGAATGTAACCGACTGAGGTTGAATGTAATTGTGGTAGAGCTGTATTCTACCTAAACCACATTGTAGAGATAGAATGCTTTGAGGTCTAGCTCTACCATGTAGTGGAGCTAGAATTGCATTTTAGGTCTAGCTCTACCATGTGGTGAAGCTAGAGTCATAGAGGTAGAAAGCTTTGAGGTCTAGCTCTACCATGTGGTAGAGCAAGAATGCATCGATCTAGCTGTGTTCCATACACATTAACAAAACCATTTACTCCAAGAAGAGACCTACTTCACATGACAATAACCAAGGAGCTAGAATTGCATTTGACCCAGCTCTACCACGTTGTACAGCTGTATTCTACCTAGACCACATCGTAGAGCTAGAATGCTTTGAGGTCCAGCTCTACCATGTGGTGGAGCTAGAATTGCATTCTTCTAGCTCTACCATGTGGTAGAGCTAGACTTCAACGAATGTAACCGGCTGAGGTTGAATGTAACTGTGGTAGAGCTGTATTCTACCTAAACCACATTGTAGAGATAGAATGCTTTGAGGTCTAGCTCTACCATGTGGTGGAGCTAGAATTGCATTTCAGGTCTAGCTCTACCATGTGGTGGAGCTAGAATTGTAGAGGTAGAAAGCTTTGAGGTCTACCTCTACCATGTGGTAGAGCAAGAATGCATCGATCTAGCTGTGTTTCATACACATCAACAAAACCAATTACTCCAAGAAGAGACCTACTTCCATTGACAAGAACCAAGGAGCTAGAATTGCATTTGATCTAGCTCTACCACGAGGTAGAGCTGTATTCTACCTAGACCACATCGTAGAGCTAGAATGCTTTGAGGTCCAGCTCTACCATGTGGTGGAGCTAGAATTGCATTTGAGGTCTAGCTCTAGCATGTGGTAGAGCTAGACTTCAACGAATGTAACCACTTGAGGTTGAATTTTTTTGTGTTAGAGCTGTATTCTACCTAAACCACAGTGTAGAGATAGAATGCTTTGAGGTCTAGCTCTACCATGTCGTGGAGCTAGAAATTCATTTCAGGTCTAGCTCTACCATGTGGTGGAGCTAGAATTGTAGAGGTAGAAAGCTTTGAGGTCTAGCTCTACCATGTGGTAGAGCAAGAATGCATCGATCTAGTTGTGTTCTATACACATCAACAAAATCAATTACTCCAAGAAGAGACCTACTTCACATGACAAGAACCAAGGAGCTAGAATTACATTTGATCTAGCTCTACCACGTGGTAGAGCTGTATTCTACCTAGACCACATCGTAGAGCTAGAATGCTTTGAGGTCCAGCTCCACCATGTGGTGGAGCTAGAATGCATTCTTCTAGCTCTACCATGTGGTAGAGCTAGACTTCAATGAATGTAACTGGCTGAGGTTGAATGTAATTGTGGTAGAGCTGTATTCTACCTAACCAAACTGTAGAGATAGAATGCTTTGAGGTCTAGCTCTACCATGTGGTAGAGCAAGAATGCATCGATCTAGCTGTGTTCCTTACACATCAACAAAACCAGCTACTTCACAAAGAGACGTACTTCACATGACAAGAACCAACGAGCATTTGATCTAGCTCTACCACGTGGTAGAGCTGTATTCTACCTAGACCATATCGTAGAGCTAGAATGCTTTGAGGTCCAGCTCTACCATGTGGTGGAGCTAGAATTGCATTTGAGGTCTAGCTCTACCATGTGGTAGAGCTGTATTCTATCTAGACCACATCGTAGAGCTAGAATGCTTTGAGTTCCAGCTCTACCATGTGGTGGAGCTAGAATGCATTCTTCTAGATCTACCATGTGGTAGAGCTAGACTTCAATGAATGTAACCGGCTGAGGTTGAATGTAACTATGGTAGAGCTAGACCTCAAAGCTTTCTACCTCTACGATTCTAGCTCCACCACTTGGTAGAGCTAGACCTCAAATGCAATTCTAGCTCCACCACATGGTAGAGCTAGACCTCAAAGCATTCTATCTCAATTACTCCATCTTGGAGCTCTCAATACATTTATTAGTCTTGCTCTACCACATGGTAGAGCTAGATAAATGCATTCTAGCTGGACTTCAAAGTATTCTAGTGCTGGTTTATCAATGGATATTATCTATACCAGGTGGCAGAGCAAGATTAATAAATGTATTGACTAGAATGCTTTGAAATCTAGCTTTACCATGTGGTGGAGCTAGAATGCATTCTTCTAGTTCTACCATGTGGTAGAGCTAGACTTCAATGAATGTAACCGGCTGAGGTTGAATGTAATTGTGGTAGAGCTATATTCTACCTAAACCCCATTATAGAGATAGAAATTAATGCTTTGAGGTCGAGCAAGAATGCATTGATCTAGCTGTGTTCCATACACATCAACAAAACCATTTACTCCAAGAAGAGACCTACTTAACATGACAATAACCAAGGAGCTAGAATTGCATTTAATCCAGCTCTACCAAGTGGTAGAGCTGTATTCTACCTAGACCACATCGTAGAGCTAGAATGCTTTGAGGTCTAGCTCTACCATGTGGTGGAGCTAGAGACGTAGAGGTAGAAAGCTTTGAGGCCTAGCTCTACCATGTGGTAGAGCAAGATTGCATCGATCTAGCTGTGTTCCATACACATCAACATAACCAATTACTCCAAGAAGAGACCTACTTCACATGACAAGAACAAAGGAGCTCGAAATGCATTTGATCTAGCTCTACCATGTGGTAGAGCTGAATTCTACCTAGACCACATCGTAGAGCTAGAATGCTTTGAGGTCCAGCTCCACCATGTGGTGGAGCTAGAATGCATTCTTCTAGCTCTACCATGTGGTAGAGCTAGACTTCAATGAATGTAACTGTGGTAGAGCTATATTTTACCTAAACCACATTGTAGAGATAGAATGCTTTGAGGTCTAGCTCTACCATGTGGTGGAGCTAGAATTGCATTTGAGGTCTAGCTCTATCATGTGGTAGAGCAAGAATGCATCGATCTAGCTGTGTTCCATACACATCAACAAAACCAATTACTTCAAGAAGAAACCTACTGCACATGATAAGAACCAAGGAGCTAGAATTGCATTTGATCTAGCTCTACCACGTGGTAGAGCTGTATTCTACCTAGACCATATCGTAGAGCTAGAATGCTTTGAGGTCCAGCTCTACCATGTGGTGGAGCTAGAATTGCATTTGAGGTCTAGCTCTACCATGTGGTAGAGCTGTATTCTATCTAGACCACATCGTAGAGCTAGAATGCTTTGAGTTCCAGCTCTACCATGTGGTGGAGCTAGAATGCATTCTTCTAGATCTACCATGTGGTAGAGCTAGACTTCAATGAATGTAACCGGCTGAGGTTGAATGTAACTGTGGTAGAGCTAGACCTCAAAGCTTTCTACCTCTACAATTCTAGCTCCACCACATGGTAGAGCTAGACCTCAAATGCAATTCTAGCTCCACCACATGGTAGAGCTAGACCTCAAAGCATTCTATCTCAATTACTCCATCTTGGAGCTCTTAATACATTTATTAGTCTTGCTCTACCACATGGTAGAGCTCGATAAATGCATTCTAGCTGGACTTCAAAGTATTCTACTGCTGGTTTTTTAATCGATATTATCTCTACCAGGTGGCAGAGCAAGATTAATAAATGTATTGACCAGAATGCTTTGAAATCTAGCTTTACCATGTGGTAGAGCTAGAATGCATTCTTCTAGCTCTACCATGTGGTAGAGCTAGACTTCAATGAATGTAACCGACTGAGGTTGAATGTAATTGTGGTAGAGCTGTATTCTACCTAAACCACATTGTAGAGATAGAATGCTTTGAGGTCTAGCTCTACCATGTAGTGGAGCTAGAATTGCATTTTAGGTCTAGCTCTACCATGTGGTGAAGCTAGAGTCATAGAGGTAGAAAGCTTTGAGGTCTAGCTCTACCATGTGGTAGAGCAAGAATGCATCGATCTAGCTGTGTTCCATACACATTAACAAAACCATTTACTCCAAGAAGAGACCTACTTCACATGACAATAACCAAGGAGCTAGAATTGCATTTGACCCAGCTCTACCACGTTGTACAGCTGTATTCTACCTAGACCACATCGTAGAGCTAGAATGCTTTGAGGTCCAGCTCTACCATGTGGTGGAGCTAGAATTGCATTCTTCTAGCTCTACCATGTGGTAGAGCTAGACTTCAACGAATGTAACCGGCTGAGGTTGAATGTAACTGTGGTAGAGCTGTATTCTACCTAAACCACATTGTAGAGATAGAATGCTTTGAGGTCTAGCTCTACCATGTGGTGGAGCTAGAATTGCATTTCAGGTCTAGCTCTACCATGTGGTGGAGCTAGAATTGTAGAGGTAGAAAGCTTTGAGGTCTACCTCTACCATGTGGTAGAGCAAGAATGCATCGATCTAGCTGTGTTTCATACACATCAACAAAACCAATTACTCCAAGAAGAGACCTACTTCCATTGACAAGAACCAAGGAGCTAGAATTGCATTTGATCTAGCTCTACCACGAGGTAGAGCTGTATTCTACCTAGACCACATCGTAGAGCTAGAATGCTTTGAGGTCCAGCTCTACCATGTGGTGGAGCTAGAATTGCATTTGAGGTCTAGCTCTAGCATGTGGTAGAGCTAGACTTCAACGAATGTAACCACTTGAGGTTGAATTTTTTTGTGTTAGAGCTGTATTCTACCTAAACCACAGTGTAGAGATAGAATGCTTTGAGGTCTAGCTCTACCATGTCGTGGAGCTAGAAATTCATTTCAGGTCTAGCTCTACCATGTGGTGGAGCTAGAATTGTAGAGGTAGAAAGCTTTGAGGTCTAGCTCTACCATGTGGTAGAGCAAGAATGCATCGATCTAGTTGTGTTCTATACACATCAACAAAATCAATTACTCCAAGAAGAGACCTACTTCACATGACAAGAACCAAGGAGCTAGAATTGCATTTGATCTAGCTCTACCACGTGGTAGAGCTGTATTCTACCTAGACCACATCGTAGAGCTAGAATGCTTTGAGGTCCAGCTCCACCATGTGGTGGAGCTAGAATGTATTCTTCTAGCTCTACCATGTGGTAGAGCTAGACTTCAATGAATGTAACTGGCTGAGGTTGAATGTAACTGTGGTAGAGCTGTATTCTACCTAACCAAATTGTAGAGATAGAATGCTTTGAGGTCTAGCTCTACCATGTGGTAGAGCAAGAATGCATCGATCTAGCTGTGTTCCTTACACATCAACAAATCCAACTACTTCACGAAGAGACCTACTTCACATGACAAGAACCAACGAGCTAGAATTGCATTTGATCTAGCTCTACCACGTGGTAGAGCTGTTTTCTACCTAGACCATATCGTAGAGCTAGAATGCTTTGAGGTCCAGCTCTACCATGTGGTGGAGCTAGAATTGCATTTGAGGTCTAGCTCTACCATGTGGTAGAGCTGTATTCTATGTAGACCACATCGTAGAGGTAGAATGCTTTGAGTTCCAGCTCTACCATGTGGTGGAGCTAGAATGCATTCTTCTAGATCTACCATGTGGTAGAGCTAGACTTCAATGAATGTAACCGGCTGATGTTGAATGTAACTGTGGTAGAGCTAGACCTCAAAGCTTTCTACCTCTACAATTCTAGCTCCACCACATGGTAGAGCTAGACCTCAAATGCAATTCTAGCTCCACCACATGGTAGAGCTAGACCTCAAAGCATTCTATCTCAATTACTCCATCTTGGAGCTCTTAATACATTTATTAGTCTTGCTCTACCACATGGTAGAGCTCGATAAATGCATTCTAGCTGGACTTCAAAGTATTCTATTGCTCGTTTTTTAATCGATATTATCTCTACCAGGTGGCAGAGCAAGATTAATAAATGTATTGACCAGAATGCTTTGAAATCTAGCTTTACCATGTGGTAGAGCTAGAATGCATTCTTCTAGCTCTACCATGTGGTAGAGCTAGACTTCAATGAATGTAACCGACTGAGGTTGAATGTAATTGTGGTAGAGCTGTATTCTACCTAAACCACATTGTAGAGATAGAATGCTTTGAGGTCTAGCTCTACCATGTAGTGGAGCTAGAATTGCATTTTAGGTCTAGCTCTACCATGTGGTGAAGCTAGAGTCATAGAGGAAAAAAGCTTTGAGGTCTAGCTCTACCATGTGGTAGAGCAAGAATGCATCGATCTAGCTGTGTTCCATACACATTAACAAAACCATTTACTCCAAGAAGAGACCTACTTCACATGACAATAACCAAGGAGCTAGAATTGCATTTGACCCAGCTCTACCACGTTGTACAGCTGTATTCTACCTAGACCACATCGTAGAGCTAGAATGCTTTGAGGTCCAGCTCTACCATGTGGTGGAGCTAGAATTGCATTCTTCTAGCTCTACCATGTGGTAGAGCTAGACTTCAACGAATGTAACCGGCTGAGGTTGAATGTAACTGTGGTAGAGCTGTATTCTACCTAAACCACATTGTAGAGATAGAATGCTTTGAGGTCTAGCTCTACCATGTGGTGGAGCTAGAATTGCATTTCAGGTCTAGCTCTACCATGTGGTGGAGCTAGAATTGTAGAGGTAGAAAGCTTTGAGGTCTACCTCTACCATGTGGTAGAGCAAGAATGCATCGATCTAGCTGTGTTTCATACACATCAACAAAACCAATTACTCCAAGAAGAGACCTACTTCCATTGACAAGAACCAAGGAGCTAGAATTGCATTTGATCTAGCTCTACCACGAGGTAGAGCTGTATTCTACCTAGACCACATCGTAGAGCTAGAATGCTTTGAGGTCCAGCTCTACCATGTGGTGGAGCTAGAATTGCATTTGAGGTCTAGCTCTAGCATGTGGTAGAGCTAGACTTCAACGAATGTAACCACTTGAGGTTGACTTTTTTTGTGTTAGAGCTGTATTCTACCTAAACCACAGTGTAGAGATAGAATGCTTTGAGGTCTAGCTCTACCATGTCGTGGAGCTAGAAATTCATTTCAGGTCTAGCTCTACCATGTGGTGGAGCTAGAATTGTAGAGGTAGAAAGCTTTGAGGTCTAGCTCTACCATGTGGTAGAGCAAGAATGCATCGATCTAGTTGTGTTCTATACACATCAACAAAATCAATTACTCCAAGAAGAGACCTACTTCACATGACAAGAACCAAGGAGCTAGAATTGCATTTGATCTAGCTCTACCACGTGGTAGAGCTGTATTCTACCTAGACCACATCGTAGAGCTAGAATGCTTTGAGGTCCAGCTCCACCATGTGGTGGAGCTAGAATGTATTCTTCTAGCTCTACCATGTGGTAGAGCTAGACTTCAATGAATGTAACTGGCTGAGGTTGAATGTAACTGTGGTAGAGCTGTATTCTACCTAACCAAATTGTAGAGATAGAATGCTTTGAGGTCTAGCTCTACCATGTGGTAGAGCAAGAATGCATCGATCTAGCTGTGTTCCTTACACATCAACAAATCCAACTACTTCACAAAGAGACCTACTTCACATGACAAGAACCAACGAGCTAGAATTGCATTTGATCTAGCTCTACCACGTGGTAGAGCTGTATTCTACCTAGACCATATCGTAGAGCTAGAATGCTTTGAGGTCCAGCTCTACCATGTGGTGGAGCTAGAATTGCATTTGAGGTCTAGCTCTACCATGTGGTAGAGCTGTATTCTATGTAGACCACATCGTAGAGGTAGAATGCTTTGAGTTCCAGCTCTACCATGTGGTGGAGCTAGAATGCATTCTTCTAGATCTACCATGTGGTAGAGCTAGACTTCAATGAATGTAACCGGCTGAGGTTGAATGTAACTGTGGTAGAGCTAGACCTCAAAGCTTTCTACCTCTACAATTCTAGCTCCACCACATGGTAGAGCTAGACCTCAAATGCAATTCTAGCTCCACCACATGGTAGAGCTAGACCTCAAAGCATTCTATCTCAATTACTCCATCTTGGAGCTCTTAATACATTTATTAGTCTTGCTCTACCACATGGTAGAGCTCGATAAATGCATTCTAGCTGGACTTCAAAGTATTCTACTGCTGGTTTTTTAATCGATATTATCTCTACCAGGTGGCAGAGCAAGATTAATAAATGTATTGACCAGAATGCTTTGAAATCTAGCTTTACCATGTGGTAGAGCTAGAATGCATTCTTCTAGCTCTACCATGTGGTAGAGCTAGACTTCAATGAATGTAACCGACTGAGGTTGAATGTAATTGTGGTAGAGCTGTATTCTACCTAAACCACATTGTAGAGATAGAATGCTTTGAGGTCTAGCTCTACCATGTAGTGGAGCTAGAATTGCATTTTAGGTCTAGCTCTACCATGTGGTGGAGCTAGAGTCATAGAGGTAGAAAGCTTTGAGGTCTAGCTCTACCATGTGGTAGAGCAAGAATGCATCGATCTAGCTGTGTTCCATACACATTAACAAAACCATTTCCTCCAAGAAGAGACCTACTTCACATGACAATAACCAAGGAGCTAGAATTGCATTTGACCCAGCTCTACCACGTTGTACAGCTGTATTCTACCTAGACCACATCGTAGAGCTAGAATGCTTTGAGGTCCAGCTCTACCATGTGGTGGAGCTAGAATTGCATTCTTCTAGCTCTACCATGTGGTAGAGCTAGACTTCAACGAATGTAACCGGCTGAGGTTGAATGTAACTGTGGTAGAGCTGTATTCTTCCTAAACCACATTTTAGAGATAGAATGCTTTGAGGTCTAGCTCTACCATGTGGTGGAGCTAGAATTGCATTTCAGGTCTAGCTCTACCATGTGGTGGAGCTAGAATTGTAGAGGTAGAAAGCTTTGAGGTCTACCTCTACCATGTGGTAGAGCAAGAATGCATCGATCTAGCTGTGTTTCATACACATCAACAAAACCAATTACTCCAAGAAGAGACCTACTTCCATTGACAAGAACCAAGGAGCTAGAATTGCATTTGATCTAGCTCTACCACGAGGTAGAGCTGTATTCTACCTAGACCACATCGTAGAGCTAGAATGCTTTGAGGTCCAGCTCTACCATGTGGTGGAGCTAGAATTGCATTTGAGGTCTAGCTCTAGCATGTGGTAGAGCTAGACTTCAACGAATGTAACCACTTGAGGTTGAATTTTTTTGTGTTAGAGCTGTATTCTACCTAAACCACAGTGTAGAGATAGAATGCTTTGAGGTCTAGCTCTACCATGTCGTGGAGCTAGAAATTTATTTCAGGTCTAGCTCTACCATGTGGTGGAGCTAGAATTGTAGAGGTAGAAAGCTTTGAGGTCTAGCTCTACCATGTGGTAGAGCAAGAATGCATCGATCTAGTTGTGTTCTATACACATCAACAAAATCAATTACTCCAAGAAGAGACCTACTTCACATGACAAGAACCAAGGAGCTAGAATTGCATTTGATCTAGCTCTACCACGTGGTAGAGCTGTATTCTACCTAGACCACATCGTAGAGCTAGAATGCTTTGAGGTCCAGCTCCACCATGTGGTGGAGCTAGAATGTATTCTTCTAGCTCTACCATGTGGTAGAGCTAGACTTCAATGAATGTAACTGGCTGAGGTTGAATGTAACTGTGGTAGAGCTGTATTCTACCTAACCAAATTGTAGAGATAGAATGCTTTGAGGTCTAGCTCTACCATGTGGTAGAGCAAGAATGCATCGATCTAGCTGTGTTCCTTACACATCAACAAATCCAACTACTTCACGAAGAGACCTACTTCACATGACAAGAACCAAGGAGCTAGAATTGCATTTGATCTAGCTCTACCACGTGGTAGAGCTGTATTCTACCTAGACCATATCGTAGAGCTAGAATGCTTTGAGGTCCAGCTCTACCATGTGGTGGAGCTAGAATTGCATTTGAGGTCTAGCTCTACCATGTGGTAGAGCTGTATTCTATCTAGACCACATCGTAGAGCTAGAATGCTTTGAGTTCCAGCTCTACCATGTGGTGGAGCTAGAATGCATTCTTCTAGATCTACCATGTGGTAGAGCTAGACTTCAATGAATGTAACCGGCTGAGGTTGAATGTAACTATGGTAGAGCTAGACGTCAAAGCTTTCTACCTCTACGATTCTAGCTCCACCACTTGGTAGAGCTAGACCTCAAATGCAATTCTAGCTCCACCACATGGTAGAGCTAGACCTCAAAGCATTCTATCTCAATTACTCCATCTTGGAGCTCTCAATACATTTATTAGTCTTGCTCTACCACATGGTAGAGCTAGATAAATGCATTCTAGCTGGACTTCAAAGTATTCTAGTGCTGGTTTATCAATGGATATTATCTCTACCAGGTGGCAGAGCAAGATTAATAAATGTATTGACCAGAATGCTTTGAAATCTAGCTTTACCATGTGGTGGAGCTAGAATGCATTCTTCTAGTTCTACCATGTGGTAGAGCTAGACTTCAATGAATGCAACCGGCTGAGGTTGAATGTAATTCTGATAGAGCTATATTCTACCTAAACCCCATTATAGAGATAGAAATTAATGCTTTGAGGTCGAGCAAGAATGCATTGATCTAGCTCTGTTCCATACACATCAACAAAACCATTTACTCCAAGAAGAGACCTACTTAACATGACAATAACCAAGGAGCTAGAATTGCATTTAATGCAGCTCTACCACGTGGTAGAGCTGTATTCTACCTAGACCACATCGTAGAGCTAGAATGCTTTGAGGTCTAGCTCTACCATGTGGTGGAGCTAGATACGTAGAGGTAGAAAGCTTTGAGGCCTAGCTCTACCATGTGGTAGAGCAAGATTGCATCGATCTAGCTGTGTTCCATACACATCAACATAACCAATTACTCCAAGAAGAGACCTACTTCACATGACAAGAACAAAGGAGCTAGAAATGCATTTGATCTAGCTCTACCATGTGGTAGAGCTGTATTCTACCTAGACCACATCGTAGAGCTAGAATGCTTTCAGGTCCAGCTCCACCATGTGGTGGAGCTAGAATGCATTCTTCTAGCTCTACCATGTGGTAGAGCTAGACTTTAATGAAAATAACTGTGGTAGAGCTATATTTTACCTAAACCACATTGTAGAGATAGAATGCTTTGAGGTCTAGCTCTACCATGTGGTGGAGCTAGAATTGCATTTGAGGTCTAGCTCTACCATGTGGTAGAGCAAGAATGCATCGATCTAGCTGTGTTCCATACACATCAACAAAACCAATTACTTCAAGAAGAGACCTACTGCACATGATAAGAACCAAGGAGCTAGAATTGCATTTGATCTAGCTCTACCACGTGGTAGAGCTGTATTCTACCTAGACCATATCGTAGAGCTAGAATGCTTTGAGGTCCAGCTCTACCATGTGGTGGAGCTAGAATTGCATTTGAGGTCTAGCTCTACCATGTGGTAGAGCTGTATTCTATGTACACCACATCGTAGAGCTAGAATGCTTTGAGTTCTAGCTCTACCATGTGGTGGAGCTAGAATGCATTCTTCTAGATCTACCATGTGGTAGAGCTAGACTTCAATGAATGTAACCGGCTGAGGTTGAATGTAACTGTGATAGAGCTAGACCTCAAAGCTTTCTACCTCTACGATTCTAGCTCTACCACATGGTAGAGCTAGACCTCAAATGCAATTCTAGCTCCACCACATGGTAGAGCTAGACCTCAAAGCATTCTATCTCAATTACTCCATCTTGGAGCTCTCAATACATTTATGAGTCTTGCTCTACCACATGATAGAGCTAGATAAATGCATTCTAGTTGGACTTCAAAGTATTTTAGTGCTGGTTTTTCAATGGATATTATCTCTACCAGGTGGCAGAGCAAGATTAATAAATGTATTGACCAGAATGCTTTGAAATCTAGCTTTACCATGTGGTGGAGCTAGAATTCATTCTTCTAGCTCTACCATGTGGTAGAGCTAGACTTCAATGAATGTAACCGGCTGAGGTTGAATGTAATTGTGGTAGAGCTGTATTCTACCTAAACCACATTGTAGAGATAGAATGCTTTGAGGTCTAGCTCTACCATGTGGTGGAGCTAGAGTCGTAGAGGTAGAAAGCTTTAAGGTCTAGCTCTACCATGTGGCAGAGCAAGAATGCATCGATCTAGCTATGTTCCATACACATTAACAAAACCATTTACTCCAAGAAGAGACCTACTTCACATGACAATAACCAAGGAGCTAGAATTGCATTTGATCCAGCTCTTCCACGAGGTAGAGCTGTATTCTACCTAGACCACATCGTAGAGCTAGAATGCTTTGAGGTCCAGCTCTACCATGTGGTGGAGCTAGAATTACATTTGAGGTCTAACTCTACTATGTGGTAGAGCTAGACTTCAACGAATGTAACCGGCTGAGGTTGAATTTATTAGTGGTAGAGCTGTTTTCTACCCAAACCACAGTGTAGAGATAGAATGCTTTTAGGGTCTAGCTCTACCATGTGGTGGAGCTAGAATTGCATTTCAGGTCTAGCTCTACCATGTGGTTGAGCTAGAATCGTAGAGGTAGAAAGCTTTGAGGTCTAGCTCTACCATGTGGTAGAGCAAGAATGCATCGATCTAGCTGTGTTCCATACACATCAACAAAACCAATTACTCCAAGAAGAGACCTACTTCACATGACAAGAACCAAGCAGTTAGAATTGCATTTGATCTAGCTCTACCACGTGGTAGAGCTGTATTCTACCTAGACCACATCGTAGAGCTAGAATGCTTTGAGGTCCAGCTCCACCATGTGGTGGAGCTAGAATGCATTCTTCTAGCTCTACCGTGTGGTAAAGCTAGACTTCAATGAATGTAACTGGCTGAGGTTGAATGTAACTGTGGTAGAGCTGTATTCTACCTAAACCACATTGGATTGATAGAATGCTTTGAGGTCTAGCTCTACCATGTGGTGGAGCTAGAATTGCATTTGAGGTCTAGCTCTACCATGTGGAAAAGCAAGAATGCATCGATCTAGCTGTGTTCCATACACATCAACAAAACCAATTACTCCACGAAGAGACCTACTTCACATGACAAGAACCAAGGAGCAAGAATTGCATTTGATCTAGCTCTACCACGTGGTAGAGCTGTATTCTACCTAGACCATATCGTAGAGCTAGAATGCTTTGAGGTCCAGCTCTACCATGTGGTGGAGCTAGAATTGCATTTGAGGTCTAGCTCTACCATGTGGTAGAGTTGTATTTTATCTAGACCACATCGTAGAGCTAGAATGCTTTGAGTTCCAGCTCTACCATGTGGTGGAGCTAGAATGCATTCTTCTAGATCTTCCATGTGGTAGAGCTAGACTTCAATGAATGTAACCGGCTGAGGTTGAATGTAACTGTGGTAGAGCTAGACCTCAAATGCAATTCTAGCTCCACCACATGGTAGTGCTAGACCTCAAAGCATTCTATCTCAATTACTCCATCTTGGAGCTCTCAATACATTTATTAGTCTTGTTCTACCACATGGTAGAGCTAGATAAATGCATTCTAGCCGTACTTCAAAGTATTCTAGTGCTCGTTTATCAATGGATATTATCTCTACCAGGTGGCAGAGCAAGATTAATAAATGTATTAACCACAATGCTTTGAAATCTAGCTTTACCATGTGGTGGAGCTAGAATGCATTCTTCTAGCTCTACCATGTGGTAGAGCTAGATTTCAATGAATGTAACTGGCTGAGGTTCAATGTAATTGTTGTAGAGCTGTATTCTACCTAAACCACATTGTAGAGATAGAATGCTTTGAGGTCGAGCAAGAATGCATTGATCTAGCTGTGTTCCATACACATCAACAAAACCAATTACTCCAAGAAGAGACCTACTTCACATGACAAGAACCAAGGAGCTAGAAATGCATTTGATCTAGCTCTACCATGTGGTAGAGCTGTATTCTACCTAGACCACATCGTAGAGCTAGAATGCTTTGAGGTCCAGCTCCACCATGTGGTGGAGCTAGAATGCATTCTTCTAGCTCTACCATGTGGTAGAGCTAGACTTCAATGAATGTAACTGTGGTAGAGCTATATTTTACCTAAACCACATTGTAGAGATAGAATGCTTTGAGGTCTAGCTCTACCATGTGGTGGAGCTAGAATTGCATTTGAGGTCTATTTCTACCATGTGGTAGAGCAAGAATGCATCGATCTAGCTGTGTTCCATACACATCAACAAAACCAATTACTCCAAGAAGAGACCTACTGCACATGACAAGAACCAAGGAACTAGAATTGCATTTGATCTAGCTCTACCACGTGGTAGAGCTGTATTCTACCTAGACCATATCGTAGAGCTAGAATGCTTTGAGGTCCAGCTCTACCATGTGGTGGAGCTAGAATTGCATTTGAGGTCTAGCTCTACCATGTGGTAGAGCTGTATTCTATGTACAACACATCGTAGAGCTAGAATACTTTGAGTTCCAGCTCTACCATGTGGTGGAGGTAGAATGCATTCTTCTAGATCTACCATGTGGTAGAGCTAGACTTCAATGAATGTAACCGGTTGAGGTTGAATGTAACTGTGATAGAGCTAGACCTCAAAGCTTTCTACCTCTATGATTCTAGCTCCACCACATGGTAGAGCTAGACCTCAAATGCAATTCTAGCTCCACCACATGATAGAGCTAGACCTCAAAGCATTCTATCTCAATTACTCCATCTTGGAGCTCTCAATACATTTATTAGTCTTGCTCTACGACATGGTAGAGCTAGATAAATGCATTCTAGCTGGACTTCAAAGTATTCTAGTGCTGGTTTTTCAATGGATATTATCTCTACTAGGTGGCAGAGCAAGATTAATAAATGTATTGACCAGAATGCTTTGAAATCTAGCTTTACCATGTGGTGGAGCTAGAATGCATTCTTCTAGCTCTACCATGTGGTAGAGCTAGACTTCAATGAATGTAACCGGCTGAGGTTGAATGTAATTGTGGTAGAGCTGTATTCTACCTAAACCATGTGGTGGAGCTAGAATTGCATTTCAGGTCTAGCTCTACCATGTGGTGGAGCTAGAGTCGTAGAGGTAGAAAGCTTTGAGGTCTAGCTCTACCATGTGGTAGAGCAAGAATGCATCGATCTAGCTATGTTCCATACACATTAACAAAACCATTTACTCCAAGAACAGACCTACTTCACATGACAATAACCAAGGAGCTAGAATTGCATTTGATTTAGCTCTACCACGAGGTAGAGCTGTATTCTACCTAGACCACATCGTAGAGCTAGAATGCTTTGAGGTCCAGCTCTACCATGTGGTGGAGCTAGAATTGCATCTGAGGTCTAACTCTACCATGTGGTAGAGCTAGACTTCAACGAATGTAACCGGTTGAGGTTGAATTTATTAGTGGTAGAGCTGTTTTCTACCTAAACCACAGTATAGAGATAAAATGCTTTGAGGTCTAGCTCTACCATGTGGTGGAGCTAGAATTGCATTTCAGGTCTAGCTCTACCATGTGGTGGAGCTAGAATCGTAGAGGTAGAAAGCTTTGAGGTCTAGCTCTACCATGTGGTAGAGCAAGAATGCATTGATCTAGCTATGTTCCATACACACCAACAAAACCAATTACTCCAAGAAGAGACCTAGTTCACATGATAAGAACCAAGCAGCTAGAATTGCATTTGATCTAGCTCTACCACGTGGTAGAGCTGTATTCTACCTAGACCACATCGTAGAGCTAGAATGCTTTGAGGTCCAGCTCCACCATGTGGTGGAGCTAGAATGCATTCTTCTAGCTCTACCATGTGGTAGAGCTAGACTTCAATGAATGTAACTAGCTGAGGTTGAATGTAACTGTGGTAGAGCTGTATTCTACCTAAACCACATTGTATAGATAGAATGCTTTGAGGTCTAGCTCTACCATGTGGTGGAGCTAGAATTGAATTTGAGGTCTAGCTCTACCATGTGGTAGAGCAAGAATGCATCGATCTAGCTGTGTTCCATACACATCAACAAAACCAATTACTCCACGAAGAGACCTACTTCACATGACAAGAACCAAGGAGCTAGAATTGCATTTGATCTAGCTCTACCACGTGGTAGAGCTGTATTCTACCTAGACCATATCGTAGAGCTAGAATGCTTTGAGGTCCACCTCTACCATGTGGTGGAGCTAGAATTGCATTTGAGGTCTAGCTCTACCATGTGGTAGAGCTGTATTCTATCTAGACCACATCGTAGAGCTAGAATGCTTTGAGTTCCAGCTCTACCATGTGGTGAAGCTAGAATGCGTTCTTCTAGATCTACCATGTGGTAGAGCTAGACTTCAATGAATGTAACCGGCTGAGGTTGAATGTAACTGTGGTAGAGTTAGACCTCAAAGCTTTCTACCTCTACGATTCTAGCTCCACCACATGGTAGAGCTAGACCTCAAATGCAATTCTTGCTCCACCATATGTGGTAGAGCTAGACCTCAAAGCATTCTATCTCAATTACGCCATCTTGGAGCTCTCAATACATTTTTTAGTCTTGCTCTACCACATGGTAGAGCTAGATAAATGCATTCTAGCTGGGCTTCAAAGTATTCTAGTGAGTGCTGGTTTATCAATGGATATTATCTCTACCAGGTGGCAGAGCAAGATTAATAAATGTATTGACCACAATGCTTTGAAATCTAGCTTTACCACGTGGTGGAGCTAGAATGCATTCTCCTAGCTCTACCATGTGATAGAGCTAGACTTCAATGAATGTAACCGGCTGAGGTTGAATGTAATTGTGGTAGAGCTGTATTCTACCTAAACCACATTATAGAGATAGAATCCTTTGAGGTCTAGCTCTACCATGTGGTGGAGCTAGAATTGCATTTCAGGTCTAGCTCTACCATGTGGTGGAGCTAGAGTCATAGAGGTAGAAAGCTTCGACGTCTAGCTCTACCATGTGGTAGAACAAGAATGCATTGATCTAGCTGTGTTCCATACACATCAACAAAACCATTTACTCCAAGAAGAGACCTACTTCACATGACAATAACCAAGAAGCTAGAATTGCATTTGATCCAGCTCTACCACGTGGTAGAGCTGTATTCTACCTAGACCACATCGTAGAGCTAGAATGCTTTGAGGTCCAGCTCTACCATGTGGTGGAGCTAGAATTGCATTCTTCTAGCTCTACCATGTGGTAGAGCTAGACTTCAACGAATGTAACCGGCTGAGATTAAATGTAACTGTGGTAGAGCTGTATTCTACCTAAACCACATTGTAGCAATAGAATGCTTTGAGGTATAGCTCTACCATGTGGTGGAGCTAGAATTGCATTTGAGGTCTAGCTCTACCATGTGGTGGAGCTAGAGACGTAGAGGTAGAAAGCTTTAAGGTCTAGCTCTACCATGTGGTAGAGCAAGAATGCATCGATCTAGTTGTGTTCCATACACATCAACAAAGCCAATTACTCCAAGAAGAGACCTACTTCACATGATAAGAACCAAGGAGCTAGAATTGCATTTGATCTAGCTCTACCACGAGGTAGAGCTGTATTCTACCTAGACCACATCGTAGACCTAGAATGCTTTGAGGTCCAGCTCTACCATGTGGTAGAGCTACAATTGCATTTGAGGTCTAGCTCTACCATGTGTTAGAGCTAGACTTCAACGAATGTAACCGGCTGAGGTTAAATTTATTTATGGTAGAGCTGTATTCTACCTAAACCACATTGTAGAGATAGAATGCTTTGAGGTCTAGCTCTACCATGTGGTGGAGCTAGAATTGCATTTCAGGTCTAGCTCTACCATGTGGTGGAGCTAGAATCATAGAGGTAGAAAGCTTTGAGGTCTAGCTCTACCATGTGGTAGAGCAAGAATGCATCGATCTAGCTGTGGTCCATACACATCAACAAAACCAATTACTCCAAGAAGAGACCTACTTCACATGATAAGAACCAAAGAGCTAGAATTGCATTTGATCTAGCTCTACCATGTGGTAGAGCTGTATTCTACATAGTCCACATCGTAGACCTAGAATGCTTTGAGGTCCAGCTCCACCATGTGGTGGAGCTAGAATGCATTCTTCTAGCTCTACCATGTGGTAGAGCTAGACTTCAATGAATGTAACTGTGGTAGAGCTATATTTTACCTAAACCACATTGTAGAGATAGAATGCTTTGAGGTCTAGCTCTACCATGTGGTGGAGCTAGAATTGCATTTGAGGTCTATTTCTACCATGTGGTAGAGCAAGAATGCATCGATCTAGCTGTGTTCCATACACATCAACAAAACCAATTACTCCAAGAAGAGACCTACTGCACATGACAAGAACCAAGGAGCTAGAATTGCATTTGATCTAGCTCTACCACGTGGTAGAGCTGTATTCTACCTAGACCATATCGTAGAGCTAGAATGCTTTGAGGTCTAGCTCTACCATGTTGTGGAGCTAGAATTGCATTTGAGGTCTAGCTCTACCATGTGGTAGAGCTGTATTCTATGTACACCACATCGTAGAGCTAGAATACTTTGAGTTCCAGCTCTACCATGTGGTGGAGGTAGAATGCATTCTTCTAGATCTACCATGTGGTAGAGCTAGACTTCAATGAATGTAACCGGTTGAGGTTGAATGTAACTGTGATAGAGCTAGACCTCAAAGCTTTCTACCTCTATGATTCTAGCTCCACCACATGGTAGAGCTAGACCTCAAATGCAATTCTAGCTCCACCACATGGTAGAGCTAGACCTCAAAGCATTCTATCTCAATTACTCCATCTTGGAGCTCTCAATACATTTATTAGTCTTGCTCTACGACATGGTAGAGCTAGATAAATGCATTCTAGCTGGACTTCAAAGTATTCTAGTGCTGGTTTTTCAATGGATATTATCTCTACTAGGTGGCAGAGCAAGATTAATAAATGTATTGACCAGAATGCTTTGAAATCTAGCTTTACCATGTGGTGGAGCTAGAATGCATTCTTCTAGCTCTACCATGTGGTAGAGCTAGACTTCAATGAATGTAACCGGCTGAGGTTGAATGTAATTGTGGTAGAGCTGTATTCTACCTAAACCACATTGTAGAGATAGAATGCTTTGAGGTCTAGCTCTACCATGTGGTGGAGCTAGAATTGCATTTCAGGTCTAGCTCTACCATGTGGTGGAGCTAGAGTCGTAGAGGTAGAAAGCTTTGAGGTCTAGCTCTACCATGTCGTAGAGCAAGAATGCATCGATCTAGCTATGTTCCATACACATTAACAAAACCATTTACTCCAAGAACAGACCTACTTCACATGACAATAACCAAGGAGCTAGAATTGCATTTGATTTAGCTCTACCACGAGGTAGAGCTGTATTCTACCTAGACCACATCGTAGAGCTAGAATGCTTTGAGGTCCAGCTCTACCATGTGGTGGAGCTAGAATTGCATTTGAGGTCTAACTCTACCATGTGGTAGAGCTAGACTTCAACGAATGTAACCGGTTGAGGTTGAATTTATTAGTGGTAGAGCTGTTTTCTACCTAAACCACAGTGTAGAGATAGAATGCTTTGAGGTCTAGCTCTACCATGTGGTGGAGCTAGAATTGCATTTCAGGTCTAGCTCTACCATGTGGTGGAGCTAGAATCGTAGAGGTAGAAAGCTTTGAGGTCTAGCTCTACCATGTGGTAGAGCAAGAATGCATCGATCTAGCTGTGTTCCATACACATCAACAAAACCAATTACTCCAAGAAGAGACCTAGTTCACATGATAAGAACCAAGCAGCTAGAATTGCATTTGATCTAGCTCTACCACGGGGTAGAGCTGTATTCTACCTAGACCACATCGTAGAGCTAGAATGCTTTGAGGTCCAGCTCCACCATGTGGTGGAGCTAGAATGCATTCTTCTAGCTCTACCATGTGGTAGAGCTAGACTTCAATGAATGTAACTAGCTGAGGTTGAATGTAACTGTGGTAGAGCTGTATTCTACCTAAACCACATTGTATAGATAGAATGCTTTGAGGTCTAGCTCTACCATGTGGTGGAGCTAGAATTGAATTTGAGGTCTAGCTCTACCATGTGGTAGAGCAAGAATGCATCGATCTAGCTGTGTTCCATACACATCAACAAAACCAATTACTCCACGAAGAGACCTACTTCACATGACAAGAACCAAGGAGCTAGAATTGCATTTGATCTAGCTCTACCACGTGGTAGAGCTGTATTCTACCTAGACCATATCGTAGAGCTAGAATGCTTTGAGGTCCACCTCTACCATGTGGTGGAGCTAGAATTGCATTTGAGGTCTAGCTCTACCATGTGGTAGAGCTGTATTCTATCTAGACCACATCGTAGAGCTAGAATGCTTTGAGTTCCAGCTCTACCATGTGGTGAAGCTAGAATGCATTCTTCTAGATCTACCATGTGGTAGAGCTAGACTTCAATGAATGTAACCGGCTGAGGTTGAATGTAACTGTGGTAGAGTTAGACCTCAAAGCTTTCTACCTCTACGATTCTAGCTCCACCACATGGTAGAGCTAGACCTCAAATGCAATTCTTGCTCCACCATATGTGGTAGAGCTAGACCTCAAAGTATTCTATCTCAATTACGCCATCTTGGAGCTCTCAATACATTTTTTAGTCTTGCTCTACCACATGGTAGAGCTAGATAAATGCATTCTAGCTGGGCTTCAAAGTATTCTAGTGAGTGCTGGTTTATCAATGGATATTATCTCTACCAGGTGGCAGAGCAAGATTAATAAATGTATTGACCACAATGCTTTGAAATCTAGCTTTACCACGTGGTGGAGCTAGAATGCATTCTCCTAGCTCTACCATGTGATAGAGCTAGACTTCAATGAATGTAACCGGCTGAGGTTGAATGTAATTGTGGTAGAGCTGTATTCTACCTAAACCACATTATAGAGATAGAATCCTTTGAGGTCTAGCTCTACCATGTGGTGGAGCTAGAATTGCATTTCAGGTCTAGCTCTACCATGTGGTGGAGCTAGAGTCATAGAGGTAGAAAGCTTCGACGTCTAGCTCTACCATGTGGTAGAACAAGAATGCATTGATCTAGCTGTGTTCCATACACATCAACAAAACCATTTACTCCAAGAAGAGACCTACTTCACATGACAATAACCAAGAAGCTAGAATTGCATTTGATCCAGCTCTACCACGTGGTAGAGCTGTATTCTACCTAGACCACATCGTAGAGCTAGAATGCTTTGAGGTCCAGCTCTACCATGTGGTGGAGCTAGAATTGCATTCTTCTAGCTCTACCATGTGGTAGAGCTAGACTTCAACGAATGTAACCGGCTGAGATTAAATGTAACTGTGGTAGAGCTGTATTCTACCTAAACCACATTGTAGCAATAGAATGCTTTGAGGTATAGCTCTACCATGTGGTGGAGCTAGAATTGCATTTGAGGTCTAGCTCTACCATGTGGTGGAGCTAGAGACGTAGAGGTAGAAAGCTTTAAGGTCTAGCTCTACCATGTGGTAGAGCAAGAATGCATCGATCTAGTTGTGTTCCATACACATCAACAAAGCCAATTACTCCAAGAAGAGACCTACTTCACATGATAAGAACCAAGGAGCTAGAATTGCATTTGATCTAGCTCTACCACGAGGTAGAGCTGTATTCTACCTAGACCACATCGTAGACCTAGAATGCTTTGAGGTCCAGCTCTACCATGTGGTAGAGCTACAATTGCATTTGAGGTCTAGCTCTACCATGTGTTAGAGCTAGACTTCAACGAATGTAACCGGCTGAGGTTAAATTTATTTATGGTAGAGCTGTATTCTACCTAAACCACATTGTAGAGATAGAATGCTTTGAGGTCTAGCTCTACCATGTGGTGGAGCTAGAATTGCATTTCAGGTCTAGCTCTACCATGTGGTGGAGCTAGAATCATAGAGGTAGAAAGCTTTGAGGTCTAGCTCTACCATGTGGTAGAGCAAGAATGCATCGATCTAGCTGTGGTCCATACACATCAACAAAACCAATTACTCCAAGAAGAGACCTACTTCACATGATAAGAACCAA
Source organism: Cibotium barometz (assembly GCF_041138505.1). Taxonomy (NCBI): domain Eukaryota; kingdom Viridiplantae; phylum Streptophyta; class Polypodiopsida; order Cyatheales; family Cibotiaceae; genus Cibotium; species Cibotium barometz. The sequence continues at coordinate 18,493,188 of NC_141075.1, forward strand.
AGAGCTAGAATTGCATTTGATCTAGCTCTACCACGTGGTAGAGCTGTATTCTACATAGTCCACATCGTAGACCTAGAATGCTTTGAGGTCCAGCTCCACCATGTGGTGGAGCTAGAATGCATTCTTCTAGCTCTACCATGTGGTAGAGCTAGACTTCAATGAATGTAACTGTGGTAGAGCTATATTTTACCTAAACCACATTGTAGAGATAGAATGCTTTGAGGTCTAGCTCTACCATGTGGTGGAGCTAGAATTGCATTTGAGGTCTATTTCTACCATGTGGTAGAGCAAGAATGCATCGATCTAGCTGTGTTCCATACACATCAACAAAACCAATTACTCCAAGAAGAGACCTACTGCACATGACAAGAACCAAGGAGCTAGAATTGCATTTGACCTAGCTCTACCACGTGGTAGAGCTGTATTCTACCTAGACCATATCGTAGAGCTAGAATGCTTTGAGGTCTAGCTCTACCATGTTGTGGAGCTAGAATTGCATTTGAGGTCTAGCTCTACCATGTGGTAGAGCTGTATTCTATGTACACCACATCGTAGAGCTAGAATACTTTGAGTTCCAGCTCTACCATGTGGTGGAGGTAGAATGCATTCTTCTAGATCTACCATGTGGTAGAGCTAGACTTCAATGAATGTAACCGGTTGAGGTTGAATGTAACTGTGATAGAGCTAGACCTCAAAGCTTTCTACCTCTATGATTCTAGCTCCACCACATGGTAGAGCTAGACCTCAAATGCAATTCTAGCTCCACCACATGGTAGAGCTAGACCTCAAAGCATTCTATCTCAATTACTCCATCTTGGAGCTCTCAATACATTTATTAGTCTTGCTCTACGACATGGTAGAGCTAGATAAATGCATTCTAGCTGGACTTCAAAGTATTCTAGTGCTGGTTTTTCAATGGATATTATCTCTACTAGGTGGCAGAGCAAGATTAATAAATGTATTGACCAGAATGCTTTGAAATCTAGCTTTACCATGTGGTGGAGCTAGAATGCATTCTTCTAGCTCTACCATGTGGTAGAGCTAGACTTCAATGAATGTAACCGGCTGAGGTTGAATGTAATTGTGGTAGAGCTGTATTCTACCTAAACCACATTGTAGAGATAGAATGCTTTGAGGTCTAGCTCTACCATGTGGTGGAGCTAGAATTGCATTTCAGGTCTAGCTCTACCATGTGGTGGAGCTAGAGTCGTAGAGGTAGAAAGCTTTGAGGTCTAGCTCTACCATGTCGTAGAGCAAGAATGCATCGATCTAGCTATGTTCCATACACATTAACAAAACCATTTACTCCAAGAACAGACCTACTTCACATGACAATAACCAAGGAGCTAGAATTGCATTTGATTTAGCTCTACCACGAGGTAGAGCTGTATTCTACCTAGACCACATCGTAGAGCTAGAATGCTTTGAGGTCCAGCTCTACCATGTGGTGGAGCTAGAATTGCATTTGAGGTCTAACTCTACCATGTGGTAGAGCTAGACTTCAACGAATGTAACCGGTTGAGGTTGAATTTATTAGTGGTAGAGCTGTTTTCTACCTAAACCACAGTGTAGAGATAGAATGCTTTGAGGTCTAGCTCTACCATGTGGTGGAGCTAGAATTGCATTTCAGGTCTAGCTCTACCATGTGGTGGAGCTAGAATCGTAGAGGTAGAAAGCTTTGAGGTCTAGCTCTACCATGTGGTAGAGCAAGAATGCATCGATCTAGCTGTGTTCCATACACATCAACAAAACCAATTACTCCAAGAAGAGACCTAGTTCACATGATAAGAACCAAGCAGCTAGAATTGCATTTGATCTAGCTCTACCACGGGGTAGAGCTGTATTCTACCTAGACCACATCGTAGAGCTAGAATGCTTTGAGGTCCAGCTCCACCATGTGGTGGAGCTAGAATGCATTCTTCTAGCTCTACCATGTGGTAGAGCTAGACTTCAATGAATGTAACTAGCTGAGGTTGAATGTAACTGTGGTAGAGCTGTATTCTACCTAAACCACATTGTATAGATAGAATGCTTTGAGGTCTAGCTCTACCATGTGGTGGAGCTAGAATTGAATTTGAGGTCTAGCTCTACCATGTGGTAGAGCAAGAATGCATCGATCTAGCTGTGTTCCATACACATCAACAAAACCAATTACTCCACGAAGAGACCTACTTCACATGACAAGAACCAAGGAGCTAGAATTGCATTTGATCTAGCTCTACCACGTGGTAGAGCTGTATTCTACCTAGACCATATCGTAGAGCTAGAATGCTTTGAGGTCCACCTCTACCATGTGGTGGAGCTAGAATTGCATTTGAGGTCTAGCTCTACCATGTGGTAGAGCTGTATTCTATCTAGACCACATCGTAGAGCTAGAATGCTTTGAGTTCCAGCTCTACCATGTGGTGAAGCTAGAATGCGTTCTTCTAGATCTACCATGTGGTAGAGCTAGACTTCAATGAATGTAACCGGCTGAGGTTGAATGTAACTGTGGTAGAGTTAGACCTCAAAGCTTTCTACCTCTACGATTCTAGCTCCACCACATGGTAGAGCTAGACCTCAAATGCAATTCTTGCTCCACCATATGTGGTAGAGCTAGACCTCAAAGCATTCTATCTCAATTACGCCATCTTGGAGCTCTCAATACATTTTTTAGTCTTGCTCTACCACATGGTAGAGCTAGATAAATGCATTCTAGCTGGGCTTCAAAGTATTCTAGTGAGTGCTGGTTTATCAATGGATATTATCTCTACCAGGTGGTAGAGCAAGATTAATAAATGTATTGACCACAATGCTTTGAAATCTAGCTTTACCAGGTGGTGGAGCTAGAATGCATTCTCCTAGCTCTACCATGTGATAGAGCTAGACTTCAATGAATGTAACCGGCTGAGGTTGAATGTAATTGTGGTAGAGCTGTATTCTACCTAAACCACATTGTAGAGATAGAATGCTTTGAGGTCTAGCTCTACCATGTGGTGGAGCTAGAGTCATAGAGGTAGAAAGCTTTGACGTCTAGCTCTACCATGTGGTAGAACAAGAATGCATTGATCTAGCTGTGTTCCATACACATCAACAAAACCATTTACTCCAAGAAGAGACCTACTTCACATGACAATAACCAAGGAGCTAGAATTGCATTTGATCCAGCTCTACCACGTGGTAGAGCTGTATTCTACCTAGACCACATCGTAGAGCTAGAATGCTTTGAGGTCCAGCTCTACCATGTGGTGGAGCTAGAATTGCATTCTTCTAGCTCTACCATGTGGTAGAGCTAGACTTCAATGAATGTAACCGGCTGAGATTGAATGTAACTGTGGTAGAGCTGTATTCTACCTAAACCACATTGTAGCAATAGAATGCTTTGAGGTATAGCTCTACCATGTGGTGGAGCTAGAATTGCATTTGAGGTCTAGCTCTACCATGTGGTGGAGCTAGAGACGTAGAGGTAGAAAGCTTTAAGGTCTAGCTCTACCATGTGGTAGAGCAAGAATGCATCGATCTAGTTGTGTTCCATACACATCAACAAAACCAATTACTCCAAGAAGAGACCTACTTCACATGATAAGAACCAAGGAGCTAGAATTGCATTTGATCTAGCTCTACCATGAGGTAGAGCTGTATTCTACCTAGACCACATCGTAGACCTAGAATGCTTTGAGGTCCAGCTCTACCATGTGGTAGAGCTACAATTGCATTTGAGGTCTAGCTCTACCATGTGTTAGAGCTAGACTTCAACTAATGTAACCGGCTGAGGTTAAATTTATTTGTGGTAGAGCTGTATCCTACGAAAACCACATTGTAGAGATAGAATGCTTTGAGGTCTAGCTCTACCATGTGGTGGAGCTAGAATCATAGAGGTAGAAAGCTTTGAGGTCTAGCTCTACCATGTGGTAGAGCAAGAATGCATCGATCTAGCTATGGTCCATACACATCAACAAAACCAATTACTCCAAGAAGAGACCTACTTCACATGACAAGAACCAAGGAGCTAGAATTGCATTTGATCTAGCTCTACCACGTGGTAGAGCTGTATTCTACATAGTCCACATCGTAGACCTAGAATGCTTTGAGGTGCAGCTCCACCATGTGGTGGAGCTAGAATGCATTCTTCTAGCTCTACCATGTGGTAGAGCTAGACTTCAATGAATCTAACCAGTTGAGGTTGAATGTAACTGTGGTAGAGCTGCATTCTACCTAAACCACATTGTAGAGATAGAATGCTTTGAGGTCTAGCTCTACCATGTGGTGGAGCTAGAATTGCATTTGAGGTCTAGCTCTACCATGTGGTAGAGTAAGAATGCATCGATCTAGCTGTGTTCCATACACATCAACAAAACCAATTACTCCAAGAAGAGACCTACTTGACATGACAAGAACCAAGGAGCTAGAATTGCATTTCATCTAGCTCTATCAAGTGGTAGAGCTGTATTCTACCTAGACCATATTTTAGAGCTAGAATGCTTTGAGGTCCAGCTCTACCATGTGGTGGAGCTAGAATTGCATTTGAGGTCTAGCTGTACCATGTGGTAGAGCTGTATTCTATCTACACCACATCGTAGAACTAGAATGCTTTGAGTTCCAGCTCTACCATGTGGTGGAGCTAGAATGCATTCTTCTAGATCTACCATGTGGTAGAGCTAGACTTCAATGAATGTAACCAGATGAGGTTGAATATAACTGTGGTAGAGCTAGACCTCAAAGCTTTCTACCTCTACGATTCTAGCTCCACCATATGGTAGAGCTAGACCGGCTGAGGTTGAATGTAACCGGCTGAGGTTCAATGTAATTGTGGTAGAGCTGTATTCTACCTAAACCACATTGTAGAGATAGAATGCTTTGAGGTCTAGCTCTACGATGTGGTGGAGCTAGGATTGCATTTCAGGTCTAGCTCTACCATGTGGTGGAGCTAGAGTCGTAGAGGTAGAAAGCTTTGAGCTCTAGCTCTACCATTGGTAGAGCAAGAATGCATCGATCTAGCTGTGTTCCATACACATCAACAAAACCATTTACTCCAAGAAGAGACCTAATTCACATGACAATAACCAAGGAGCTAGCATTGCATTTGATCCAGCTCTACCACGTGGTAGAGTTGTATTCTACCTAGACCACATCGTAGAGCTAGAATGCTTTGAGGTTCAGCTCTACCATGTGGTGGAGCTAGAATTGCATTCTTCTACCTCTACCATGTGGTAGAGCTAGACTTCAACGAATGTAATTGGCTGAGATTGAACGTAACTATGGTAGAGCTAGACTTCAACGAATGTAACCATGAATGTAACTGTGGTAGAGCTGTATTCTACCTAAATGACATTGTAGAGATAGATTGCTTTGAGGTATAGCTCTACCATGTGGTGGAGCTAGAATTGCATTTGAGGTCTAGCTCTACCATGTGGTGCAGCTAGAGACATAGAGGTAGAAAGCTTTGAGGTCTAGCTCTACCATATGGGAGAGCAAGAATGCATAGATCTAGCTATGTTCCATACACATCAACAAAACAGTTTACTCCAAGAAGAGACCTACTTCACATGACAAGAACCAAGGAGCTAGAATTGCATTTGATCTAGCTCTACCACGTGGTAGAGCTGTATTCTACCTAGACCACATCGTAGAGCTAGAATGCTTTGAGGTCCAGCTCTACCATGTGGTGGAGCTAGAATTTCAATTGAGGTCTAGCTCTACCATGTGGTAGAGCTAGACTTCAACGAATGTAGCCGGCTGAGGTTGAATTTATTTGTGGTAGAGCTAGAATGCTTTGAGGTCCAGCTCCACCATGTGGTGGAGCTAGAATGCATTCTTCTAGCTCTACCATGTGGTAGAGCTAGACTTCAATGAATGTAACCGGCTGAGGTTGAATGTAACTGTGGTAGAGCTGTATTCTACCTAAACCACATTGTAGAGATAAAATGCTTTGAGGTCTAGCTCTACCATGTGGTGGAGCTAGAATTGCATTTGAGGTCTAGCTCTACCATGTGGTAGAGCAAGAATGCATCGATCTAGCTGTGTTCCATACACATCAACAAAACCAATTACTCCAAGAAAAGACCTACTTCACATGACAAGAACCAAGGAGCTGGAATTGCATTTGATCTAGCTCTACCACGTGGTAGGGCTGTATTCTACCTAGACCATATCGTAGAGCTAGAATGCTTGGAGGTCAAGCTCTACCATGTGGTGGAGCTAGAATTGCATTTGAGGTCTAGCTCTACCATGTGGTATAGCTGTATTCTATCTAGACCACATCGTAGAGCTAGAATGCTTTGTGTTCCAGCTCTACCATGTGGTGGAGCTAGAATGCGTTCTTCTAGATCTACCATGTGGTAGAGCTAGACTTCAATGAATGTAACCGGCTGAGATTGAATGTAACTGTGGTAGAGTTAGACCTCAAAGCTTTCTACCTCTACGATTCTAGCTCCATCACATGGTAGAGCTAGACCTCAAATGCAATTCTTGCTCCACCATATGTGGTAGAGCTAGACCTCAAAGCATTCTATCTCAATTACGCCATCTTGGAGCTCTCAATACATTTATTAGTCTTGCTCTACCACATGGTAGAGCTAGATAAATGCATTCTAGCTGGGCTTCAAAGTATTCTAGTGAGTGCTGGTTTTTCAATGGATATTATCTCTACCAGGTGGTAGAGCAAGATTAATAAATGTATTGACCAGAATGCTTTGAAATCTAGCTTTACCATGTGGTGGAGCTAGAATGCATTCTTCTAGCTCTACCATGTGGTAGAGCTAGACTTCAATGAATGTAACCGGCTGAGGTTGAATGTAACTGTGGTAGAGCTGTATTCTACCTAAACCACATTGTAGAGATAGAATGCTTTGAGGTCTAGCTCTACCATGTGGTGGAGCTAGGATTGCATTTCAGGTCTAGCTCTACCATGTGGTGGAGCTAGAGTCGTAGAGGTAGAAAGCTTTGAGGTCTAGCTCTACCATGTGGTAGAGCAAGAATGCATCGATCTAGCTGTGTTCCATACACATCAACAAAACCAATTACTCCAAGAAAAGACCTACTTCACATGACAAGAACCAAGGAGCTGGAATTGCATTTGATCTAGCTCTACCACGTGGTAGGGCTGTATTCTACCTAGACCATATCGTAGAGCTAGAATGCTTTGAGGTCAAGCTCTACCATGTGGTGGAGCTAGAATTGCATTTGAGGTCTAGCTCTACCATGTGGTATAGCTGTATTCTATCTAGACCACATCGTAGAGCTAGAATGCTTTGTGTTCCAGCTCTACCATGTGGTGGAGCTAGAATGCGTTCTTCTAGATCTACCATGTGGTAGAGCTAGACTTCAATGAATGTAACCGGCTGAGGTTGAATGTAACTGTGGTAGAGTTAGACCTCAAAGCTTTCTACCTCTACGATTCTAGCTCCACCACATGGTAGAGCTAGACCTCAAATGCAATTCTTGCTCCACCATATGTGGTAGAGCTAGACCTCAAAGCATTCTATCTCAATTACGCCATCTTGGAGCTCTCAATACATTTATTAGTCTTGCTCTACCACATGGTAGAGCTAGATAAATGCATTCTAGCTGGGCTTCAAAGTATTCTAGTGAGTGCTGGTTTTTCAATGCATATTGTCTCTACCAAGTGGTAGAGCAAGATTAATAAATGTATTGACCAGAATGCTTTGAAATCTAGCTTTACCATGTGGTGGAGCTAGAATGCATTCTTCTAGCTCTACCATGTGGTAGAGCTAGACTTCAATGAATGTAACCGGCTGAGGTTGAATGTAACTGTGGTAGAGCTGTATTCTACCTAAACCACATTGTAGAGATAGAATGCTTTGAGTTCGAGCTCTACCATGTGGTGGAGCTAGGATTGCATTTCAGGTCTAGCTCTACCATGTGGTGGAGCTAGAGTCGTAGAGGTAGAAAGCTTTGAGGTCTAGCTCCACCATTGGTAGAGCAAGAATGCATCGGTCTAGCTGTGTTCCATACATATCAACAAAACCATTTACTCCAAGAAGAGACCTACTTCACATGATAATAAGCAAGGAGCTAGCATTACATTTGATCCAGCTCTACCACGTGGTAGAGCTGTATTCTACCTAGACCACATCATAGATCTAGAATGCTTTGAGGTCCAGCTCTACCATGTGGTGGAGCTAGAATTGCATTCTTCTAGCTCTACCATGTGGTAGAGCTAGACTTCAACGAATGTAACCGACTGAGATTGAACATAACTATGGTAGAGCTAGACTTCAACGAATGTAACCGGCTGAGGTTGAATGTAGCTGTGGTAGAGCTGTATTCTACCTAAACCACATTGTAGAGATAGAATGCTTTGAGGTCTAGCTCTACCATGTGGTGGAGCTAGGATTGCATTTCAGGTCTAGCTCTACCATGTGGTGGAGCTAGAGTCGTAGAGGTAGAAAGCTTTGAGCTCTAGCTCTACCATTGGTAGAGCAAGAATGCATCGATCTAGCTGTGTTCCATACACATCAACAAAACCATTTACTCCAAGAAGAGACCTAATTCACATGACAATAACCAAGGAGCTAGCATTGCATTTGATCCAGCTCTACCACGTGGTAGAGTTGTATTCTACCTAGACCACATCGTAGAGCTAGAATGCTTTGAGGTTCAGCTCTACCATGTGGTGGAGCTAGAATTGCATTCTTCTACCTCTACCATGTGGTAGAGCTAGACTTCAACGAATGTAATTGGCTGAGATTGAACGTAACTATGGTAGAGCTAGACTTCAACGAATGTAACCATGAATGTAACTGTGGTAGAGCTGTATTCTACCTAAACGACATTGTAGAGATAGATTGCTTTGAGGTATAGCTCTACCATGTGGTGGAGCTAGAATTGCATTTGAGGTCTAGCTCTACCATGTGGTGCAGCTAGAGACATAGAGGTAGAAAGCTTTGAGGTCTAGCTCTACCATATGGTAGAGCAAGAATGCATAGATCTAGCTGTGTTCCATACACATCAACAAAATAGTTTACTCCAAGAAGAGACCTACTTCACATGACAAGAACCAAGGAGATAGAATTGCATTTGATCTAGCTCTACCACGTGGTAGAGCTGTATTCTAACTAGACCACATCGTAGAGCTAGAATGCTTTGAGGTCCAGCTCTACCATGTGGTGGAGCTAGAATTTCAGTTGAGGTCTAGCTCTACCATGTGGTAGAGCTAGACTTCAACGAATGTAGCCGGCTGAGGTTGAATTTATTTGTGGTAGAGCTAGAATGCTTTGAGGTCCAGCTCCACCATGTGGTGGAGCTAGAATGCATTCTTCTAGCTCTACCATGTGGTAGAGCTAGACTTCAATGAATGTAACCGGCTGAGGTTGAATGTAACTGTGGTAGAGCTGTATTCTACCTAAACCACATTGTAGAGATAAAATGCTTTGAGGTCTAGCTCTACCATGTGGTGGAGCTAGAATTGCATTTGAGGTCTAGCTCTACCATGTGGTAGAGCAAGAATGCATCGATCTAGCTGTGTTCCATACACATCAACAAAACCAATTACTCCAAGAAAAGACCTACTTCACATGACAAGAACCAAGGAGCTGGAATTGCATTTGATCTAGCTCTACCACGTGGTAGGGCTGTATTCTACCTAGACCATATCGTAGAGCTAGAATGCTTTGAGGTCAAGCTCTACCATGTGGTGGAGCTAGAATTGCATTTGAGGTCTAGCTCTACCATGTGGTATAGCTGTATTCTATCTAGACCACATCGTAGAGCTAGAATGCTTTGTGTTCCAGCTCTACCATGTGGTGGAGCTAGAATGCGTTCTTCTAGATCTACCATGTGGTAGAGCTAGACTTCAATGAATGTAACCGGCTGAGGTTGAATGTAACTGTGGTAGAGTTAGACCTCAAAGCTTTCTACCTCTACTATTCTAGCTCCACCACATGGTAGAGCTAGACCTCAAATGCAATTCTTGCTCCACCATATGTGGTAGAGCTAGACCTCAAAGCATTCTATCTCAATTACGCCATCTTGGAGCTCTCAATACATTTATTAGTCTTGCTCTACCACATGGTAGAGCTAGATAAATGCATTCTAGCTGGGCTTCAAAGTATTCTAGTGAGTGCTGGTTTTTCAATGGATATTATCTCTACCAAGTGGTAGAGCAAGATTAATAAATGTATTGACCAGAATGCTTTGAAATCTAGCTTTACCATGTGGTGGAGCTAGAATGCATTCTTCTAGCTCTACCATGTGGTAGAGCTAGACTTCAATGAATGTAACCGGCTGAGGTTGAATGTAACTGTGGTAGAGCTGTATTCTACCTAAACCACATTGTAGAGATAGAATGCTTTGAGTTCTAGCTCTACCATGTGGTGGAGCTAGGATTGCATTTCAGGTCTAGCTCTACCATGTGGTGGAGCTAGAGTCGTAGAGGTAGAAAGCTTTGAGGTCTAGCTCCACCATTGGTAGAGCAAGAATGCATCGGTCTAGCTGTGTTCCATACATATCAACAAAACCATTTACTCCAAGAAGAGACCTACTTCACATGATAATAAGCAAGGAGCTAGCATTACATTTGATCCAGCTCTACCACGTGGTAGAGCTATATTCTACCTAGACCACATCATAGAGCTAGAATGCTTTGAGGTCCAGCTCTACCATGTGGTGGAGCTAGAATTGCATTCTTCTAGCTCTACCATGTGGTAGAGCTAGACTTCAACGAATGTAACCGACTGAGATTGAACATAACTATGGTAGAGCTAGACTTCAACGAATGTAACCGGCTGAGGTTGAATGTAGCTGTGGTAGAGCTGTATTCTACCTAAACCACATTGTAGAGATAGAATGCTTTGAGGTCTAGCTCTACCATGTGGTGGAGCTAGGATTGCATTTCAGGTCTAGCTCTACCATGTGGTGGAGCTAGAGTCGTAGAGGTAGAAAGCTTTGAGCTCTAGCTCTACCATTGGTAGAGCAAGAATGCATCGATCTAGCTGTGTTCCATACACATCAACAAAACCATTTACTCCAAGAAGAGACCTAATTCACATGACAATAACCAAGGAGCTAGCATTGCATTTGATCCAGCTCTACCACGTGGTAGAGTTGTATTCTACCTAGACAACATCGTAGAGCTAGAATGCTTTGAGGTTCAGCTCTACCATGTGGTAGAGCTAGACTTCAACGAATGTAATTGGCTGAGATTGAACGTAACTATGGTAGAGCTAGACTTCAACGAATGTAACCATGAATGTAACTGTGGTAGAGCTGTATTCTACCTAAACGACATTGTAGAGATAGATTGCTTTGAGGTATAGCTCTACCATGTGGTGGAGCTAGAATTGCATTTGAGGTCTAGCTCTACCATGTGGTGCAGCTAGAGACATAGAGGTAGAAAGCTTTGAGGTCTAGCTCTACCATATGGTAGAGCAAGAATGCATAGATCTAGCTGTGTTCCATACACATCAACAAAATAGTTTACTCCAAGAAGAGACCTACTTCACATGACAAGAACCAAGGAGATAGAATTGCATTTGATCTAGCTCTACCACGTGGTAGAGCTGTATTCTACCTAGACCACATCGTAGAGCTAGAATGCTTTGAGGTCCAGCTCTACCATGTGGTGGAGCTAGAATTTCAGTTGAGGTCTAGCTCTACCATGTGGTAGAGCTAGACTTCAACGAATGTAGCCGGCTGAGGTTGAATTTATTTGTGGTAGAGCTAGAATGCTTTGAGGTCCAGCTCCACCATGTGGTGGAGCTAGAATGCATTCTTCTAGCTCTACCATGTGGTAGAGCTAGACTTCAATGAATGTAACCGGCTGAGGTTGAATGTAACTGTGGTAGAGCTGTATTCTACCTAAACCACATTGTAGAGATAAAATGCTTTGAGGTCTAGCTCTACCATGTGGTGGAGCTAGAATTGCATTTGAGGTCTAGCTCTACCATGTGGTAGAGCAAGAATGCATCGATCTAGCTGTGTTCCATACACATCAACAAAACCAATTACTCCAAGAAAAGACCTACTTCACATGACAAGAACCAAGGAGCTGGAATTGCATTTGATCTAGCTCTACCATGTGGTACGGCTGTATTCTACCTAGACCATATCGTAGAGCTAGAATGCTTTGAGGTCAAGCTCTACCATGTGGTGGAGCTAGAATTGCATTTGAGGTCTAGCTCTACCATGTGGTATAGCTGTATTCTATCTAGACCACATCGTAGAGCTAGAATGCTTTGTGTTCCAGCTCTACCATGTGGTGGAGCTAGAATGCGTTCTTCTAGATCTACCATGTGGTAGAGCTAGACTTCAATGAATGTAACCGGCTGAGGTTGAATGTAACTGTGGTAGAGTTAGACCTCAAAGCTTTCTACCTCTACGATTCTAGCTCCACCACATGGTAGAGCTAGACCTCAAATGCAATTCTTGCTCCACCATATGTGGTAGAGCTAGACCTCAAAGCATTCTATCTCAATTACGCCATCTTGGAGCTCTCAATACATTTATTAGTCTTGCTCTACCACATGGTAGAGCTAGATAAATGCATTCTAGCTGGGCTTCAAAGTATTCTAGTGAGTGCTGGTTTTTCAATGGATATTATCTCTACCAGGTGGTAGAGCAAGATTAATAAATGTATTGACCAGAATGCTTTGAAATCTAGCTTTACCATGTGGTGGAGCTAGAATGCATTCTTCTAGCTCTACCATGTGGTAGAGCTAGACTTCAATGAATGTAACCGGCTGAGGTTGAATGTAACTGTGGTAGAGCTGTATTCTACCTAAACCACATTGTAGAGATAGAATGCTTTGAGGTCTAGCTCTACCATGTGGTGGAGCTAGGATTGCATTTCAGGTCTAGCTCTACCATGTGGTGGAGCTAGAGTCGTAGAGGTAGAAAGCTTTGAGGTCTAGCTCCACCATTGGTAGAGCAAGAATGCATCGGTCTAGCTGTGTTCCATACATATCAACAAAACCATTTACTCCAAGAAGAGATCTACTTCACATGATAATAAGCAAGGAGCTAGCATTACATTTGATCCAGCTCTACCACGTGGTAGAGTTGTATTCTACCTAGACCACATCGTAGAGCTAGAATGCTTTGAGGTCCAGCTCTACCATGTGGTGGAGCTAGAATTGCATTCTTCTAGCTCTACCATGTGGTAGAGCTAGACTTCAACGAATGTAACCGACTGAGATTGAACATAACTATGGTAGAGCTAGACTTCAACGAATGTAACCGGCTGAGGTTGAATGTAGCTGTGGTAGAGCTGTATTCTACCTAAACCACATTGTAGAGATAGAATGCTTTGAGGTCTAGCTCTACCATGTGGTGGAGCTAGGATTGCATTTCAGGTCTAGCTCTACCATGTGGTGGAGCTAGAGTCGTAGAGGTAGAAAGCTTTGAGCTCTAGCTCTACCATTGGTAGAGCAAGAATGCATCGATCTAGCTGTGTTCCATACACATCAACAAAACCATTTACTCCAAGAAGAGACCTAATTCACATGACAATAACCAAGGAGCTAGCATTGCATTTGATCCAGCTCTACCACGTGGTAGAGTTGTATTCTACCTACACCACATCGTAGAGCTAGAATGCTTTGAGATTCAGCTCTACCATGTGGTGGAGCTAGAATTGCATTCTTCTACCTCTACCATGTGGTAGAGCTAGACTTCAACGAATGTAATTGGCTGAGATTGAACGTAACTATGGTAGAGCTAGACTTCAACGAATGTAACCATGAATGTAACTGTGGTAGAGCTGTATTCTACCTAAACGACATTGTAGAGATAGATTGCTTTGAGGTATAGCTCTACCATGTGGTGGAGCTAGAATTGCATTTGAGGTCTAGCTCTACCATGTGGTGCAGCTAGAGACATAGAGGTAGAAAGCTTTGAGGTCTAGCTCTACCATATGGTAGAGCAAGAATGCATAGATCTAGCTGTGTTCCATACACATCAACAAAACAGTTTACTCCAAGAAGAGACCTACTTCACATGACAAGAACCAAGGAGCTAGAATTGCATTTGATCTAGCTCTACCACGTGGTAGAGCTGTATTCTACCTAGACCACATCGTAGAGCTAGAATGCTTTGAGGTCCAGCTCTACCATGTGGTGGAGCTAGAATTTCAGTTGAGGTCTAGCTCTACCATGTGGTAGAGCTAGACTTCAACGAATGTAGCCGGCTGAGGTTGAATTTATTTGTGGTAGAGCTAGAATGCTTTGAGGTCCAGCTCCACCATGTGGTGGAGCTAGAATGCATTCTTCTAGCTCTACCATGTGGTAGAGCTAGACTTCAATGAATGTAACCGGCTGAGGTTGAATGTAACTGTGGTAGAGCTGTATTCTACCTAAACCACATTGTAGAGATAAAATGCTTTGAGGTCTAGCTCTACCATGTGGTGGAGCTAGAATTGCATTTGAGGTCTAGCTCTACCATGTGGTAGAGCAAGAATGCATCGATCTAGCTGTGTTCCATACACATCAACAAAACCAATTACTCCAAGAAAAGACCTACTTCACATGACAAGAACCAAGGAGCTAGAATTGCATTTGATCTAGCTCTACCACGTGGTAGGGCTGTATTCTACCTAGACCATATCGTAGAGCTAGAATGCTTGGAGGTCAAGCTCTACCATGTGGTGGAGCTAGAATTGCATTTGAGGTCTAGCTCTACCATGTGGTATAGCTGTATTCTATCTAGACCACATCGTAGAGCTAGAATGCTTTGTGTTCCAGCTCTACCATGTGGTGGAGCTAGAATGCGTTCTTCTAGATCTACCATGTGGTAGAGCTAGACTTCAATGAATGTAACCGGCTGAGGTTGAATGTAACTGTGGTAGAGTTAGACCTCAAAGCTTTCTACCTCTACGATTCTAGCTCCACCACATGGTAGAGCTAGACCTCAAATGCAATTCTTGCTCCACCATATGTGGTAGAGCTAGACCTCAAAGCATTCTATCTCAATTACGCCATCTTGGAGCTCTCAATACATTTTTTAGTCTTGTTCTACCACATGGTAGAGCTAGATAAATGCATTCTAGCTGGGCTTCAAAGTATTCTAGTGAGTGCTGGTTTTTCAATGGATATTATCTCTACCAGGTGGTAGAGCAAGATTAATAAATGTATTGACCAGAATGCTTTGAAATCTAGCTTTACCATGTGGTGGAGCTAGAATGCATTCTTCTAGCTCTACCATGTGGTAGAGCTAGACTTCAATGAATGTAACCGGCTGAGGTTGAATGTAACTGTGGTAGAGCTGTATTCTACCTAAACCACATTGTAGAGATAGAATGCTTTGAGGTCTAGCTCTACCATGTGGTGGAGCTAGGATTGCATTTCAGGTCTAGCTCTACCATGTGGTGGAGCTAGAGTCGTAGAGGTAGAAAGCTTTGAGGTCTAGCTCCACCATTGGTAGAGCAAGAATGCATCGGTCTAGCTGTGTTCCATACATATCAACAAAACCATTTACTCCAAGAAGAGACCTACTTCACATGATAATAAGCAAGGAGCTAGCATTACATTTGATCCAGCTCTACCACGTGGTAGAGCTGTATTCTACCTAGACCACATCGTAGAGCTAGAATGCTTTGAGGTCCAGCTCTACCATGTGGTGGAGCTAGAATTGCATTCTTCTAGCTCTACCATGTGGTAGAGCTAGACTTCAACGAATGTAACCGACTGAGATTGAACATAACTATGGTAGAGCTAGACTTCAACGAATGTAACCGGCTGAGGTTGAATGTAGCTGTGGTAGAGCTGTATTCTACCTAAACCACATTGTAGAGATAGAATGCTTTGAGGTCTAGCTCTACCATGTGGTGGAGCTAGGATTGCATTTCAGGTCTAGCTCTACCATGTGGTGGAGCTAGAGTCATAGAGGTAGAAAGCTTTGAGCTCTAGCTCTACCATGTGGTAGAGCAAGAATGCATCAATCTAGCTGTGTTCCATACACATCAACAAAACCAATTACTCGAAGCTGTATTCTACCTAGACCACATCATAAAGCTAGAATGCTTTGAGGTCCAGCTCTACCATGTGGTGGAGCTAGAATTGCGTTTGAGGTCTAGCTCTACCATGTGGTAGACCTAGACTTGAACAAATGTAACCGGCTGAGATTGAATGTAACTGTGGTAGAGCTGTATTCTACCTAAACCACATTGTAGAGATAGAATGCTTTGAGGTCTAGCTCTACCATGTGGTGGAGCTAGAATTGCATTTGAGGTCTAGCTCTACCATGTGGTAGAGCAAGAATGCATCGGTCTAGCTGTGTTCCATACACATCAACAAAACCAATTACTCCAAGAAGAGACCTACTTCACATGACAAGAACCAAGGAGCTAGAATTGCATTTGATCTAGCTCTACCACGTGGTAGAGCTGTATTCTACCTAGACCATATCATAGAGATAGAATGCTTTGAGGTCAAGCTCTACCATGTGGTGGAGCTAGAATTGCATTTGAGGTCTAGCTCTACCATGTGGTAGAGCTGTATTCTATCTAGACCACATCGTAGAGCTAGAATGCTTTGACTTCCAGCTCTACCATGTGGTGGAGCTAGAATGCATTCTTCTAGATCTACCATGTGGTAGAGCTAGACTTCAATGAATGTAACCAGCTGAGGTGGAATGTAACTGTGGTAGAGCTAGACCTCAAAGCTTTCTACCTCTGCGATTCTAGCTCCACCACACGGTAGAGCTAGACCTCAAATGCAATTCTAGCTCCACCACATGGTAGAGCTAGACCTCAAAGCATTCTATCTCAATTACTCCATCTTGGAGCTCTCAATATATTTATCAGTCTTGCTCTACCACATGGTAGAGCTAGATAAATGCATTCTAGCTGGACTTCAAAGTATTCTAGTGCTGGTTTTTCAATGGATATTATCTCTACCAGGTGGCAGAGCAAGATTAATAAATGTATTGACCAGAATGCTTTGAAATCTAGCTTTACAATGTGGTGGAGCTAGAATGCATTCTTCTAGCTCTACCATGTGGTAGAGCTAGACTTCAATGAATGTAACTGGCTGAGGTTGAATGTAACTGTGGTAGAACTGTATTCTATCTAAACCACATTGTAGAGATAGAATATTTTGAGGTCTAGCTCTACCATGTGGTGGAGCTAGAGTCGTAGAGGTAGAAAGCTTTGAGGTCTAGCTCTACCATTGGTAGAGCAAGAATGCATCGATCTAGCTGTGTTCCATACACATCAACAAAACCATTTACTCCAAGAAGATATCTACTTCACATGACAATAAAACGAAGGAGCTAGCATTGCATTTGATCCAGCTCTACCACGTGGTAGAGCTGTATTCTACCTAGACCACATCGTACAGCTAGAATGCTTTGAGGTCTAGCTCTACCATGTGGTGGAGCTAGAATTGCATTCTTCTAGCTCTACCATGTGGTAGAGCTAGACTTCAACGAATGTAACCGGCTGAGGTTGAGCGTAACTATGGTAGAGCTAGACTTCAACGAATGTAACCGGCTGAGTTTGAATGTAATTGTGGTAGAGCTATATTCTACCTAAACCACATTGTAGAGATAGAATGCTTTGAAGTATAGCTCTACCATGTGGTGGAGCTAGATTTGCATTTGAGGTCTAGCTCTACCATGTGGTGGAGCTAGAGACGTAGAGGTAGAAAGCTTTGAGGTCTAGCTCGACCATGTGGTAGAGCAAGAATGCATCGATCTAGCTGTGTTCCATACACATCAACAAAACCAATTACTCCAAGAAGAGACCTACTTCACATGACAAGAACCAAGGAGCTACAATTGCATTTGATCTAGCTCTACCCCACGAGGTAGAGCTGTATTCTACCTAGACCACATCGTAAAGCGAGAATGCTTTGAGGTCCAGCTCTACCATGTGCTAGAGCTAGAATTGCATTTGAGGTCTAGCTCTACAATGTGGTAGAGCTAGACTTGAACAAATGTAACCGACTGAGGTTGAATTTATTTGTGGTAGAGCTGTATTCTACCTAAACCATATTGTAGAGATAGAATGCTTTGAGGTCTAGCTCTACCATGTGGTGGAGCTAGAATTGCATTTGAGGTCTAGCTCTACCATGTGGTGGAGCTAGAATCATAGAGGTAGAAAGCTTTGAGGTCTAGCTCTACCATCATGTGGTAGAGCGAGAAGGCATTGATCTAGCTGTGCTCCATACACATCAACAAAACCAATTACTCCAAGAAGAGACCTACTTCACATGACAAGAACCAAGGAGCTAGAATTGCATTTGATCTAGCTCTACCACGTGGTAGAGCTGTATTCTATCTAGAGGTCTAGCTCTACCATGTGGTAGAGCTGTATTCTATCTAGACCACATCGTAGGGCTAGAATGCTTTGAGTTCCAGCTCTACCATGTGGTGGAGCTAGAATGCATTCTTCTAGCTCTACCATGTGGTAGAGCTAGACTTCAATGAATGTAACCGGTTGAGGTTGAATGTAACTGTGGTAGAGCTAGACCTCAAAGCTTTCTACCTCTACGATTCTAGCTCCACCACATGGTAGTGCTAGACCTCAAATACAATTCTAGCTCCACCACATGGTAGAGCTAGACCTCCAAGCATTCTATCATCTCAATTACTCCATCTTGGAGTTCTCAATACATTTATTAGTCTTGCTCTACCACATGGTAGAGCTAGATAAATGCATTCTAGCTGGACTTCGAAGTATTCTAGTGCTGGTTTTTCAATGGATATTACCTCTACCAGATGGCAGAGAAAGATTAAAAATGTATTGACCAGAATGCTTTGAAATCTAGCTTTACCCTGTGGTGGAGCTAGAATGCATTCTTCTAGCTCTACCATGTGGTAGAGCTAGACTTCAATGAATGTAACCGGTTGTTAACCTATGACGGACATTGAGACGTACTATGTTTTACGTCATTAATTTAAATATTCTGAGTTATGGGCCGGGCTTGTCGGCACCATATGTTAAGGATGAAGGGATTGGGTGATCGCCGATGAGAGACGCACCTTGAATATTAGTAGGATAAGGGTTAGGATCGGCCGGCCATGTATGGGCGCCCAAGTGTGAACGGCCAAGTTACCTATAAGAGTCAAATGTAACCCTAAAATCCTCATTCTCATGTGTTGTGAATACAAGAGTGCTCTTGCCTTATCTCCTTGGTTTCCTTCTCCTGCGTATGTGAGAGAGAGAGAGAGAGTGAGTGAGAGAGCGATCGAGCACTGTGTAGCGGCACGGCGGCGGAGAAGCGGTAGAGCGGCGACGGCGGCTCCTTCTTCACGGCTGCGACGCGGGATTCCTTCAAGGCGACGGTTGAGCGGTGAGTGACACACCCTTTGCATTCAGTCTGAGCTTCCTTCCCTGGTTGTATGCTTGTAGCCATTCGTGGCTCGCATACGGTGTCTGGCAAGTCCCCAGCTACGACCTGTGCGGCAAAAGCGCACATTTTTGGCGCCGCTGCCGGGGAGTTGCCCTGCAAGCTCCAGTTTGCAGCTCGGCTGCTGCGTGAAGTTTAATCTACTCTGCAGGAAAGCGACTGTGTGTTTGTTGTTGAGGTGTTTCTGTGTTTTGCAATCTGTCTTCTGTAATTTGTCTTCTGTATTTCTGTTTCTTTTGTTATTTTTTCGCTCCGCATGTGGGCGTGCGTTCTGTTATCTGGTTATCAGAGTGCGAGGGGGTTTCTGAATCCCCAGATCTGTGCTGTGTGCGAACTGCGCCGCGGCCAAGCTTGAACCCTAAAGAAACCCTAGAAAACTTATCTTTAAAAAAAAACAAAAAATAAAAATTTAAAAAAAAATATAAAAAATAAAAAATAAAATTTTATTTTCAAAGAAAGAACCAAACGTGTGGAGAGGAAAGATTTTCTAATTAGAGAAAAAAATTTTGAAAAGAAAGAACCCCAATTGACCCACGACCCACGACCCACGGCCCCGGCCTCGGTCTTTTGATATATATATATAGGAGAGTGAGCCTCCATAGCTTTCTTTCAAGTGAGAGCTTATGGGAAGTCGTGCCCTATATGTAGCCCACTCCCCAAGGAGTAAAGTGAGCATGTGGGATAAAGCCCTCACCCTTTCCTCCACAAGCAAATAGGCTTTTGCCCCTTTCCCCCAAGGGAAACCGACTGTTTTGAGGACTACAGGAGCTCTAGATAGACGAACACGGTGCTATAAAGCACACTAGGACCCTTTGAACGATACGCTCGTTTCGAGCTATCACACGCCCTAGTCCAAGTTTGACCGTAAGTAAGGGGGTCAAAAACGAGTTAAAAACAGTCTAAAAACAATCTAAAAACAAGTAAAAACGGGGTACGAAATACCCAAGAAACCACTTGTGTGGGCTTCAAGGGTAGTTACCAACGCACGTAGGGTACCCACGTCACATGCATCTACGTTCTGGTCGGGTGCTAGAGCCTGAACCACTAGAAAGCGTTTCAGTCTACGCAGGCTCACACCATCCCTCCACGTTGGCATCTTGGCCTTCAGCTAGAACCAAGGGAGTGCAACCCAAGATCCACGAATAGTGGATAGTGACTCATCCTCTAACTCAGAAGCCATGGAAGGGCACCCTACCAAGAACCGTGAGGAGACAAGCCAAAACATGCCAGTGTGGGCCCCACAACCCGGATCTAGCATGTTTAGTCGTCTAATAGAGACCTTTAGTAGAGCTACACGCTCTGAACATGCGACAAGCGAAGTAAATGAGGAAGGAGGGGTAGTAGATTCGCCATTCACATCTTATGTAGACCCTACCCTCCCAAAGAGTGTCCATGTGGATATTCTACCCACTTCGTTTAATGAGGGCCCTACTGAGCTACCACATTCCGATGCTCTTCCTAAAGTAGAGGTCCCTAGAAGCCAATCCATAAGAAGTGACATTGCATCCACTTCAAGAGAACCGTTTGGCACACCAAGTCTAGATGGGATATTTCTCAATGAAAATTGGGAATATGATCTACACACAGAGACTCTAACGGACCTATACACGGGTTACACATACCATGTAGGTTGGTTAGAAGTCCTACAATCTACATCTAGCGCCACTAATCTAGAAGAGCAGCAGCAAATGATATGTGAGGTTATTCATAGAATTATCCAAATTGAGAGGCAAAATAGGGGAGTGGACCTAGTTTCCACTGGCCCTATGAGGTTTTTGGATACGGGCAAGGCCAAACAACCAACCCTATCACAATTGGAGACTCCCTCGGTGAGTCCCATAGACCCTTCGTACGTTGTTTCGCCTAGAGTCTCAATGCAGGTTGAGCCCACGAGTAGTAACTTTAGCTTTCCAACCTTGGCACAACTTTCCATTAGGGAATCCGCAATGCCTACCCCAATGATGAGCATAGCTAAAAGTGCACCTATTACCGCTGTAGTTAGTACGACACCGCTACCTAGTGGAACAGTACCTACAGCAGTGCATGCCAGTGCCTATCAACCATATGTACCTATTGCTACTCATGCTCATGTAGCTCCTACGCCTCTTAGTATGCCAATGGCGTATGCTCCACGACCGCCTTATCACCACCCTTATCCAAGAGGAGCTAGGCCTAGTCACATATCATATCCTACGTCATTTGCCAACATACTCAGACCAACGCCAACTCCTATCAGCCAGGCTATCCCAGAAGTGCCTCCACCAGCTATGCCTGCTCACCTAGGTGATCTTGCAGCGTTTGCTCAGACGATCAGACGATCTATTGCGGAAAACATGCGGGGTATGCCTGAGAGAGAACCTAGAAGCAAGGCAGTACAAGTGGCTAAGCTCACTCAAAACTTCAGTGGTAACGAGGATGTTAGGAAGCACATTGAAGTCTTTGAACACGTGTGTGATTCCTTGGAAGAGCACAATGCGCTGCATAAGTGTAAAGCCTTAGGCTTAACCTTGAGTGGGAAGGCCGGAGATTGGTATCGAACCTTAAGGGTTGAAGAGCGCACTCACTACCCCACTCTCAAGAGATTGTTCTTGAAAGAATACATACGCGAGGGTGTGCTTTGGGGGGTAGCATCTCAACTCCAAAAAGCTGAACGCGAGGAAGGGGAGTCAGTGAGAGACTTTATAAGTCGATTGAAGCATCTAAATTCTCGCTGCACTCCCGATGAGCGCTTCAATAATAACCAACTGCTCGATAGATTCATCCGAGGATTGCGCCACGAGGACATTTATAATGGCCTAGTCATTAGAGGTCTTACAACGTGGGAAGCAGTCACTGCCAATGCAATCCAGTTAGAAGACAACTTGATGATTGCAGGTAAAAAGGTGTCTTCAGAAACAAAATCCGTTAGTTTGCAAGTATCTGGGCACGAGCCAATGACGGTAAAACCTATTGCCAAGGAGCCCAAGATATCTGAAATGTCTGTGACCGACCTTACTAAGGCTCTCCAAGAATACTTTAGGGGTAATCGAGCTCCTCAGAATAGCCATATGTACCCAAGGAGAGAGCAACAATGGTGTTCGGTGTGCTTAGGACCACATAGCACGAGTGAATGTCCCACATTTAGAGTTAAATTCAATGGGAATTGCAATGCATGTGGTAAGTACGGCCATCAATCTAAGGATTGCCTAGTACTTAAGCGAATGTTGGCAAACCAGGCACCACTAGCTTGGTCAAATACACCTCAAGTACCCGCGCTAATGCCTGCACAACCTGTCGAGCAACCGTCACAGCACATAGTTCCAAGGAACCCGAATGTAGTCCAGTCTGTGCCGTTACCACCGCCAGTGCTAGGACCACAACCTCCACATCCAAGGATTACTCCTATAAACCAGATGGGTTGTGAGTCACATAGTGCGTGTGGGGATTATGAAGAGGAGATAGACCCCACTGCTCCATACGGGATTGATACGTTTGAAATGATCGCCCAGTACTACATGGAGGATCATCTCGGGCAAGTCAAGCATGTATATCAAGTGGCTGCTCTCGCCACTAGAGGGCAAAACCTTAATACTTTGGCGAGGAGATCACCTCTTCAATGCTACGAGTGTGGTGGACCGCATCGTGTCGCGGAGTGCCCTAATAGGTTACAGAAGATCACTACTCAGATGCAACCAAATCAAGGGAGCACATCGGGAATGCCGGTACTTACATGTAATCGTTGTGGTATAGATCATTTGATCGCTCAATGTCCACATAATCCTAATGCACCCAAGATTACGCCATTGAATCTGGTTGAGGTCACCAACCAAGCACGAGGAACCACACCTGTTGTACCCGCGAATGTAGTTACACGGTCAATGCTTCAAAATCAAAACTACATTCTTGAAGAGAGGGATACTGCATCAATCGCTCAGGCAAAGAAAAAGAAAACACGGCGAAAGAGATCGCTTAATGCCACGGGCTCCAAGCCCAGTTCAAAGACTAACATAGGGACAGGAGACGACCCCGTGTATATGAATGATCCTGAAGATGATTCCGATTCAATAGAAACCATGGGGACCAAAGCCACTACCTTAAGGGAGGAACCCACTCGAGAGCTCAAGGAAGGAGAATCAAGTGAGTACATAAATAAGGGGAAACAGAAGGAAACTTCCCCAGCTCCACAACCAAGTCAGTTAATGCCCTCTCGACCACCCAAACTGACTGAGACTCCCCAAGACAAGCCACGTAGGCCAAAAACCCTCAAGGAAAAGATTGGAACTTACCCAAACCCAGTTGAGGAGATTGAACAAGTGCAACACTTAAGGGGTTTGGTGGAAGAAACACAAAGAGAACTGGAGCCAAACCCGAGAAAAATCAAAATTCTAGACATAGTGTTTCCTGCGCAAGTTCAGCCTCACAGGAACCATAAACCGTTAGCTATACCGAGTATCATTCGGGAAGAAAGTGAGGATAGGACATCCGGAAGTGGGCAAACACCCTTCTTGCTGGAAAGAATGTTTAGTGAGGGAATGCCTGACCCCATCGAAGAGGAAGTGATTCCATCTTCACCAGTCCCTAGTCAAGGGGCGATGTCTCGAAAAGTACCATTGAATGTGTCCAAGCTAATGGATTTCATGTCCTCTGAGATCAGAACCACGATCATATCCAAATTATACGGAGATCCTGAGCTATTCTTAGCTCTTCGGGCATTTCTCAATGGAGAACTAAAGGCGGGGCTACCACAATTTGCAAATATGGATAGACCCGACACGCTTCAAGATGAAGGGGAACATTGGGATCTACAACCCAACCTAGATGAAGATTCGGTCGTTGAAATACCTGTGAACAAGTTGGGACAGTACTTTGAAGGTGACGAATCTAATGCCACCCTCCCCATTACTACCAAGGGATTAACTCTAAAGGGAATCCTTGATGGTGGTGCTGGAGTGAGCATTGTGACTAAAAACTGTTGGGAATCTATGGGAAGACCTCACCTTGAAGTCACAAACATAGTGGTTAAGATGGCAAACGGAACCATAGCTAAACCTATTGGAATGTTAAGGGACCTTAAGATCAAGGTCCTGGGATACAAGGTAAAACATACCTTCATTGTAATGGATTTCTCCAAGCATCCTATGTCATATCAAATGATCTTAGGACGTCCTTTCATGAGGGAAGCACAAATGGTGCATGACTGGTCGAAAAACCATGTCTACCTACAATTCCAGGACTCTGTCATTCGAGTTGATCTTGAGAATGGTCGTGCACATCCTTTAGGAAGCAAGGTTATTATCGATAATCGATCGGATACCACTGTTCACTCCGCCCCATTAAGGTATTGCTATACATGCAAAAAAGAGACTGATGATGGGAAAGATTCTCCTTATATGGATGTCCTACAGGGTATGACTGAGTCGGATAATGTGGATTGGGTACATCTAGCGGCAACCATAGACACATGGGGAAATAGAGGCACAAGTTGGGTAACACCTGAGGGGCAAGATATGCCACCGTTAGTGCCAATAAACATGATAGGTGTTATGCACTTGACTCCTGATGGCGAGAACGTGGCAAACTCCACCAACACTGAAAGTAGTGAAGACTCTGACCAATGCAACTCTGAGTATGAATCTCAAGAAGAAACTGACCCTGAGCCTGATGGGGAAAATGAATCAAATATTCACCCAAATGTGGAAGCAATGTGCTCAAGGCCTAGGATGGTGACCTCCTGCAGTTCATCCGAAAGTGAGGGGGACACAAGTGAAGGTCGACCAAGTGAGTTCGAATCTGATAGAAACAAAAATCAAAAACTTGGTAAGAAGAAAACGAGACATAAGCGCCAACGCTATCGAGCTAATGTACGAACTGCAATAAACAAAGAAAGATCCACTGCAGAATGGCTTAGTTATGTAGGAGCCATTGATGCTCATCGGAAGATAGCGGATAATTGGGGACAATACCTCCAAAGTGTCATGTGGTGTATTCCGCAACCTCATGGCATCGCCCAATTAGAAATCGAAGAGAAGCCGAAACTAAGTCGTACTGCAAGAGTCGTACTGCAAGAAGGCGGCAAAACCAAGAGTTGGCTCAACAACAAAAGGAAGCGGAATTGAAAGAAAAAAGCCTGGCACAACAAGAACCAGTAGACTTACACCCCGCACCCGAGCATTTTAAATCATTTACCACAGGGGAACGTAAAGTGGTCTACACAAAAGCCCAACGAACGCCTACCAATGGGAGTAGCGGTGTCTACGATGGCCCTGCGGTAGTTAAGGAAATAGACTTAGTAGATCCGGGTGAGGAGTCTAAACCAGTTTTTATTGCTCAAGACCTCACCAAGGCGGAAGAAGCTGCACTTACGAAGC
The DNA here is from genome assembly GCF_041138505.1 of Cibotium barometz. Classification (NCBI taxonomy): domain Eukaryota; kingdom Viridiplantae; phylum Streptophyta; class Polypodiopsida; order Cyatheales; family Cibotiaceae; genus Cibotium; species Cibotium barometz. The sequence continues at coordinate 18,518,818 of NC_141075.1, forward strand.
TTCTTAAAGAATTCAAGGACATATTTGCTTGGACATATCATGATATGAAGGGTGTTCCACCCTCAGTGGTGCAACACACAATTCCAATGGTTAGCACTGCTAAACCAGTCCAGCAACGTCCCTACCCAATGAATCCTAAGTACACAAAGATTGTACAAGAGAAAATTGAAAAGCTGGTAAAATGTGGATTCATATACCCAATTGAGCACTCAGAATGGGTTTCTCCGATAGTTATCATGCCAAAGAAGAATGGGAAACTCAGAGTGTGCGTTGATCTCAAAAGGGTTAATGCAGCCACCAGAAGGGATCATTACCCCTTGCCATATTTGGAACATGTGCTTGAAAGAGTGGCAGGCAAGGAGGCATATAGCTTTTTAGATGGGTACTCGGGTTACAATCAGATCACAATTGCAGTCGAGGACCAAGCTAAAACAGTATTTATCACGGAATTTGGAGTGTTTGCCTTTCGCGTCATGGCTTTTGGCTTGACCAATGCACCTGCAACATTCCAACGATTGATAAACACGGCCTTTAAGGAATATCTAAGGGACTTCTGTGAAGCTTTCTTAGATGATCTTTGTGTTCATTCCTCTTGGGATGAGCACTTGATGTGTTTACGAAAAATATTTGAAAGGTGTAGATTATATCGCATCTCCTTGAATCCTTTCAAATGCCAATTCTGGGTTAAACACGGAGTTATCTTAGGGCATATAGTGTCCAAAAATGGGATTTCCACGGACGAGAGTAAAATCAAGGTCATTCTGGAATCGCCCCCACCCACCAACTACAAGGGAGTCCAATGCTTTATGGGCCACGTTGGTTATTATCGAAGGTTTATTCTCTTCTTCGCCGAGATAGCTCGACCATTGTATAAGCTTCTCATCGACTTTATTTGGACCGAAGAATGTGACCGTGCCTATGAGCTATTAAAGAAGGCCTTGGCGAGTGCTCCAATCTTGAGAATGCCTAACTGGGATTTACTCTTCCATGTGCATATTGATGCATCAAACTTTGCTATTGGGTGTGTGTTGACTCAACCTGGAAAACACAAGCTAGACTACCCCATTAGCTTTGCCAGTCGCCCAGTTGAACGATGCTGAGATGAACTACACCACTACGGAGCGAGAAGGGTTGGCAATGATATATGCAGTAAGGAAATTTCGTTATTACCTCCTTGCCACCAAGTTTGTTTTCTATGTGGATCATCAAGCATTGTTGTATCTGGTAAACAAACCATGCTCCACAGGAAGAATCATGCGATGGCTATTGATTCTTCTTGAGTTTGATTTCACTGTTGTTGTGAGACCTGGCAAAAAACATGTTATGGCTGATCATTTGTCTCGCATACCTAATGGTGAGGCTCCTACGGGGGTTGATGATGACTTACCGGACACTTCCCTGTTCATGGTGGAGACAATGCCTGAATGGAGTGAGAAGATTGTTAACTTTTTGGTTAATGGCTTTCCACCCAAGGAGCTTCGTAAAGATCTAGCTCGAAAGCTAATCAAAGAATGCGAACCCTATTGCCTGATAGCCGGGACTCTTTATAAAAGAGGAAAGGATGACGTTCTTAGGTGTTGTGCCCGAGAGGATGAGTATCTATACATTTTGCAAGAGGCACATATGGGCGTAGCCGGTGGTCACTTCTCAGGAGACTTAACTGCGCGAAAGATCTTACAATCAGGGTATTGGTGGCCCACTATGTTCCAAGACGCATCACTCTTTGTGAAGGGTTGCGATGAATACCAACGATATAAGAAACCCCAGAGGAAAGATCAGATGCCCCTACATCCGATCAAAGTAAACCAACCATTTGAAAAGTGGGGTTTAGACTTTGTAGGTCCAATTAGTCCAGCGGCCCAAAACACACAATCTCGCTATATTATTGTGGCCACTGACTATATGACCAAATGGGCTGAAGCGAAAGCGACATGTAAGGCAGATGCGAGGACAACAGCCAAGTTCCTCTTTGAAAATATAATCACACGATTCGGTTGCCCTTTTGAACTTGTGAGCGACAATGGTACGCATTTTATAAATAAAGTGATTAAGGAGCTCACAACAAATTTCATGATCTCCCATCATAAATCTACTCCTTATCATCCGCAAGCGAATGGCCAAGCCGAGAGTACAAACAAGACATTAATCTCTGTTTTGACAAAGATAGTTGAAGCTCATCGCACGGATTGGGATCTAAAGCTTACGACAGCTTTATGGGCCTATCATACTGCGTACAAAGTGGCTATTAATTGCACACCATTCAAAATGGTATATGGCCAAGAAGTAGTCATGCCGTGGGAATTTGTCATTCCTAGTCTTCGTGTTGCTACTCAAGAGGGTTGGGATGGTAATCCCTTAACAGAGCGTTTGTATATCCTTGAGCGGCTAAACGAAGAAAGACAATTGGCTGTGTACAATGCCCTTGTGGAGAAGGATAGAAGGAAAAAATGGTTTGATCGCCACCTAAAGGACAAAGACATCAAGGTTGGGGATAAAGTCCTGATGTATGGAGTGGGAAACGAAAAGAAGAAGCTCAAATATGCTGGTAAGGGACCATATAGAGTATGTGAAATTACCCCGCAAGGTACCATCAGAGTGGAGACTCTCGACGGAGTGGAAACCATTGGATTCCTTAATGGGAGTAAATTCAAAAGATACTATGATCCCCTAAGCCAGGAGGAGTTACATGTAATCCATCAAAAGAAGGCAGCTAAAGAACAAGCTGAGCTTAAAAAGATACAAGCGAGAGTCGAAGCCAAAGAACGTCAACAGCGTGCTAGGCGACAACGAGAAGCCAACTTGGGAATTACGCAAGTATTTTTCGAGGAAGCAGAGGAGGATGCACTGGAATCTGACCCACCTCTAAGATACCCAATTGAGTTACAGAGTCCTTACGGGGAGGTGCTGTATAATGCATTATTGGATACAGGAGCTCAACACAATTTGCTATCATATGGCGTGTGGTGTCAACTGGGAAAACCACCTTTATCCAAGAGTTCTATCCAAGTTCAAGGAATCAACAAGAAGAAAACCCCTGTCTCAGGAATTCTACACACTCCGGTTGCTTATGACAAGGGAACCATAATTCAAAGCTTTTTGGTTATGCCTGCTAGTACCATGGAAGGGACTATAATCTTAGGGCGCAAATGGATGATGGCCACCAATGATGGCCACCAAGTGCAATATCGATTGGGCAACCAGACAAGTCACAACGCAAGAACCAACACTAGGTCTGACCGCTCAAAATCCCGCACCTAAGTCATCCACTCAAATATTAGATAATGAAAAATCACAAAGTCCAGTGGCAAAACCATCTTCGATTGTTGACCACCCCTCTAACGCTTCAACGCCAAGAGTGGAAACAGGCAAGGTGGTCCCTAAAGCTTTGCTTACTATGCCAAAGAGTACATACAAATGGGTCCCCAAAGCTTCGTTAACAGCTACTTCCGCTGCTCAATCTCATTCAACCACCAAGAAGCCTCGTAAAAGGAAAGCAGCTAACCACTCGAGAAAGGGCAATGTAACATCGCGATGGATTCCTAAAAAATTATTAGTAGCCCAAGGGTACTACGAGGGGAATGACCAGATTTGGGTCCCTAAACATAAGTTGAATCCCTCTACATCACCTGTAAAACCTTGCAAACCAATTGTTACCACCCCAATGACAATTCAAGACCGTGGTAAGCGAAAGGTAATAGAGTGCTCTGCACCACTTCTTCCAGAGTTAGTTTGGATTCCCAAACGATATCGATCATTACCACCTAGCTCAGGAAGGGGGGAGCCACATGAAGCTTCTAGCTCCTCATGCCAGGCACACACTCATATAGAAGTTTCTACATGCTCTACACCTACTCTTGTCAACACCCAACAAAAAATCGATGAGTCTACGTCTCCCCTTGTAATAGTATTGTCGGAAACCATTTCCTCCATTCGTCAATGGGAGCGTACACTACCATCTCTGCAATTGGATGTGGCCACAAGGGTCATAAAAAGCTATCTGCCCACATCACAACCTATGACCCGCTGGACAAATTGGTTCCAAGAGGCTGCAACATCATTGCAAATAATATGATTTACCCAAGGAAAGGGGGAGCATGTACTCATGCTCGACATTCTAATGCTTCCTCCTTAACCTTCTCCCCTGACCATGTAATTGCCAAATTCAAGGGGATGTATATATATAGCTTCATACATTTTTTTATAAAAAAAAACAAAGAAAAGAAAAACAAAAAATAGTAAAAAGAGCAAGAGCACAAAAACAAGAGAAATATCCGTATACAATCAAGAACTAGATTGACCTGTCATAAACCTACTGATGCTATATCTGTGTTTGCAGATATGGCAGATGCCCGATCATCATACACTTCATCCACTCCTATCTTTGGTGAGAGGTATCATCTGTACCTTTCTCAGATATTCCACATGTGCTATCCTGTAATTGAAACTGAATGGGATCATATAGATGTACTAGCCAGAGAAAAAAATGTTGAGGAATTAGAATGGCTAATTCGCCTATTGACCATGACTGACCCTTACTCCGTAGAGGACATATCCCCGATAGCCCAATGCTTTCCTTTTCCACAAGATGACTATCCTCGCATGGTTACATTTTTGATGAGTTTATGTGGATGGGAAAATGAAAAGGAAATATCTGACAATGATGAATGGACGGATGAAACTCATGGCACTACTGAGGTTGACTTCATTTGTTTGGATGATGCGGATAGAGGCTTAGCCTTAGGGCTAGAGCCAGGACTCTACAACATCCTCTTACCGTATCCTCAGTAGTAGTGTGGTGACTGTTAGGTAGGTTAGTGTTTTCAAGTTTTTTCTAGTTTAGATTCCTTAAACAAGTCTTGAAATTTTCACACTGATGTGCCTCTCGAGGTATAGTGCTTGTTAGTTGATTGTACAGGTTAAAAAGTTTGAGGTGGGTTCGCTTTCAAGTCCTGAGACTGCCGCAACGTTCATCAAAATATATCTACATCAAATTGCAAGCTGTCTCGTCAAATCAAGGAGATCTCCAATTACAGGTGTAATTCTTCCATACTACCCACTCTCTTTCGTTTTTACTGTTCAATTAATTGCATAAACTATAATGCATGACCACATGGAAATTGTCAATGTACTACTTAGTTTTTGAAGTTGCTTGCATGCTAGTGTAAATCATTAATGAGCTTAACTTTATTGGAAATATTCCTAGGCAGCATGACGTCTTTAGTTAACCTTGGAATACGATTGTCTTAGGTCTAGGGTCAAACCATCTTAATGTTTGACACCTGGCCATGTGTGTGTTGACCTCTAGGACATAGCTATTACCCCTTTGTCGAAAGGATGCAAGACAAATTATAGTTCAGGAGCGAAGATCAAAAGAAATAGATTTTTTAAAAAAATAGCCTACAATAAATGGCAATACAAGTCTATGATGTGCTTTAATGTTGGCCTATCGCCTTATTGATACTTAGTAGGCGAGGAGTATTCTACTCCAGACCGATGCCTTGGTTGGTAGAGGGTAGCCTTGCCTAAAGTGAGCTAATAGATTCCTGGATAATGCCTTGTGTTAAACATGGTACCAGGATCGATGTTAGTTTTGCCTTAGGAAGGTAGCCATTGTGTGTAAAAATTGTCATGTGCATTAAAAAAAAAGGCAAAAAGCTCCCGTAACTCTGATGTTCTTGTGTCCCTAGGCTTGTGGTATTAACTTGTTCTTAGAGTAGACACAGTGTGGTCATCTGTTTATTTATTAAGCTTGGTTATTTTCCTTGACTTAGGCCAGTTATAAACCTTGATTAACCTTTGACACCTTGCTTACTCTTGATTTACTTTCAATAATTTTAAACTCCTGTTAATTTGCTACACTAGCTCATTCATGTGACCCTTAAACTAAGTTCTCATAGCAACATCCATTGTGGTCTAACATGCTTGATTTATACACTTTATATCTTTTGAATTCTAGCATACCTTCACTCTACTTCCCTGTTTTGCAGACGGTCTACCACAACAACCCTCTCGAGCTTACCATACCATAGCTTCCGAGGACGAAATCTACATTAGGAAGGGGGGCATGTTAACCTATGACGGACATTGAGACGTACTATGTTTTACGTCATTAATTTAAATATTCTGAGTCATGGGCCGGGCTTGTCGGCACCATATGTTAAGGATGAAGGGATTGGGTGATCGCCGATGAGAGGCGCACCTTGAATATTAGTAGGATAAGGGTTAGGATCGGCCGGCCATGTATGGGCGCCCAAGTGTGAACGGCCAAGTTACCTATAAGAGTCAAATGTAACCCTAAAATCCTCATTCTCATGTGTTGTGAATACAAGAGTGCTCTTGCCTTATCTCCTTGGTTTCCTTCTCCTGCGTATGTGAGAGAGAGAGAGAGAGTGAGTGAGAGAGCGATCGAGCACTGTGTAGCGGCACGGCGGTGGAGAAGCGGTAGAGCGGCGACGGCGGCTCCTTCTTCACGGCTGCGACGCGGGAATCCTTCAAGGCGGCGATTGAGCGGTGAGTGACACACCCTTTGCATTCTGTTTGAGCTTCCTTCCCTGGTTGTATGCTTGTAGCCATTTGTGGCTCGCATACGGTGTCTGGCAAGTCCCCAGCTACGACCTGTGCGGCAAAAGCGCACACCGGTTGAGGTTGAATGTAACTGTGGTAGAGCTATATTTTACCTAAACCACATTGTAGAGATAGAATGCTTTGAGATCTAGCTCTACCATGTGGTGGAGCTAGAATTGCATTTTAGGTCTAGCTCTACCATGTGGTGGAGCTAGAGTTGTAGAGGTAGAAAGCTTTGAGGTCTAGCTTTACCATGTGGTAGAGCAAGAATGCATCGATATAGCTGTGTTCCATACATATCAACAAAACCATTTACTCCAAGAAGAGACCTACTTCACATGACAATAACCAAGGAGCTAGAATTGCATTGATCCAGCTCTACCATGTGATAGAGTTGTATTCTACCTAGACCACATCGTGGAGCTAGAATGCTTTGAGGTCCAGCTCTACCATGTGGTGGAGCTAAAATTGCATTCTTCTAGCTCTACCATGTGGTAGAGCTAGACTTCAACGAATGTAACCGGCTAAGGTTGAATGTAACTGTGGTAGAGCTAGACTATAACGAATGTAACCAGCTGAGGTTGAATGTAACTGTGGTAGAGCTGTATTCTACCTAAACCACATTGTAGAGATAGAATGCTTTCAGGTATAGCTCTACCATGTGGTGGAGCTAGAATTGCATTTGAGGTCTAGCTCTACCATGTGGTGGAGCTAGAGACGTAGAGGTAGAAAGCTTTGAGGTCTAGCTCTACCATGTGGTAGAGCAAGAATGCATCGATCTAGCTGTGTTCCATACACATCAACAAAACTAATTACTCCAAGAAGAGACCTACTTCACATGACAAGAACCAAGGAGCTAGAATTGCATTTGATCTAGCTCTACCACGAGGTAGAGCTATATATTCTACCTAGACCAAATCGTAGAGCTAGAATGCTTTGAGGTCCAGCTCTACCATGTGGTGGAGCTAGAATTGCATTTGAGGTCTAGCTCCACCATGTGGTAGAGCTAGACTTCAACGAATGTAACCGGCTGAGGTTGAATTTATTTGTGGTAGAGCTGTATTCTACCTAAACCACATTGTAGAGATAGAATGCTTTGAGGTTTAGGTCTACCATGTGGTGGAGCTAGAATTGTATTTGAGGTCTAGCTCTACCATCATGTGGTGGAGCTAGAATCGTAGAGGTAGAAAGCTTTGAGGTCTAGCTCTACCATGTGGTAGAGCAAGAATGCATCAATCTAGCTGTGTTCCATACACATCAACAAAACCAATTACTCCAAGAAGAGACCTACTTCACATGACAAGAACCAAGGAGCTAGAATTGCATTTGATCTAGCTCTACCACGTGGTAGAGCTGTATTTTACCTAGATCACATCGTAGAGCTAGAATGCTTTGAGGTCCAGCTCTACCATGTGGTAAAGCTAGAATTGCATTTGAGGTCTAGCTCTATAATGTAGTATAGCTAGAAGTGCATTTTATCTAACGTGGTAGAGCTGTATCCAACCTAGACCACATCGTAGAGCTAGAATGCTTTGAGGTCTAGCTCTACCATGTGGTGGATCTAAAATTGCATTTGAGGTCTAGCTCTACCATGTGGTAGAGCTAGAATGCATTGATCTAGCTGTGTACCATGCAAATCAACAAAACAATTTACTCTAAGAAGAGACCATGACGAGAACCAAGGAGCTAGAATGACATTTGATCTGGCTCTACCACACGGTAGAGCTTTGTTCTACCTAGACCACATTGTAGAGCAAGAATGCTTTGAGGTCTAGCTCTACCATGTGGTGGAGCTAGAATTAATTTGAGGTCTAGCATAGCAAATGTCGAAAATTTCCAACTGTGGCCGAAACGGCGCCGAAGAGGCATGGAATTCGAATCATGCATGGACAAATGTGTGGCAAGCAACCAGGATCTTTCTTATTGTGTTCAGATGCAATTCGGACTCATTTTGGACCTGAAACTCTCTTATGGCGATTTTGCACTATCTTTGCCACCGGGACCCAACTTTGACGCGTTGGGAGAAGTGATTGCGATGTCCAAATCCATGCACGGAGTGATGTGGACATAGAGCGACTTCCCTAGCACAAGTCCATGTGGTCCGTTCTCTCTGATGGGATTACGGATCCTCAACTTCTAATTGTCCGAATCCAGGTTCTCGAAAAAGATGCACGTACGTGCCAAATGGCAGAAATTTCCAACCCTGGCCCAAACGACGCCGAAGAGGCATCAAATTCAAATCATGCATGGAAAAATGTGTGGAAAGCAACTCGGATCTTTCTTGTTGTGTTTAGATGCGATTCGGGCTCATTTCGGACCCGAAACTCTGTTATGGCGATTTTGCACTATCTTCGTCGGGACCCAAATTTGAAGCGTAGGGAGAACTGATTGCAATGCCCAAATCCATGCACGGAGTGATGTGGACATAGAGCAACTTCCCTAGCACAAGTCCGTGTGGTCCGTTCTCTGATGGGGTCCCAGATCCTCAACTTCTAACTGTCTGAATTCGGGTTCTCGAAAAAGATGCACGAGCATGGTAAATGGCAGAAATTTCCAACCGTGGCCCAAACGGCGCCGAAGAGGCATGAAAATCGAATCATGCATGGACAAATGTGTGGCAAGTAACTCGGATCTTTCTTGTTGTGTTCAGATGCGATTCGGACTCATTTCGGATCCGAAACTCTGTTATAGCAATTTTGCACTATCTTCGTCGAGACCCAACTTTGTGATGCCCAAATCCATGCACGGAGTGATGTGGACATAGAGAAACTTCCCTAGCACAAGTCCGTGTGGTCTGTTCTCTCATGGAGTCCCAGATCCTTAACTTCTAACTCTCCGAATCTGGGTTCTCGAAAAAGATGCACGACCGTGCCAAATGGCAGAAATTTCCAACAACCGTGGCCCAAACGGCACGGAAGAGGCATGAAATTCGAATCATGCATGGACAAATGTATGGCAAGCAACCCGGATCTTTCTTGTTGTGTTTAAATGCGATTCGGACTCATTTCGGAACCGAAACTCTGTTATGGCGATTTTGCACTATCTTCGCCGGGACCCAACTGTCACACGTTGGGAGAAGTAATTGCGATGCCCAAATCCATGCACGGAGTGATGTGGACATAGAGCAACTTCCCTAGCACAAGTCCTTGTGGTCCGTTCTCTGATGGGATCCCGGATCCTCAACTTCTAAGTATCCGAATCTGGGTTCTCGAAAAAGATGCACGAGCGTGCCAAATGACGGAAATTTCCAACAAGGGCCCAAACGGAGCCGCCGAAGAGGCATGAAAATCGAATCATGCATGGACAAATGTGTGGCAAGCAACCCAGATCTTTCTTGTTGTGTTCTCAGATGCGATTCGGACTCATTTTGGATCCGAAACTCTGTTATGGCGATTTTGCACTATCTTCGTCGGGACCCAACTTTGACGCACTGGGAGAAGTGATTGCGATGCCCAAATCCATGCACAGAGTGATGTGGACATAGAGCAACTTCTCTAGCACAAGTCCATGTGGTCCGTTCTCTGATGGGGTCCCGGATCCTCAACTTCTAACTGTCCGAATCCGGGTTCTCGAAAAAGATGCACGAGTGTGCCAAATGGCGAAAATTTCCAGTAGGGGCCCAAACGGCGCCGAAGAGGCATGAAAATCGAATCATGCATGGACAAATGTGTGGCAAGCAACCCGGATCTTTCTTGTTGTGTTTAGATGGGATTCGGACTCATTTCGGACCCGAAACTCTGTTATGGCGATTTTGCACTATCTTCGCCACCGGGACCCAACTTTGACGCGTTGGGAGAAGTGATTGCGATGCCCAAATCCATGCACGGAGTGATGTGGACATAGAGCAACTTCCCTAGCACAAGTCCGCATGGTCTGCTCTCTCATGGGGTCCCAGATTCTCAACTTCTAACTGTCCGAATCCGGGTTCTCGAAAAAGATGCACGAGCGTACCAAATGGCGGAAATTTCTAACCATGGCCCAAACGGCACCGAAGAGGCATGAAAATCGAATCATTCATGGACAAATGTGTGGCAACCAACCCGGATCTTTCTTGTTGTGTTCAGATGCGATTCGGACTTGTTTCGGATCCGAAACTCTGTTATGGCGATTTTGCACTATCTTCGCCGGGACCCAAATTTGACGCGCTGGGAGAAGTGATTGCGATGCACAAATCCGTGCACGGAGTGATGTGGACATAGAGCAACTTCCCTAGCACAAGTTCGTGTGGTCCATTCTCTGATGGGGTCCCGGATCCCCAACTTCTAACTGTCTGAATCCAGGTTCTCGAAAAAGATGCACGAGCGTGCCAAAAGGCGGAAATTTCCAACCGTGGCCCAAACGGCACCGAAGAGGCATAAAATTCGAATCATGCATGGACAAATGTGTAGCAAGCAACCCGGATATTTCTTGTTGTGTTCAGATGCGATTCGGAATCATTTCGGATCCAAAACTCTGTTATGGCGATTTTACACTATCTTCGCCGGGACCCAACTTTGATGCGCTGGGAGTACTGATTGCGATGCCCAAATCCATGCACGGAGTGATGTGGACATAGAGCAACTTTCCTAGCACAAGTCCGTGTGGTCCGTTATCTCATGGAGTCCCAGATCCTCAACTTCTAACTGTCCGAATCCGGGTTCTCGAAAAAGATGCACGAGCATGCCAAATGGCGAAAATTTCCAACCGTGGCCCAAACGGTGCCAAAGATTTGAATGATGCATGGAAAAATGTGTTGCAAGCAACCCGGATCTTTCTTGTTGTGTTCAGATGCGATTCGAACTCATTTTGCACTATCTTCACCGTGGGACCCAACTTTGACGCGCTGGGAGAAGTGATTGTGATGCCCAAATCCATGCATGGAGGGATGTGGACATAGAGCATCTTCCCTAGCACAAGTCCATGTGGTCCATTCTCTGATGGGGTCCCGGATCCTCAACTTCTAACTTTCTGAATTCGGGTTCTCGAAAAAGATGCACGAGCGTGCCAATCAGCGGAAATTTCCAACCGTGGCCCAAACGGCGTGAAGAGGCATGAAAATCGAATCATGCATGGACAAATGTGTGGCAAGCAACTCGGATCTTTCTTGTTGTATTCAGATGCGATTCAGAATCATTTTGGATCCGAAACTCTGTTGTGGCGATTTTGCACTATCTTGGCCGGAACCCAACTTTGACGCATTGGGAGAAGTGATTGCGATGCCCAAATCCATGCACGGAGTGATGTGGACATAGAGCAACTTTCCTAGCACAAGTCCATGTGGTCCGTTCTCTGATGGGGTCCCGAATCCTTAACTTCTAACTGTCCGAATCCGGGTTCTCGAAAAAGATGCACTAGCGTGTCAAATGGTGAAAATTTCCAACAGGGGCCCAAACGGCGTCGAAGAGGCATGAAAATCGAATCATGCATGGACAAATGTGTGGCAAGCAACCCGGATCTTTCTTGTTGTGTTCAGATGCGATTCGGACTCATTTCGGACCCGAAACTCTGTTATGGCGATTTTGCACTATCTTCGTCGGGACCCAACTTTGACGCACAGGGAGAAGTGATTGCGATGCCCAAATCCATGCACAGAGTGATGTGAACATAGAGCAACTTCCCTAGCACAAGTCCGTGTGGTCCGTTCTCTCATGGGCTCCCAGATCCTCAACTTCTAACTGTTCCAATCTGGGTTCTCGAGAAAAAGATGCACGTACGTGCCAAATGGCGGAAATTTCCAATTGTGGCCCAAACGGTGCCGAAGAGGCATGAAAATCGAATCATGCATGGACAAATGTGTGGCAATAAACCCAGATCTTTCTTGTTGTGTTTAGATGCGATTCGGACTCATTTCAGACCCGAAACTCTGTTATGGCGATTTTGCACTATCTTCGTCCGGACGCAACTTTGATGCGCAGGGAGAAGTGATTGCGATGCCCAAATCCGTGCACGGAGTGATGTGGACATAGAGAAACTTCCCTAGCACAAGTTCGTGTGGTCCGTTCTCTGATGGGGTCCCAGATCCTCAACTTCTAACTGTCCGAATCCGGGTTCTCCAAAAAGGATGTACGAGTGTGCCAAATGGCAAAAATTTCTAACCGTGGCCCAAACGGCGCCGAAGAGGCATGAAAATCAAATCATGCATGGACAAATGTGTGGCAAGTAACCTGGATCTTTTCTCTTGTGTTTAGATGCGATTTGGACTCATTTCGGATTCGAAACTCTGTTATGGCTATTTTGCACTATCTTCGTCGGGACCCAACTTTGACGCGCTGGGAGAAGTGATTGCGATGCCCAAATCTATGCATGGAGGGATGTGGACATAGAGCAACTTCCCTAGCACAAGTCCGTGTGGTCCGTTCTCTGATGGGGTCCCGGATCCTCAACTTGTAACTGTCCGAATTCGGGTTCTCGAAAAAGATGCACGAGCGTGCCAATCAGCGGAAATTTCCAACCGTGGCCCAAACGGCGCGAAGAGGCATGAAAATCGAATCATGCATGGACAAATGTGTGGCAAGCAACTCGGATCTTTCTTGTTGTATTCAGATGCGATTCAGAATCATTTTGGATCCGAAACTCTGTTGTGGCGATTTTGCACTATCTTGGCCGGAACCCAACTTTGATACGTTGGGAGAAGTGATTGCGATGCCCAAATCCATGCACGGAGTGATGTGGACATAGAGCAACTTTCCTAGCACAAGTCCATGTGGTCCGTTCTCTGATGGGGTCCCGAATCCTCAACTTCTAACTGTCCGAATCCGGGTTCTCGAAAAAGATGCACGAGCGTGTCAAATGGTGAAAATTTCCAACAAGGGCCCAAACGGCGTCGAAGAGGCATGAAAATCGAATCATGCATGGACAAATGTGTGGCAAGCAACCCGGATCTTTCTTGTTGTGTTCAGATGCAATTTGGACTCATTTCGGACCCGAAACTCTTTTATGGCGATTCGGACTCATTTCGGACCCGAAACTCTTTTATGGCGATTTTGCACTATCTTCGTCGGGACCCAACTTTCATGCGCAGGGAGAAGTGATTGCTGTTGCATGACGAATGAAGATCAATACAAGGATGCAACAAAAAAGACAAGGCTATTATGAGGGTGCAACAGTAATTTGGCTTCCAAAATGCCATGGTTTGCTAGGGGTAAAAGAGTGTATCAGAAAGATTCCAAAAGCCACCCTTGGTTTTCCATATCAGTGGGTGCAAAAGAAATCAACACAAACTCTTCAAGATAGGATAGGTGGCTGTGATAGCTCCTACAAAACTACTTGTGTTGATCTTCCTAAAACATGTAATGAGTCACCAGTTGTCCCAAATTCTCCTTGTTACACAATTCCACCCTCAAATGGTGTACCTAAGACACATCCAACTTCACATGAGTCTCATTTGAGCATAGATTCTAGCATTTCAATGCCTAAATCCTCTTATCTTGCTCAAATTCCAAGACAATTGATAAAATTCCAACCCAGGAAGGACATACCTAACACCAAAGATAAGGCATTAACACTACAATTGAAGCTCTTTGGTAGATCAATGTTTGCATAGAGTGGTTCCTTATGCCTTTAGAGGATTATGTTCTTTTTGAGATAATTTCCACCACCAGGGCAAGGGTAAGCTCAGCGACTCAACAATAAGATCGACAAGCCAGGGCACTTTTCTCCCATTGGGTTTTTCCCCTCGGCTATATTCGGTGATTGGCACCAATGGCAAATTTTATTATTTTCTTTTCTTTTCTTGTTTGTTAATAAAAATTTTGCAGAGATCTTCGCTAAAACAAGAGCATCAAACACGTCCCAATAGTCCACCTATCGTGCACACAAATTAGGAAGGGGGGAGACATGCTATGCCTACAAAGATCAAGGAGGAGCAATCTGCACAAAATTAGCAATTCATCAATGCAAACGAACAACATCAACAGGGCACTACAACAGGTGTATTCAAATCTTAATCTTTATTTCTTTATGTGCTCTTATCTTTCGAATATATGGTTTGCATGTTCACACAATGTTGGCTGCTTTAAGTTTTTGATTAGTTCTTAAAATATGGTGAGTGAATTCTAGAGTCTTAGAAGACTTAGTAAAAGATATTTCTATCTAAAGACAGTGTAGGATATATACCAAGGGAATATGCCAAGTTCTTATGCTTTCAAGGTATATTAGTTATCCCTAGTGGTAGCTACCTCTTAGATATGAGCTAGGTGCTAGGAGTAATAATAATTTATAAAAATATTATACCCTAAAAAAAAATGTACAAAGTAAATTGAGACATGACATGCCTACAGCCATGAGAAATGCTTGGTAGGACCTGGGGTTGTCTTCGCACCTTGGGGCCGATGCCTTGGTTTCCATGGGGTGAACACTGATGTCGAAAAGCTTTAGAAAAAGGCCTTTGAGGAATCTATCGCCTTGATGGATGTTGGTAGGACTCTGGGGTACACTATGGGCCCTCAAGACCGATGCCCTCATCTTCAAGGGGTACTCCTTAGGTCATAAAAGAAAGAAAAAAGGGTCTGTCGCCCTTGAGATACTTAGCGATCTTTAGATTCTCTTGGCGAAGGTCTCTTGGCCATTGCTTGGGTCTCTTTGGGATGGAACCTTAATCTTTATCACCTTCTACACACACATTTTTAAAAAAAAAAAGGAGAAAGAAAAGAAAAAAAAGAGAGAACTCCAATCACTTTTGCTCATATTTAGGAGTAGGTTTGCCACTTAGGAATAACTTACATACTTGTAGGACATTGAGACTACGGTCATAACCGGTGGTGTACAAAGCACACTTGCCTTTGCATAGCACTATCTACCACTTAAGTCTCACTTTGACTAGACTTTACTCATCTATTTTAGTACTCATTAAAACTTTAATCAGCCTTGCACTTGTATGCTCACGTGTGAAATTATCATTGCTGGTTTTTCTTTTTTTTTTTTCTTTTTTTTTTCAATAAAAGACTTTGATGTATCCATTGTTTTTTTTTGTTGCAGCTCTTGCTACTACCGCGCTCGAGGACGTGCGCAAAATAGGAAGGGGGGAGTGTTGCATGACGAATGAAGATCAATACAAGGATGCAACAAAAAAGACACTTAGGGCTCTTGAAAAGAGTTCCAAGTTGTAGATGAATGTGGAAGAGGGCTTGACAATAATCCCACATGGGAACTTTTGGGAGTTCTAGAATTTTTGTATAAAAGGTGGCCCATTTGAGAGCTAGAGGACTCTTTGGTCATTTGGTTGAGAGGCTCATAGAGAGAGCTTGCTCCATAGCTCCTTCTCAAGTACTCTCCCAAGGCTCTCCATCTCCATTCTTGCTTCAATCTTGTACTCTCTATTCTCTACATTTTCAATGATATGAGGTTTTGGTCTACCCACTTGCTAATCTAGATTTCTTAATGATGTTTTGATTTGTGAGTTGTAGAGTGCTTGTGATGAAGCTTGTGCTTGAAATAATGTGTAGTTGAGGCTTGTGTGATAGCTCTTTGCATATTAGGTTCCTTGCATAAGTTGCATTTGTGTGCTTAAGTGTAGCCTAATCTTGATGCTTTGATTATGAAAGATTGATTGCTTGAGTGATGAAGAAGGATTGAGTAGGACTAGAAGTCATTAGTGTATGGTTAACTCATCTTCTCCCATTCGGGATAGCCTCTATGCGCTAACCGGGTTGCATTCACGGATTGACAAAGTGTGTGGGTTGGAGTGTAGCCTCCGCTATGCTATGATGTCCCAAACAATTGCGATGCCCAAATCCATGCACAGAGTGATGTGAACATAGAGCAACTTCCCTAGCACAAGTCCGTGTGGTCCGTTCTCTCATGGGCTCCCAGATCCTCAACTTCTAACTGTTCCAATCCGGGTTCTCGAGAAAAAGATGCACGTACGTGCCAAATGGCGAAAATTTCCAACTGTGGCCCAAACGGTGCCGAAGAGGCATGAAAATCGAATCATGCATGGACAAATGTGTGGCAATAAACCCAGATCTTTCTTGTTGTGTTTAGATGCGATTCGGACTCATTTCAGACCCGAAACTGTGTTATGGCGATTTTGCACTATCTTCGCCGGGACCCAACTTTGATGCGCCGGGAGAAGTGATTGCGATGCCCAAATCCGTGCACGGAGTGATGTGGACATAGAGAAACTTCCCTAGCACAAGTTCGTGTAGTCCGTTCTCTGATGGGGTCCCAGATCCTCAACTTCTAACTGTCCGAATCCGGGTTCTCGAAAAAGATGTACGAGTGTGCCAAATGGCAAAAATTTCTAACCGTGGCCCAAACGGCGCCGAAGAGGCATGAAAATCGAATCATGCATGGACAAATGTGTGGCAAGTAACCCGGATCTTTCTTCTTGTGTTTAGATGCGATTTGGACTCATTTCGGATCCGAAACTCTGTTATGGCTATTTTGCACTATCTTCGTCGGGACCCAACTTTGACGCGCTGGGAGAAGTGATTGCGATGCCCAAATCCATGCACGGAGTGATGTGGACATAGAGCAACTTCCCTAGCACAAGTCCGTGTGGTCCATTCTCTGATGGGGTCCTGGATCCTCAACTTCTAACTGTCCGAATCTGGGTTCTCGAAAAAGATGAACGAGCGTGCCAAATGGCGGAAATTTCCAACCGTGGCCCAAACGGCGCCGAAAAGGCATGAAATTCGAATCATGCATGGAAAAATGTGTGGCAACAAGCAACCCGGATCTAGCTGTGTACCATGCAGATCAACAAAACCAATTACTCTAAGAAGAGACCTACTTCACATGACGAGAACCAAGGAGCTACAATTGCATCCGATCTAGCTCTACCATGTGGTGGAGCTAGAATGCATCGATCTAGCTGTGTACCATGCAGATCAACAAAATCAATTACTCCAAGAAGAGATCTACTTCACATGACAAGAACCTAGAAGTTAGAATTGCATTTGATCTAGCTCTACCACGTGGTAGAGCTGTATCCAACAACCTAGACCACATCATAGAGCTAGACTGCTTTGAGGTCTAGCTCTACCATGTGGTGGAGCTAGAATTGCGTTTGAGGTCTAGCTCTACCATGTGGTAGAGCTAGAATGCATTGATCTAGGTGTGTACCATGTGTTAGGAGTTTTTTTGAGTATGGTTTTGGGCTTGTGTATATATGGAATGCATGGCATGTGAAAAGGCTTTGCCCTGAATGCCTTGGCAGATGTATAGAGTGGATGGCTTGGTAGTAGGCTTGTACAGGCTTGTCCGAAATGTGGTCCGCTGGAGATGATATCAATCGTTTGGTTGCATGAATGTGTGTGCGTCCCCAAAATAAATGGGCACTGGTAGGTTGTATTCGAAGGTGCAGAGAACATGTGGGCGTTTAATTATTGGGATGATGCATTAGATGGTTCTGGAAGGGGAAGCAAAAAGGAAAGTAATGGATGTGTAAATGGTAAGGAGGAAGGTGGTGCAAGAAATTTTTGAAAAAAGCAAGGATACTAAATTGGGGCTGGCGGGTTCTTCCAGAATGATTGCAGACGGTGGCCGACGGTGGCTGGGTACGTCAACAAAAGAGGCCGCCTTTGGAGCTGGTAAGGAGGAGAGGGATCCCTGGGTAAATTAAGGCTGGCTGTGGTGCTGGCAACAAATGGGAGAAGCTGGTAGAGCTGGCGGGGGCTGGTACGACTGGTGGGCAATAGAAGTGTTTATGTGATCATGGTTTGTGTGTGAATTGATCTTCCATAGTCCTTGATACCTAACAATCTATGGTAGGAATCAATGTTTCAAATTTTGGGCTTGTTATAGGAATTGCATCTGTAATTGGAGGATCAGAATGATCCCCTTCTTCATCACCGCTATAGCTTTCGTTTGATCAAATTAAGTTGCCATTCATGATAGTAGATTGCAAAATAATCTTTGGCCATCGAACGGCACTCCATAATGAGTCTTGGAGAGATGAAGTATTCATTGTAGGAAAAGGTAGGACCACACCTTTCAAACATTCCTCCACTAGTATGGATACATTTCCTTGCCCTATCTTTGTACCAAAATCCCCTTGAATTTATACATATACTTTAACCTATAATAAAAGCTATAATCAAACTTATAAGCTTACAGTTATATTTATTAAATAAGCTATAATATAGTAGCATTAAAATAAGCTTTTATTAACTATAAGTTACTATAAGCTATATAGTTATAAATATATAATTTAAGTTACTATAAGTTATATAGTTATAGTTGTAGGTTAATATATAGGTTAACGTATATAATTTAAGTCACTATAGGTTATTTATAAACTTTAAATTATATAGGTTTATATATAAATAGGTTTGATTTATATAGCTATAGAAAGTTTATAAATAAGATATATAAAGTATAATTATAAACTATAAATAGACTTTAAGTTACTATAGTGAACCTATTAAACCTATAAGCCTATTTATATATATCTTTAAGTCTATTTATATAATCAAACCTATAGTTACTATAGTTAATCTATTAATCCTAATAGCCTATAATTTATATATCTTTAAGTTACTATAGTTAACCTATTAAACCTATAAGCCTAATAATTTATATATATCTTTAAGCCTATTTATATAAACAAACCTATAAGCCTATTAATTATAAACTTTAAGCCTATATATATAACTATAAAAGCTATATTTTTATAATCAAATCTTTAAGCCTATCGATTATAACTTTATATTACCTATTTATAAAGGTTTATTTATAAACTATAGGTTATTTATAAACTTAAACCCTATGTAAATGTATATATTAATATCATTTAATTTACATGTCCTACAGGCTGTCCGCAATTTCTAAAAAAAAACAAATTAAATCTTTTAATTACAAAACCTTATCCCGGCGCGTCTCTCTCTGCAGAAGATTTCGAAACATTATCCCGCATCTCTCTCTCTCTCCGAACTCTGTGGCGTGCGTTGGCCTGGCTGCTTGCGACCTCTGCGCCCTGCTCTGACTACTCTGCCACATCCTCCTGCGCCTGCAACAGCGCTGGTTCGTTGGCAAGTAGGCTTGCGATTGCTTGTGATGCGAGATCTGTGTCTATTCAGTTCCTTTGTTGAGATTGGATTGGAGTTTTTCACGCTGCTTTCTTTTGGGCCTCATACAGCTGAGGGAAGCTACAGCCTTAGTGGGGGAGAATGTGACAAGCCTGCAGGATGCTCATGAGACAGCAGCATTTAGCGCAGTTGGGCAGACAAGCATATGGGCGTAAAGCATGCCGGAGTCGCGTGGGCAGTGTGGGGTAGGCCTGACTGTGATGTGACTGACTGTGATGCTCTCCGTAGGATGCCATAGCCAGAAAAGCTTTATCATCGCGCCAGCTTCTCTTCACACTCTGTTCTATTATCTCTTCTCTTTCCCCCAAACATCATGACAAAATCATTCAAAAGGAAGAGACCATGATGCTTGACAACCAAGGCATGCACTGCAGCTCCATGCACTTGGCGGAGTGGATTCAAGTTTTTTCTCTTCAACCATTCCTGATTTTTTGAATTCTTGTGCGTACTTTTATTTTCTACTCTATATCAATGTGTATGATCTGAATTTTAATTGACATGTTCAAAACTTTAAATCTAATCATAGATAATGATTTAATATGAGACAAAAATATATGTACCTTGTGGTATCGTTGAATTTGATAATGGATGCGGTGATGTCCAAGTGCTAGTTGTTGTCTCAATGACAAGATGGGAAAGTAGGTTTGTATCACATAAGTGACATGGATGTCAAGGAAAATTTGAAAAAGAGCAATACCATTTTAAATTCTTAAAGGGCGGGATAATTTGAATTTAAAATTGGGTAAGATGAGTCCGAATCGCATCTGAACACAACAAGAAAGATCCGAGTTGCTTGCCACACATTTGTCCATGCATGATTCGATTTTCATGCCTCTTCGAAGCCGTTTGGATCCCTGTTGGAAATTTCCGTCATTTGGCACGCTCGTGCATCTTTTTCGAGAACCCGGATTTGGACAGTTAGAAGTTGAGGATCTGGGACCCCATCAAAGAACGGACCACACGGACTTGTGCTAGGGAAGTTGCTCTATGTCCACATCACTCCGTGCATGGATTTGGGCATCGCAATCACTTCTCCCAGCACATCAAAGTTGGGTCCCGACGAAGATAGTGCAAAATCACCATAACAGAGTTTCGGATCCAAAATGAGTCCGAATCGCATCTGAACACAGCAAGAAAGATCGGGGTTGCTTGCCACACATTTGTCCATGCATGATTCGATTTTCATGCCTCTTTGGCGCCGTTTGGGCCACGGTTGGAAATTTTCACCATTTGGCACACTCGTGCATCTTTTTCGAGAACTCGGATTCGGACAGTTATTAGAAGTTGAGGATCTGGAACCCCATGAGAGAATGGACCACACGGACTTGTGCTAGGGAAAATGCTGTATGTCCACATCACTCCGTGCATGGTTTTGGACATCGCAATTAGTTCTCCCAGCGCGTCAAAGTTGGGTCCCGACGAAGATAGTGCAAAATTGCCATAACAGAGTTTCGGATCCGAAATGAGTCCGAATCGCATCTAAACACAACAAGAAAGATTCGGGTTGCTTGCCACACATTTGTCCATGCATGATTCGAATTTCATGCCTCTTCGGCACCGTTTGGGCCACGGTTGGAAATTTTCGCCATTTGGCACGCTCGTGCATCTTTTTCGAGAACCCGGATTCGGACAGTTAGAAGTTGAGGATCCGGGACCCCATCAGAGAACGGACCACACGGACTTGTGCTAGGGAAGTTGCTTTATGTCCACATCACTCTGTGCACGGATTTGGGCATTGCAATCACTTCTCCCAACGCGTAGCAACAATCACATTTTTCCCATCACAACGCTCTTCATCAGCCAAATCTACATGCATACCTTCTTGAGTGTTGCCAACCCCCCTTATATCATCGTCCAAAGACTCCCCAGTTGACACATAATGCATCAAATGGAAAAACATCCACTCGCAGGTACCAGACCACCATCAAGCTGTCCAAGAAAATCCATAATAATAGGATCTTCCTCCATGCTCTCCACATCCGCATCACAAACCGTCTTCACTTCATCACAAGTCTCTACCCCATCCTCCTCCCTTGTAGAATCTAGCACAGAATCATCCTCAAAGCATTCTGTATCCAACTCGTCTTCCTTCTTATCATCAACCAATCCCAAGGCATCATCCTCTTTGCTTCCATGGCTTCCATGTGCATGCATGTCATCCAGATCCAAATGCAAATGATCTTCAATAGAACATTCCAAATCACTGTCATGTACAGCCATGACGTCCCCATCCAAAGAAGAATCCACTGGCAACTCCTCATCTGCAAAAGTCTAAAACCTTGACCCAAATTCGTCATCCTACTTCTCAACATGCACATCCTTAGCTTCAATCGCAACATCAATAGGAGAAACCTTAACTACATCCACATCATTCATCAAACACATATCTTCACTTTGCTCCTTCACCTGCTTCTCATCCAACTTCACCTGCTTTAAAGACTTGAAAAAAAATCAGAAGGCACATAAAACATCCCCCTTTGCACCTGTATAGACCTTTGAGGCTCTTGTTTAATCAAACTTTGCATAGGACTCTTATCCACCTTAGCCAAATTTACATGCATATCCCTTGCATACACAACACCTTCATACGGATAAATACCCATCTCCATCTGCTTCAAAATCTTGCCTTCCTTTTCCCTAGCAACCCTAACTGCATCATCAAATGACTTGGGATTCTTCAAGTCAACCTTGACCTTCAAATGGGGTAACAGACCATCAATAAAAAAGGTCTTCTTCAAAAACATAGGAGGAACTTCCTGCTTTAATGCCGTACACCACTTACCCCATAAACATGTAAATACCTTCACAAAATGATCTAGTGATTGCCCATGGACCTGCTTCAAGATGCTCAACTCCTGCCAAAGCACAATAGGCTCCTCCGCTTGCTGAAAATGCTCCAAAAGGCCTTCTTTCAACCTGTCTAAGGTCAAAACACCATGTAGCTCATATGCCGTGTCCTGTGCTTCAAAATCTTTAAGCCAGCTTCGGGCATCTCCCTTCAAAAAAATCTTTACTAACCTCAAAACCTGCTCTTCATCTATCACATAATTGCTAATTCATGCCAACTCCATTTGCTCCAAGAAGTCAATCACATCTTCACCCTTCCTGCCATGAAATTCTGGATAAGACCACATCATGAAAACCTGTAACAATCCCAGAGCTCTCCTCAGTGAGGACACCAGAAAGCTGTCGAAAATTCCAGACACGGAATCACCTGCCTCTATAGCTATCCCATCCAACAGCCTTGGAAATACAAGCACCAACGCCAGCCAATGGCTGGAACACTTCTCTCACGGTTCACCACACCACGCACACCAGAAAGATAGCACAAAACAGGGGCACCATAATCAAAGTAAACACCCAGCAATTAAATTCCTAGTCAACACTTCATACAAGCTTCTTCCGACACAGAAGCTTTACTCACACAACCTTACAAACACTCTGGCTTGGATTTACTGCCAAGGGAATTCAACCACGGCCTCCCTACCTCTGGAAGTACAACCTTGCGTCTGACAACCAAGCCTCTTCAACCACAAACACATCAACACTTTGACCTGTTATTGCCAAGGATACATCACATCCTCATCGGCTATAGATTTTTAGGACTAATAGAATCTGACCTTTTTTCTAGATCCTTGGTTCTCATCATGTGAAGTAGGTCTCTTCTTGGAGTAATTGGTTTTATTGATCTGCATTAGCTCCACCACATGGTAGAGCGCTAGACCTCAAATAATTCTAGCTCTACGATGTGGTCTAGGTAGAATACAGCGTGGTAGAGCAAGATCAAATGCAATTCTAGCTCCTTGGTTCTTGTCATGTGAAGTAGGTCTCTTCTTGGAGTAATTGGTTTTGTTGATCTGCATAGTACACAGTTAGATCAATGCATTCTAGCTCCACCACATGGTAGAGCTAGACCTTAAATACAATTCTAGCTCCACCACATGGTAGAGCTAGACCTCAAAGTATTTGATCTAGCTCTACCACGTGGTAGAGCTGTATTCTACCTAGACCACATCGTAGAACTTTAAGGTCTAGCTCTACCATGTGGTGGAGTTAGAATGCATCAATCTAGCTGTACCATAAACCACGTTGTAGACCTAGAATGCCTAGAGGTCTAGCTCTACCACGTGGTGGAGCTAGAATATATTGAACTAGCTCTACTATCTGGTAACTATATCATGTGGTGGAGCTAGAATGCATCAATGTAACTATATCATGTAACGGAGCTAGAATTCATTGATCTAGCTCTACCATGTGGTAGAGCTATATCAAAATAATCTATCTAGACACCATGGTATCGCTAGAATGCTTTAAAGTCTAACTCCACCACATAGTAGAGATAGTCTTCAATGGGTTCTATCTCTACCATATGATAGAGCTAGTTCTAGCTCGGCCACATGGTAGAGCTATACTTCATGGTAGAGTCTGATGTAGGTTCCAATCTTTAAAAAAATGCTTGCTAGATTTGATTACTAGTTTAACAAGTCCAACATGATTATGTGCAGGATGGATTTCCAATCTGGAGGGAGGGTCTACATGATGTTGAACAATGATTCTGTTGGTATTGGCTGCGTGTGTAGAATTGATCCAAATTCCACTTGTAGTGGAACAAAGATTGGTCAAGGAAATGTGTCATTACTTGTGGAGGAATGCTTGAAGGATGTGGAACTACCATTCCCTACAATGGATACCATTTATCTAAAAAATGCATTATGGAGTAATGTTCGTTGGCCAAAAATACTTTTAAGGCCTTTCACAAGGGAGCTGGAATTTGGAGAGTGGAGTGAAAGATGCAGTGATGCAGATCAAGAAGAGCCTGTGGAACCTCCAATTGTAGATGCAATACCGATAACATCTCCAGAACTTGACATGCAAATCCGACAATCTTGGAAGAATGAGATAGTTCTTCTAAAGGATGAGAGCATGATGCAGACTATCAATCAAGGGACTATCTTATATGTGTTTCCATTTGAATGTGTCAACTTTCAACAACTTGGTGATGATTGTGTGGGTGTGGCTATTGAAAGTGCAAATGAATTTCAAACTATGCCACAAGTGGATAGTATCACCCTAGTTAAATGGCCTATTAAACAGCTGACAATGCTGGATGGGAGCCCATTGCAACACTATGTTTTGCTTAATGGCATGCATGCTGAACATGCTGATGTATGTAATGAGGATAATGATGGAGATGTAACTAATGAGGTTAATGTTGCCCAAACCTCTGCAAAAAGATGCTACACTTTTATAAACAGGATTCCAAAGCAGAGACCACAACCAGCTTCTGCCTTTTATATGTCACGTGAATCAGTTCAAAGGATTTCATCCATTGATTGTTGTGCAAAAAAATGTTGTCAGCTAATCGATCATGATGTACTAATGAGGATACGACAAGACTTTTGGGGACAATCTCAGGAGTCTCGTACAAATTATGTATATGATGTGCTTTCTACAGCTTGGCATCGTGATTCAGCTCAAAAAATTAAATATGAATTTAGGTTAAATGGGGTGATTATTTGTTGCAGAGCATGGTATGAGGTGCATGGTATACCAAAGACATCCTCGTTACAGGGAAAAGTTTGAGTCCGGTGTGTGTCAATATCTGCATGGAAACATAGGGGTATTGAGGAGAGGCCTACAACATACTAGTGAGGCAAGAGCACTACTTGATGAATTTGTGAACATGAACTCCGAGCCTGCGCGCCACACAAAAGTAGAACAATGCTAGATGGCTCAAGGGAAACCAGGTTGTCGATTCCATCAATATTCAAGCAAGTTGACATTTTAAATGAAATCAACGCAACACTTGAGTAGTTGGGACATGAGAAGAGGCTATCAAAGTCATCGTTTAGTAGAATTTGGAATAAAGAGTACCCACAAGTGTCCCTAACAAAGGCAAGTGAGTTCTCCAAGTGCACCTTGTGTAGTGGTCTCAAGGCAAAACTAGAAGCCAAACCTAGTCTAGAAGAAAGAGCAAGGCTCCTCAGTGAAAGAGATATTCACACGCAACAACAACAAAGTTGCAAGAGCTATACTATGCATGGCGCATATTTTCAGAAACCCAACCACAAAAGTATGTATGCATCATCCATGACAAGATGGATCAAAAGAAAACAGCCATTCCCAGACTACGGGTCCTTCCCAAGGGTGTGGATTCAGGATATAATTTACCAATTGCATTGATTGGTATGATCACTCATGGCCATGCAGAAGGTCATTATGGACACTTTATTTTGAATGGTTTATGGTGGCCATCTGATCCCAATCTAACAATTGGCTCAATCGCAAGTTATTTACATAACTTAGAGAGGTTGGATAAGCATCCTCTTGGTGATCTAGTAACAAATGGGCTTCCAAGGAGCAATGTTTCACTTCTACATGCTTTAAATTCAAGGACAGCCAACATAAGGCTGCCCAGGCTAAGCCACCTGGCCTAGCTGCTCTTAGTCGACTGGCTGGCCGCCTAGCTGCGCATAGCCGCCCGCTGTCTAGGCCACTCTTGGCTTCCCTAAGGCTGGCCTCCAAACCGCATACCATCAAGCCTTCAGCCGCCTTCTGGCCCTAACTTGGGTACTCGCTACATCCCAACAACGAATCTACTCCTTGCATCCATTCTGACACACGAATACACTTGCAACCTTGACACCAACAAAAACCTTCTGACAAATGAATACACTTGCAACCTCTTCAGTCTCTATGTTAGGGGTGCTTTGATACCAACTGTAAAGTCCTTCCCTGAATCTCCCTGAACACAGCTGTAAAGTCCTTCCCTGAATCTCCCTAAACACAGCTGAAAAACTAAGGTTACTCGTAAATCAAATCATGAGGTAACAGGGGTGCTTTGATACCAACTATAAAGTCCTTCCCTGAATCTCCCTAAACACAGCTGAAAAACCAAGGCTAGTCTTAAACCAAATCATGAGGTAACATAAGTGCTCTGATACCAACTATAAAGTCTTTCTTTGAATCTCCCTAAACACATGTAGCTGAAAAACCAAGGTTAGTCTTAAACAACAGACTAGCTCAGTTCCCAACCATGACCGACATCCATGGATCTCTCCTGAGCAAAGGCTAGGCCTCCATACACAATCTCACGGACCCATGTCTAACTCAGGCATCCCAAACCACTGAAGCATTCTTGTAGGCCTTCGACATGCCAATCTACGTAATCACCATGTGCGTTGCATGAGCATGTTTGCTCTCCTGGTCCAAGCCAGACCGTTAGTGGTGCATCTGCACAATTATGTCTCACCAATAACCCAAGTTCTCACTGATATAGCGATAATAACTACATCATAAATAGTAAAGTTGCTATAAACGGCCATTAATCTTGTTTTATCAATCCACCTATTAATCCATAATCTAGGGTTCCCCCCAACCCCACCAAATTAGTCCCTAATCTTGGATCCCCCCTAACCCCACCGGATTTGTCTCCCCTAATCTTGGGTCCTCTCTAACCCCATCAGATTAGTGCCTAATCCATAGATTAGTGTCCAGGTACCTAGTTTAGACTAAGTACGTAGAATTCGGGGTTTTAGATGGAATTAACACCAAAAAAACATTATCCATTGGCTAGTTTTGACTAGAACAAGGACTTGTTGTTGTGAGTATGATGGTATCTTTTATTTTTGATTTTGCAAACATTAGGCTAGCCCTTTGAGTTGAGGTTTGACCTTGGTGTTCGGATAGAAATTTGAATACTTTAAGGTTGGGTTGGGGGAGGGAGAGTGGGAAGTTGGCCATTGCATCCATGATTGTATGCTTATGTGGGGTATGTCCTAGTGGTATGGAGATGCTAGGTGGACTTTTATGTAGGATCTCTTGAAGTATTCTCCTAAAGTATGATGGTATCTTTCATCCTTGATTTTGCATGGATTAGGCTAGCCCTATGAGTTGACCTTGGTGTTCAGAGGGGAATTTGGTTGCTTCATGATAGGGTTTTGGGGGGGGGGGGAAGTTGGTCATTCCATCCAAATTATGTGCTTAATGGGGGGGAGTATGTGGGGTATGCCCTACTGGTATAGGATGCTAGGGTGTACTCCCATGTAAGATCTCTTGAAGCTTCTAGATTATTTTGAGTCTACAACACTCTATGTTATGGCATAGTTAACCTATGGTAGCTATGTGTAGTAGTGCTAGTTTGTGGATGACAACAAGATAATGGACTTTCTTGGTTGTCTTGCAAAAAGATAAGGAAGCTTAATGGGGTTGTCTAAGCATGGCAACTCACTGGAGTGCGATAAGCTTTATGATCCATTACACACTCTATCATGATGGCCTAAAGATGTTATTGTATTACAATACATGGGGCAACCTCAAATATGCATGAGAAAGAGGAGAATTTTGTATAACCTTCTTGCTTTAGAACTCAATACCTAGGACCACCTATGCAGATACAAGGTTTTAGGATTGCTTGTGATAAATTGACCTTGTGAAGCATATGTAAGTGTCGTTACCCCCCACAAACGTTAGTGATCCTATGATGGAGTCACATGAATCATGTTGAGCCCAAGTTTTTGAAGTCATATGTATTATTCTCACATGTACTCTATGGGCTACAGACCATGGGACATGTTGGGTAGGTTATTGATTCATATAAAGGCTAGTAGCATTTAGAGAGCATGTAGTACCTGGAAGAGCTTATTGCCTTTCTAGTGGATGGCTTAGGGAATTGAAGATGACTTGAGGAGTTGGAATGACTCAAGGAGTCAGTATTTTTTAGGCCAAGAAGGTTACTTTGGTAGAATGTCGAAGAACAAATTCCTTCAGTTGGTAATCTTTTGTGAGCAAGAAGCTCAGTGGGGGTTGAAGAAGGATCCCTTGCTTCTTCTAGTGGATTTGGACCACCTTTCTCACAGTTGTATGACCCTATTGGCATTCATAGGAGAAGCTCAGAAGAATCCCTTGCGTCTAGTAAAATTAGACCACCTTTCTCACAGTTTTACGATCTTACTGGCACACATAAGAGAAGTTAGGATTTTGTGTAGGAGTCAAGATAGGTAAGGTTAATATGCACTTAGGAATTTGCATAGGAGATATGATAGGTAAGGGTAATTGACAGTTAGGATAGCTCGGTGTTTGAAGAAGGATATCTTGCTTCTAGTGGATTTAGACAACCTTTCTATCTTAGTTGAAACATATATAAGAATCCCCTCAATCCCTTGCCTAAATAATCTCATTCTTTCATAGATTCACAGTTTAAAATTATGTGTGCTTCAGTCTTAGGACTTGTGTATACATCATCTTAGCCAAGGACTTAATTTTGCTATAGAGCAAGGTAGTCTGAAGATATCTTTAGCATTCAACCTTCACTCTTGAATCTCCCTTAGTAGATCTGGGTGTGCATAAGGCTTCCAAGTGGCTTCATAGTTTTCTTCAACCCGTTTGATGGCTCAATTGTTCATGACGTTTTCTCTACATCATCCAATTCTTAGTCTACCATCTTCAGTGCACTCTTGTTATACTCATGTGTCTTGTGGACACTTGCTGCACTAGTGTGCCTTGTGGCCATTCTAGCTAGTCTTACTACCTCTAGGAGACATTTTATGATAGGCATAGTACATTTCATGAGCCCTTATAGAGACATGTCATGAGGCACCATCTAGGTCTAGTTTAAACTCCTCCACAAGATCTTCTGTAATCATCATCAAAGCTAAAATCAAGGTTAGTACAAAACCAAATCATGAGGTAGAAAGCTATCTCACCTCCCAACCATGACAAACATCCATCAATCTCCCAGAGCAGCCAAGGCTAGGGCTCTAGCACAATCCCACAGGCCCATGTCTAACTCTGATGTCCCATACCAACGAAGCCTACTTGAAGGCCTTTGACGCACCAACCTATTCACTCGCCATCTGCATGGCATGAGAAAGTTTGCTTTCCTGGTCCAAGCCGATCTTTAATGGTGCATCTTTACAATTGTGTCTCATACTAACCCATGCTCTCACTTATATAGTGATAACTATTCCTTAAATAGCTAACCTCTTATAAATAACTATTAAATCCTATTTCATTAATCCATGAACCCTAGCTAAGTATCAACTTGTTAACCTCGAATCCCCCCATTTCCCAAAGTAGAATCCTTTCCCTGATCTATATATTAGTATCTAGGTACATAACATACTTCCCCTCTTCAAGAATTTACTCTCAAATTAATTTAGGGAGGTGCTTACTCAAACTAGGTGCTACTGACTCCCAAGTTGAGTCCTCCTCCACCCTATCTTTCCATTTAATTTTAGATTCATGGTTATCATGTAGTGCTACCCATAATCTCATTTTTCACTCTCCAAGAGTGCTTCATTCCCTTAGGAAAGTAGTAGACAATAAACGCAAGCAAGCTGGAGAAACAAAGGCATATGTGATTTCAGCCAATAATGTTGGTGTGGAAAATCACCAGATTCATGCTTGGTAAACTACAAGCATGGGTTATACTCCTCAGCTCAGGCATCCATTACGTGAAGGAGGCTTGAAAAGATTTAAAGTTTTTGCTCTTGTTATACCTCTAACCATATATGAGTTGGGGTCCATGTGGCCTAAGGTAACTCTTATGTATTTTCTCAACCATCTCCAACCATGGAGCCATTGGGGCATAATGAAGTCAGGAAACCTCAAGAGGATTGAAAAATCATAAAGCTCATCTTATCCAATGTCATACCTTAAATGGCCAGGTACGATTTTTTATTTTATACTTGAAATACTTTGTTTGTTATTGGGTTTCCATTATTGGGTTGGGTCTTCATCGAGGCATTTATGAGTGTGCAAGACATATGCCAAGATTTGGAAAAAAGGGATCCTACGAATGGGAAAAATCTCATAGAGCTCGTATTGTTTAATTTCTTCTATGGTTTGCCAGAAATCTCAGTGAACTTGGAGGACATGCAAGAGTGAGTGAGTGAATCTCCTTGGACATTAATTAGACAATGGATCCATCTCTAGATCCACTTCCAACCATATAAATGACTTGGGATCTTTGTGATTTAAGGCACGATGGTTTCAGGCCTAAGGCATAATGGGGCTTGGTACCCTTAAGAAGATTGGAAACTTCTTTTATAGATTAATGTTGAATAACCTTCAACCATGTATGAGTTGGGGTCCACATTGCCTAATTTGGCATAACTGAGACGATCCCAAATCTAGCCGTATCTTAATCTAAGAAAACATTAAAACTCACTTAATTGTGCTATTTCTACATAGCAATACCATCAAATGAACCTTCTTGAATAGCAAAAAGCATGCATGCCATATCTTAATCTAAGAAAACATTAAAACTCACTTAATTGTGCTATTTCTACATAGCAATATAATCAAATGAACCTTCTCAAATAGCAAAAAGAATGCATGCCATATCCAAGATTCTTATCACACATAAGCAAAGAATCATGTAATCCTAAACAAACATTCACATAATATAAATCTCTATCAATTAAAGCATATCATCTCAATCAATCACAATGTATGTGTCTATCTCAAGATTCTATCATCATTACCATGCTCAACAAAATGGTTAGACATAATGGCCAAAATCCAGCCAACAATCTAGGGCTTTCTCCGATGCCCGTCCACCCAACCTCCACACTTGACATCGCAGCTATCCGGGGTATGTCTCTTTCTGAATCTCGTCCTCTCGGGGTTCTACCACATGACTCGCATAGGGTATAAATCTCGTTCTCTATCCGGTGTTCCCTGTCTAAGGACGGCCAGTTCCAAATCTCAAAATCTCATGTCGAGTCTCATCATACACATGTATATCAATCATTCATTTTAAAACAAAGCAATCACAAGTCATACTTATCATCTTACACTCATCCTAGTCCATAATCTTTCAAGAAAATCATATTCAAATAAATCAAAATCAACCTCAAGTATAAAAACAAGCTTTTAATTCAAATAGTCCTTAACTTCTCTTATTCTTTTAATTCTTTCAAGTCATATGCAAATCAGTATTTTTAACATAATTAATTATCACGTTCTAACCCACAAGAACATCTCTAGTCGCTATAGCTAAGTCATAACTATGCTTATGCGTTAGTCCATCTGGTCTATATAGATAAGATAATCAATCTTGATAGCAATTTCTAAGGCAAAGCTTGACAACTGGTCTCTTTGTTGGGAGAGTAGTATCTTTCAATCTATATGGAATTCGAGAAAAATCAAACTATAAAGTTTTAGGACTTCTAATGCTCTATAAAACATATCTAAGTGATGGTTCTCTAAAAATAACTTCTAAGGTCTCTTTGAGAGCATTCAAAATGGTCAAAGTTTTGTTTTGAACATCTCTAGTCGCTATAGCTAAGTCATAACTATGCTTACGCGTTAGTCCATCTGGCACCACAAGACACTGCTGCCATACACGCGTTCAATACACGCGATAAGTTACGGACGCGTGTATGGTCGCGCATGTATATGAGTAGTATCGGGCGCGTGTATATTAGCATCTAAATTCGCATGTATTGAAGTTTCAAAAACTCGTCTACCAGCGCGTGTATATTGGCATCTAAATTCGCGTGTATACTGATTTCAGAAACGCGTGTATCAGCGCGTGTATATACACGCATTATTACACGCGAGAACTTTATTAAGAAAAACTCCATTCCTTTACAAAATTAAAAACTATTTTCTTTAAACCCTCATAGTACATTATAGTATATATCATTACACAATCCCACTACATGCATTTACAACAATGAAATATATTCAAAAATAAATCATGAGATGATAATTAAAAGACAACATATACAATAGAAATGTCATCAATTTAGAACGATACAGTGATGGATTGGTTAGGGTTTGATCTCATCTTCAATAAGATCCATCCTTGCCAAACGATCAACATCAATATCCATTTGATCAATTTGTAAGGCTACAATTAAATTTATTCCACTATCGATATTCTGTCCATTGATATAATGGTATCGATGTCCTGATCATCCTAATCAACATCACCATCATCCTCAATGGGAGGGTCATTCTCATGATCATGAGAAATGGCACACTCATCCTCATTATCATGATCATCTCTTATTTCTTGATCATCGATCACAACATCTTCATTGGCATGTTCGACATCATCTTCATTGCAGCTTGTTACATCCTCCATATGCTCCATATCAGTGAATGTATTATACATCCCTTTGGAACGTGGTGCAATAGGGATGACGTACCACCATTTAATGTCATCGATCACAACATCTTCATTGGCATGTTCGACATCATCTTCATTGCGGCTTGTTACATCCTCCATATGCTCCATATCAGTGAATGTATTATACATCCCTTTGGAACGTGGTGCAATAGGGATGACGTACCACCATTTAATGTCATGCACCATTGGCAGATAGATAACCTACTCAAATACACATACTGCAGTAATTAATTAGCATATCAAAAGTCAAGGGGTACGCGAGCTTAGATATATATGTACATGAAACACATTAGTAAAAAAATGCATACCTGCTCACATTGTTGTGGCAATACGAGCCTATCTTTCTTTGTTTGCCAAAACTTTGTAGAGTCAATAGTTACATAGCCACTTGCATGGTGTTTTATCGTTGCATTAGGCTCTTTTTCCACCACGTTCATTTGCCATTTGACATCCAAAACATACACAAAGAAGCGACGAAAGTCAAGCCTAAATATGTCTTGGATTGTGCCACAATAATCATCCATTTTTTCATTAGCTCCCTCAAAGCTACTAATGACACCGCAATCTTGTGTATTCCTCTTTTCATCAATTCTTTGTGTTCGAAAATGCTTGCCTTCCATATAGCATTGAATATAGTGCACTGGACCAAAATAGAAGTAATATTTGTGTAAGCAATGTGAATAAATATTAAAAGCAAATCACTTACAACTAATGCAAAACATTAGTTCTATGTACCTTTAACATGCATCCTCGTGCATACTCCCATTCTTCCGCCGTGATATGCAGCCCCTCGCCGCTCTCTGCTCTCTCCATTTCCTCATGCAACCAATCAACATGGATATCATTCGGAAGTGTTGCTAGATGCTTAGGGTATGCCTTACGAGAGCCATGTTACCTCCGAAAGAGAGCTCTTTCTGCTTGCCTTTTTGTCTTTGCATCCTCATATCTTGTAACCCATCTGCTCATCACATCACTATTAAGGATGCAAGTGAAATTGAGATCATCAATCAATGTTCTGTCAATTACTTTACTCTGTCCTTTTTCTTGAGGCACAATAGAGGTCATCCTCAAGTCCTCTTCATTGCTCCATAGTCGTGGCGAAGAGCTGTCCACCTCACCAAGAAATTCTGAAATATATACAAGAGACTCTTGTATCAACCAACCCTCGGCCATGCTTCCTTCAGGCCTTGCACTTTGCCTCACAAAGTCTTTTAAGGTCTTCATGAAGCGCTCTAGGAAGAACATCCAACGTGCATGCACAGTGCCACATAAAGCAATTTCGTCCACTAAATGCACAATGAGATGTAGTTGACTTGTGAGAATGGTTCGCGGAAAAGTCTCCTCTACCAAACAAACCACCTCCACCGCCATAACACGCGCATCATCCAACGTGGCTGGATCAATTGCTTTGGAACTAACGTATCTGAAAAATAAATGAATAGTACGCTATACCTCATGTACGTTCATTTTGCAAGGTATAATGAAGGGTGATCTGACATGGGTTTTACATACCTCACAAGCTCGCCCATCTTATAAATACATTTTTTCAAACTCTTATTTTGCACAATGGTCGATGCTAGTAGGTAGTATGAACTGCGCACATAAGAACACATGTATGTATGGTTTATGGCATTACAAAATTTAATTTCAACATACAAGACTTGGAAAACACTTACTTGGAGCATCTTGTGCCAATCATGGGATTGCAACCCATATAGTTGCTCAACGCCTCTTTTCTTAGTGGTTGTAAAGGCTCCCTTCAATGATCTCATGCATCCAGTGAGAGTACGCAAAGTGGTGATGGCCTGCTTTACCTGCTTCTCCTCTTTCTTTGATATAATCCATGGTGCAGGCGGAAGACGAACATGCCCACCCTCCTCTCATGGCCAAGCTTGACGCATACGTCTTGCGACCCACAAGTCCTCCCGTACGCTAACATTGTCTCGTTTACCAAATGCATCCTTGGCATCGATTATACATACACTTGATCCTTTGTCCCAACCACACATCGCGATTACGATGACACATTGTCTCATTCTCACCAGAACTGCTTGAGGAGGTTGATGACATCCTATGTACAAAAGAGCAAACACAAAATCATAATCAGTTTTTAATGAAAGTATAAAAATTTCTATAAATTGCGTGTATCAGCGCGTCTACATCCTAAAAATTGCGTGTATCAGCGCATCTACATCCTGAGAATCGCGCGTATAAACGTGGCTACATCTTAAAATCGCATGTATATACGCGGCTACATCCTTAAAATCGCGTGTATAAACGCGGCTGATTTATTATACACGCGAAAATACACGCGCTGTTATACGCGACGACCTGTCTCTATACCTAAAATAACCCGCCGCCTTCTCCAAATAAACATTTTCAAACTAAGATTTCCTCTCCTTCGTCGCCCCCTCTTCCAACAGAGCACTAAACCTAAGTGCAAGGAGTAGACAAGGAGCAGATACGGGTGAAGGAAAGCAGTCAAAAACAAGACTCACTTTTTCAGAGGTGAGTCAATTTGTCCTTTGTCCTGTCTCTTTCCTTCCATTTGTTTATGCTATTGTCTCTTTCCTTTATGTGTTTGTCTCCGTCCTTCTCCTTCTCTGGTAGTACTTTTGTGAACAATTGTGATAGTGGGCTTTATTATAAGGACGATTTGTCGGAGGTCGGTCGGTTTCAAAAAAATTTCTACGCAAGCCGCGTGTAGGAACGCGTGTATGTCTGCGTGTATGCTATTTGCACAGACGTTCACGCGCATATACACGCATTTTTGGACGGGTGTATACACGCGACTGTGTTTCACCCATGCTTGCGATCCAGGTTCTTCAGAGAGATGATCCCATTTGCATGTGGCTTGCCTTCACAAAATCATATGTGCTAGCTTGCATTTGTGCTTTGATGCAATCATGTATATACTTTTATTTTTGCAGATTCTTTATGGATCTAGGTTCTTCATCCGATCCATTTGCGTACGGCACTTGGATGATGGAGATGCTAAATCATTTTGGGTGCCATCCTAGTCTAATTGAGCTTACAGAGTACATGTATGCCCATCCCCCTCCTGGATTGCCTGGTATCTATACCCCGCCCCCGAGAATCCACGTCACTCCACTGCCGTCTATGCCTGTGAGTCCGACGAGACGGCATGCAGCTTCTCCTCTTCCATGCCCACCGAGGAGACATACCCCGTCCTAGACACACTCACGCACACCCTTCCAGGCACCGTCACGTCAGGGCTCACAGCCACCATCACGTACTCCCTCACAGCCACACAGTCATGTTAGAGGAGACAGTGAGGGATGAGGAGGACGTGAGAGAGGTGGAGGGAGTGATCTGCTATGATGTGACGGATAGGGGCGGATAGTGATGGATGCGAGGGGGAAAGAGGTAATGGAGTACATGCGTGGGGTAGTATCAAACTTGTATAGAAATTATTTTATTAGATTTAAAGATCAAAATAGCCGATTAGTTGGGGAGGTGATAGATGCTGTACATAGTCGGTATCCCAATCCCCCACATGCGACATTCTCGAATGTATGGGGAAGAACGCGAATAAGGGAGATCTTAAGCAATAAAAGATCTCACCTTAAGAAACTCGCGTACGATGATGGGCTAAATGTAGCTGCGGGTGGCTATCCTACCGAGAAACCTGCCACTGCGCACAAACGCGAGTGGAAGGAGGCAAAGAAACAAGCAGAGGGTGGCGTGAAGAGCAGGCAGCATGTGGAGGCATGACGGATCCAGATGGAGACCATTGGATCTTCGCATTTTGGATCTGGCGACGTCGAGTCATGGGAGGCAGAGTTCGTAAGTATCTTGCCACTTTATTTGATTGTTTACTTAATTCATTGATTCTATGATTGTTTTAATCTTACAAATTGTGTTGATTATGATACAGCGACGGGTTACGGGGAGGAAGTCCACAGCCCACAATACTGGGTATGCTTGCCGGCATAGCAGACGTGACACGTGGACCCTCTTCAGAGCCCAGGGATGTATTACGGACGCGCAGTTTAAGATGGCCATGAGACCATACGGTCGACAGGTACTTGAAAACTCTAAACGAATGATTTTGGTTTATTGAATTACATATATATATACTTATATACTATATATTACTTGAACAGGCACAAGCTACTGCTGCACCTGCTGATGATCCTGCCACTGATGATCCACCCGCCGCCACTGCAGAGAGTGGACGTGAGCACTACTCATCAGACATTCCGACCGATGTGAGCTCATGTGATCATGGAGGAAGCGCAGCGAGTCATCATCTGGGTCTGAGTAGTACTCAGACTTATAGTATCACATTCCATATTAAGGATGTGGTTGTATATATATTTTTGTAACTGAAGCCATGGGCTACTTCGACATATGGACTCCCTTGTATATATGTGTACACATAAAATCTTGATAGTAATATTGAATCGTGAATTGATAGTATTGCATTCATGTCTGTCTTGAATCGTGTATTGACAATGTATGCATTCATGTCATTCTTGTCTTAAATCTTCCTCGTGGATGGTGCAATGCACCAAAAAAAATAAATCCAGAGAGTGCTATTGGGTGCTGGAATGCTAGAACAGCATTTAGGTACCAAATAGCACTCTCTGGATTATTTTTTTTGCTCTCTGTTCGCGTGTACAGACGCGTCAACTCTGCAAAAAGTCGCGTGTATATACGCGGATACTCTGTGAAATGCGCCTGTATAAGCGCAGCTAAACTGGCAAAATGCGTAT
This sequence comes from Cibotium barometz, assembly GCF_041138505.1. NCBI lineage: Eukaryota > Viridiplantae > Streptophyta > Polypodiopsida > Cyatheales > Cibotiaceae > Cibotium > Cibotium barometz. The sequence continues at coordinate 18,556,269 of NC_141075.1, forward strand.
ATACACCCTCGTATCAGTGCGTCTAAGCACAGCTAAACTGACAAAATGCGTGTATACGCCCTCATATCAACGCGTCTAACTACTTCTATACACGCGCTTTTACACGCATGTCTCTGGCCGCGATGATACACGCGCTGATACACGGGCCCGTTACTTTTTAGAGGACAAGAAACTCTACAAGAGTATATGAGACTCTAGAAAGACAAATCCCTTTTGTTTTTGAGTTATTTGAGTTCAAAGTAGAGCACTTGGCTGTTTTTAACAGTTTTATGTTGAAAACAAAACTTTGACCATTTTGAATACTCTCAAAGAGACCTTAGAAGTCATTTTTAAAGAACCATCACTAAGATATGTTTTATAGAGCATTAGAAGTCCTAAAACTTTGTAGTTTGACTTTTTCCTAATTCCAAATAGATTGAAAGATACTACTCTCCCAACAAAGAGACCAGTTGTCAAGCTTTGCCTTAGAAATTGCTATCAAGATTGATTATCTTATCTATATAGACCACACTACAAGGGATCGCGGGCTCATACCCGCGCTCCTAGCCGCTAAAAATGACTTGTGGAAATCTTAGACATGGACATACGTAATGGGAGAGATTGTTTTTCCAATGAGTTTAGTGATTTCTTGAGAAAGTAGGGAATAAAGAGAGTTTACATGTAGGTACACTACTCGACTACAGAAAGGAAAAATAGACACATTGTAGAAGTGGCATGTGCCTTAATGTCTGCAAAAATATGCTAGATTATTTTTAGGGTGCCACTATTGTTTTTATAATGAACTTGACCCCCACTACAATTCATGGCACAACGCATAAACAAAAGTTTACAAACATAAAACCACATGTATCTCACTTGAAAGTGTTTGGATGTATTGCATATGTGCGTGTTCACTGGCAATGAAGTGAGAACAAAGTTGGACTACAAGGAAAATAAATGCATCTTGGTTATGCTTTGGATCAGAAATGTTATAGATATTATAATCCTACCACTAGTGAGATGGAAGTAGGCAAAGATGTTATCTTTAATAAGATGAGTAGCTGGTATACACAAGTGAAGGAAATTGAAGATGCAAACATAAGAAGTAATGATGCTATCCCACATGTAGAGCAGCAAAGCATAGATGCTTAGTAGACGTGGAGAGTCCTTTACTAGTAGTGGATCCAATCTTAGTCCATGGTCAGACATGTTAAGGACGACAGATGTAGGTACACAAAGGGAAAGAAAAGATAGATTAACCTTTTATGCATGATCTGTCATCAGGTCACTCATATGTGGATGATTACTCGAATGGCTCCAAGTACAGCAAGGTGAAAGGAGGACCAAGGGTGTTTCTAGATATATGCAGGCCTACGAGGATTAGATGCCCTATTAATAGGTTGAGATATGATGGATATATCATGTTAATAGGATTAGACACACTATTAATAGGTTGATATGTGATGGATATACAGCCCATCATTATGCTTACGTGATTAAAGGAATAATGAGTTAGAGACCACTTTTTTTGAGCAGGTGCTTAGAAATAAAAAATGGAAAGATGCCATGGATGAGAAGATGACAGTATTAGATGTAAATGCAACATGTGAGTTAGTGCCATCACTATGGATCCATCTTGTATGTTTTAGTAGAGGAGAGTACTTTTCCTTATAGTATATACTCTTAACTTTATAATATACTAGATTGAAAGAAGAAGAATATAGAAAAAAATCCAGCCATCCATCTCTCTTGTGTCTTGCTCTTTCTTATGTGCATGTAGTTGCAAAAAACTCAAGCTCTCCCACTCCCTTGCATTCCCTTTATTATATATATGTGTGAACATTCCCTAAGATGTGTGTGAACCCACTCTTAGAGTTGTTAAATATCTATAAATTATTTAGGTTTGATATAAGTAGTGATGTCATTTAGTGGAGACTCTAAGGCTATAGATGCATTGTACTTTGGATATGAACATTACACAACATCACATCAATCAAATCATATTCATTCAATCATGCAAATACTATGTGTGTCTAAAAATTTCCTCTCTTTTTCTATGAGTATCTAATATCCACCATAGGTTGCATTGCTCTCCTCACTCTAGGTGTTATAGTTAGTGTTAGAGCCATTTCTTGCCATCCCACCAATACGACGTCTCGAAGCTACTCATTGTTCGATTTGGCTTGCGCCACCATACAACCATTGTCTTGCTCGCCAAGGGTGGCAGACCTCAAGATAGCCCCGCTAGAGCTGAGCTGAGTTAAACTTGTTGCTCGCCAAGGGTGGCTGAGCCGATCGCTTATGTGTCCCTTTCTGGCTAATGAAGTTTTGCCTCTATTGGCCTTCCTGTCCAAGGTGGCTTTTTCGCCCTTTGTTGGCCTTCCCACCAAGGTGTCTTTTTTGAATTGCATTAGTGCAGTGATAAGGAAGGAGTTTGAGAGTCCCCAGGTGATGGGTTCAAATCTTCTCCTCTGAGCAAGTGATGGCATTTAGTGTGTGTGAGTAGTGTATTTTCAAATTTCCAGCCAAGCCAAGAAAAAAGAAATAAAAACCAAGGAATCGTCTTTATTTGTTTGGTTGAAAAATATGGTATTTTCGAGCAGCACTAGAGATGAGAGAAGGGTATTAACGCCGGTAGAATGCAACACGAGGACATATACGATCAACGGAGAGAGAGAGAGAGAGAGAGAGAGAGAGAGAGGTATTAACGTCGGTAGACTGCAACTAGAGGGCATATAGAATGCAACAAGAGGGCATATACGGAGAGAGTGTAAAGAAAAGGTGCTCATGCAAGCAATGTGTCACTTCAAACCTTTTTGGGCAATGGGCTGAAGTTCTTCACACGTACCGAGGGGTTGAGTAGGTGGCGTGGGAAAAGAACACCTTCTTTTTCTTCGAATTAAATTTAGCAGTCGTGGCGTGGGAAAAGAACACCTTCTTTCTCTTCGAATTAAATTTAGCCGTCGCCCGTGCCCTAATTGAATCTTTACAGATTGGTCTTCTGCGCGATTTTTTTTTTGGGTGGGGGGTCTTGCTGTCGTGTTGGGCGCCATAGTTCTCGTACCTGCAGATTGCTACAAGAGGATAGGTCTTCTGCGTGATTTTTTTTTGGGCGGGGGGGTCTTGGTGTCGTGTTGGGCGCCATAGTTCTCACACCTGCAGATTGCTACAAGAGGTGAGACACTTTCGCGCCCGCTACGTTTCTGTGTATTTTCCCAGGTAAGTTATATGCTTGGCTGAGTTTATAATCTCCGGCAAAATTTGCGGTGTGGTGTAAAGACCATGCTTGGCTGAGTTTATAATCTCCGGAAAAACTTGCGGTCTGTGCTGCTTCTTTTTCTTCTTCCTCTCTCTGAGTATGTCGCTGAGTTCTGCCTTGGGCTCACAAATATGGGCCTTTTGGTAATTTTTGGTGTGTTTTCCAGCCGGCAAGGATGGTGCGCCGGAAGATCAAGATCAAGAGGATCGAGAACGCGACCACGCGGCAAGTGACTTTCTCCAAGCGTCGTGGGGGACTGTTCAAGAAGGCCCACGATCTCTCCGTTCTGTGTGACGCCGAGATCGCCGTCATCATCTTTTCTAGCAAAGGAAAGCTCTTTCAGTTTGGTAGCCCCAGGTCAGTACGTACATCCGCTCTCGCCTTCATTTTTGGGACTGTTCCAACCTACTGACCTTAGGTCTCTACAAATTTGGGCTTCCATTTTCTGCCCGAAGTTTTTATCCTTAAAAAAAAAACCTGGAAATGGCAACGTTTTCCGATTCGAACAGCACTAGCCTAATCATTTCTCGCCCTTACAGAAGAGCCCTGTTGTAGAAAAGCAAAGAAGGCCTCGACTTTGAGATTCAAGCTTCTTGATTAGCACGACTTTTTTCAAGAAAATCATGGAGCAAGACTTCTAGAATCTATGCCGAGCTTCGATGCAGCTAAACATCAGTTACCTCAGTGTCGTAATTAAGAGGCCCAAAAAAAGAGTTTTACCATGTAGGCCATCAGTGGCATAGTGCGAGCCAATGGCCGGGGTTTGGGCAGGCTGGTGGCTCACGACCAGTCACTGGTTGCTCACAACCAGCCACTCTGGTGGCCTACGTGGGAATAACCCCCTTAGGTTCTATGAAACTTCTGACTTGGGCTTATTCTCCCAAGCAATACACATTAAGAAGTGTACTCACCTCCTGAATTGACTCCTTTATTTGCCTTGGTTTCTATATCATTGCATCCACTTTCCATCCAGGCCTAGCATTTGAAGGGCATCCCTATTTTTTCTTTTGAAGGGCTTTTCTTCCACTAGCTTTTGAGGAGATTGGAAGGGCATATAACTATTTCCCAAAACCCTTCCCTTCTTTTGAAGGGTAATTGTCTTCTCATGAAGGTTTTGACCCCCATGGAAGGGTACTGCAACCTTCAAATTCTAGCATTGGTTCCATCCATAATATAGTATTCACATCATGGCTTTTTGCATAAGGGATCTACATACATAACTTCACTATGGAGTTCATAGTCACAGATGTTCTTAACATGGGATCCTTCCCACATGGTACCAAAAACTAGAGTTCAAAAGAACTCCTATCCAATGACAAAACCCAAGTTGATATTTATGGCAGCTTGGGATTGTGGTGTGATGACAAACAATGTTGTATGCAAACATAGTAGCATGTCTTGGAACTTATTAAAAATGATTAAGAAAGGAGTTTTATATTTCATTTTCTCCCTTAATGTTTTTCTCGCTCAATTGCACCTAGGGGTTCATCATTGGTGGTTTGATGTTGGTCTCATACATAACTCGATTTGAAAAAAGTTACTTTCACCAATGGTCTCTACCATTTGCGATCATTCCCTCTTTGTTGTTTATAAACAGATTAGTTTTTTCTTGTTTGTTTGTGAAGTGGTAAATTAGGTGATTGTTTGTGTAATTTACACATCCACACACACACACACACACACACAAATCCTACGCTTACTTGCACACAGGCACCAAATTGCATGTGGCTATAATCTAGACACAATTTTACAAGAAATGATAAGTTTTGGGTTAGGAATTTGTGCTTGCCTTTTATGAGTCCTGGTTCACAAGCAAGTTGTCAATTGCCACCATGGTAAGACAGGATAAGTGTAGATAGTCATTTGTATGCAAAACATTATTTCATAGTCCAATCAAAGTTAGCATTTATACATTTGTTGTGCACTTTTGTAAGCCTAATGCAAAGCAACATCATATACATAGATAGTCACCAAGAAAGATGTTTAAGCATTAGCTCATCCAGATAAGTTCGGACTAGTCGGCAAGTGATTTCTCTTTTCGAGGATAGAGTGTGGTGGAAATGATAAATCTTGTCCAAGTACCATACTTTATGTGCAGGAAGAATATGGATTAGTGAAACTAGAAGAGCGGCCTTGATCAAAATCTTTTATAATAATCTCAAAGATGAGATGGATAAGCTGACAAAACAAAGTTATAAAACAAAGATTCCATGGCTGCTATCTCAAGGCTTTTCCAAGATGAGATGAAGAAGCTGACAAAACAAAGCAGCAAAATAAAGATTGGAGCTATCTCGAGGCTCTTCCATGGAGGAGCAATCAACAAGAGGAAGCAAAGGAATAGAAGTTGGCAAAGCATGTTGCAAAAGAAATCGATGGAGAACTCGAAAGCTTCGAGAAACAACAACATGACAAGGGATGTAGAGTCGTGAGAAGTAGGACAAGGGAAAGCAAAGCAGGTCAAAGCTAGAGTCCACTAAGCCTGTGTATATATAAACCTCATGTAGTCCAAACCAACACTATAGTTTACATCTACCAGCTCCGGGTTGTCACAAAAAAGGAAGTTTATTTTTGGAGATGAGAAATCAACCAACCAGCCAAACAAGAAGCTCAAAGAGGAGAACACCCAAGGTGCCCTCACTACATCCCAACATATAGTGCAAGGCCTCCTTACCTTGGGTGCCACAAGAAGGACAAAATATTATTGATTAATTAATAGGGTCGTCCCCGGAGAAAAAAATAGCTAGGACGCTATCACACAAGGCATACCACAAGCACAATTATGCCTCTGAAAGTTTAGTGAGGAGCCTTCAAGAGAGACATCCTTGTTAGAGAGAGAGGTGCAATGACACGACCCTTAAAGGTTGATCATGAGAGCATTCCTAAGCCTCTGCACCTCCATGGCCCTTTTGCTAAATACTTTTGCAAATAATCTAGGGCTCCCTGAGCCTAGTTTACATCCAGCTATTCCAAAAACTTCATTGCCATGCTGGGACACCACGTTAGTCGTAAGTCTTGGTAGAAGGAGAGACACTCCCAAAGACCTAATAGCCTTGATGGGATCCCTCATGGTTTTTTCTTAATGTAAAGATTAATAATAGTGACTTTATTAAGCTTAATCGCACACTCGCTTTTTGACTTACCTTTTTCAGCAACAATCACTTAATCACGCACTTGTACTTTGATTTGTCTTTTTTAGCAAGCAATCAAAGAAGACCACCCTCGTTTAGATGTTGGGTTACACCACTTGCCTTCCCTTCATTACGTGTAATATTGTACTCTGTGGCTTCTCTCTCCAGAAGCCCGAACTTTTCGATGAGGTCCTCTTCATCTTCATCTCGATCTCTCCCTTTGCAAGGACCTTGAATTCCTCTGCTACATGTGTTGGAGAGAACTTCAATTTCTTACTAAATGGTAACTTTATCATGTTTAATTTTTTTAACTTGCCCAACTGCCCCTTAGCACGTAGATTAAGGTGTAGTTTTTCCCATGGTAGCTTAACAAACTCTTTGAGGTCTACTTTTTGTTGCCATTTTGCATACTTTTGTACTTCTTTAGGGATAATAGAGGTGAAGTTTTTGATTTCCACCATCTTGCTAGGAAGGTTGATGGTATTTGTTGATGATAAAAAGCAAGGGATGTAGAGAGCACAATTGCTTGTATGCCTTCTTGTATACAAGGTGGATGAGAGGAAGTCGAATTCCACCATTTTCTTGGTGTTGGTTGCACTAGGTTTGAGAGACAAGAAGTGAGGGTGGAGCAGAGCTTACAAATAGTATATCTTAGAGCGCAAGGTAGCAAGAACTTTTTACACATTGATTTTTGAATCAAGCTTTCAACGGTGAGGTAACCAAGCCTTCCTTGGGTACAGCCATCACTACCCGACTTCTCAATGATTTTCCCAAATTTCTCCCACAATCTGGCCATGAGTGCACGCGGTGCCTTTTGCGAGGTCATTAATGGGGATGGGCCAAGAATAGGTGATGGCAACAAGACACGTGTCCCTTTCCATCTATGCACCCTTTTTCAGGGTAGCAACTTTGATTTTTCTACCACCTCCATGCTCCTACCAGTTGGCTCCTACTGAAATCAATTTACATATGTACATCCTAATTTTGGATTTTGTTTTCTTCTATTCTTGTATACTCTCGAGTCTTGTCCTGATTCCTAATCCTAACAGAACTGCAGATAGTTGCAGTGCTGCTCAATAGGCTTAAAGTCATAGTGAAGGCACATGGTGATCTACGCCACTCAAGAAGGGGCCACGGTTGTTGCCGATATCTGTTAGCGCGAGGGTAAAAAAAATTAGAAATGATATAACATTAATGGAAATGATATGCTACAATTCTAAAGACACAGAATACTTTCAATAATACATACACTTGATTGAAGAATAAATATGGAAAAATAGGTGTATACATTACTACATCAAAATGCCATTATATTGAGTAGGCCAAAAAATCATTACAATGAGTAGGAAAAATGTCATTACAATGAGTAGGAAAAATGTCATCAAATAAGTGATTATATTACATCAAAATATTATTACAATAAGTGATTATATTACATCAAAATTTTATCAAATAAGTGATTATATTACATCAAAATTTTATCAAATAAGTGATTATATTACATCAAAATGTCATTACAATAAGTAGACAAATTGCTATCTAAATACATCCTATGAACATATTAGTCATCATCATCATCGTCATCATCATCATCATCATCATCATCATGGTCATCATCAAGAGCATCGTCCTTCTCCTTGCCATCACTTAGTTCTTTGTCATCACTATCATCCTTCCTTGTCATCATCACTATCATCCTATATACACCATACATAGAGTTATCCCATAAGACAAAGATCTATATGCATAGATAGCTCTATGCATAAGACTCTTATCCATAGCTCTTATGCATAGAGCGAGCTATGCATAAGTTTCTTATACGTAGAGCTTTCTATATAAAAGCCTTTTGCATAGAGCTATGAATAAGATCCGTATGCACTAATATTTACATAAGAGCTACGCAAAATAATAAAAAAGTAAAAAATAAAAAACTAATGTACTCGAGAGATGTTACATTGCAATATGAATAAGGGATAGAGAGCACATACCTCGCAAGTAGTGTTGTGGTTGACAAACTTATTATCAAAGAATCATTTTGACTACATAAATATTAAAAAATTATCTTATTCATAGCTTTCTCTATGCATAAGCTATAATACAATTCTATGCATAGAGGACTTATACATTGTAATTTCTCTTCTTTGCATAAGCTAAATTGTCTTATAGCTCTATGCATAAGCTATAAGGCAATTCTATGATTAGAGGTCTTATACATTGCAATTTCTTTTATGCACATGAGGGTACAATATAAAATAAATAGGAGAATGTGGTCAAGCTTACCTCAAGGCAAAATAGAGCTGTTATACATTGCAATCTCTCTTATTATGCATAGAGCTCTTATACATTGCAGTCTCTAGCTCTTATAACATTGCAATCTCTCTTATGCATAGAGCTCTTTTTGCACTGGAATTGTTGCAGACAATGCGACAATAAAAATATAAATAGGATAAGGTGGTCTCGCTTACCTCAAGACAAATGCCTTGAGCATAGTGAAGAATGACCTACAAACAAAAATAATTATTAATGGCTTGAACATCAAAGAGTGCCATATGCACAAAGTGTGCATAAGAGCATGCATAGAGCTTATTCATAAGGCTTGTTGACTTGTTTCTTGTGGGCTTGTGGGCATATAATTTTGTAGGTGCTTATGGGCTTATAGACTTATGAGCTAATTACTCACATATTGGCTTGCTAGCTTGCAGATTTACTAGCTAATGGGTGGCTGATTACTAGCTTACTAGCAGGCTTATTAGCTTACACTTACTAGCTTGCAGTCTTGCAATGTTGCTGACTTAAAATTATGCAAGCTTATTGGCTTGCAAAATGTCGATTTACAATGTTTACCAGCTTGTGGGGATGCTTTTACCAGCTTATGGAATTGTGGGCTTACTAGCTTACAAACTTTTTGGCTTACGCTTTCAGCTTAACAGCTTGTGGGCTTGAGAACATGCTCACTTCTTGTAGGCTTGTGGCTTGTTGATTTATAGGCTTTCTCACTTATGGGCTATGAGCTTACAAACTTGTTGGCTTGCATTCTTATTCACTTGCGTAGTTGTTGCAAGCTTGTGGGCTTTCAAGCTTGAAAAATTGTAAGTGTGCTAGCTTGCAAAGCATATCAAAGGCCGCTCTAAAATAGCCCCTAATTTTTTCCATGATGTCAAGGTGGACAAAATCATCATCATGCTATATATGTGGATGCTTTGTTGCTAAAAGGGACCAATGAGAATAAAAATGTAGCATTGAAGAGTGATCTTGGATTTTCATTTGAGATGTCAGATCTTGGGTTGTTACACTATTATTTGAGCATACACTTGTACAGTTACAAGAGGGCATCACATGGTAAAAAGTAAGACACCTTCAACAATGTGTAAGTGTAGATGGGTGGGTGAATATGTGCTCTATAAAAACCTAGAAATTTAGAAAATTGGGCGAATGTTTTGAAATTCTTATACAAAATTGTGGTGCCTAGTGTATTTTTGGCGAATCTTTCATCATTCCCTCTAAAAATTTGGAAATAATTGGGTGAATAATCTTTTGAATGATTGGTATAAAATAGCCCAAAAGTTTTGGAGAACTCAAAAAATAGCCATTGCGCTATAAATAGTCCCCATTTTTTTCCCTGGAGGGCATTGCTTTGCTTCAGTCCAAGAACATAAAGGGGCTAACAAAGATTCAAATTTAAATATTTTAAGCCTATTTCTACTCCAGTAGAACTTGGGCATAGGCTGAGTATGTATAATGTAGGAGAGCCTTCTTGTGATGCCACTCTTTATAGCCAGCTATTGGCTGCCTCTCATACACTTGTGTAACATTAGGCTCGACATATAGTTTGAAGTGTACCAGTTGAGAAAATTTATACATAGCCTATAAACAAAGAAATGGCAAGTTGTGGAGCATGTGTTCAAGTACTTAGAGGGCACTCAATCTCTTCGTTTGTTATATGCTAGCGGGGATGATTTTCAACCCCATGCTTATAGTGATTCGGATTGGATTAGTGATTATTGCACAAGGTAGTCCCCCACAAGTGGGAATTGTTTTTTTTCTTGGGAGCTCATGAATATCATGGTTGAGCAAAAAACATCATATTATGCTACATCTTCATGTGAAACTAAGTACAAGGAAGCTTTCACTACTATAGTTGAGTGTGTATGGATGAGGAGATTGATGGTAGATCTTCATGGAAGTCAATAGACTTTGATTCTCACTAATAGTGAGAGTGCTATGGCTATAGCATAGAATGCAGTCTTCCATGATCGCAAGCACATAGAGATAAAAAAAATTATGGCTATGTCTTTCATGGATATTAGCCATATTGTCCAATCTTTGACAAATCTAGAGCTTTATATGCACAAGGGTGTGTCTTTATAAAGGTGTGGTAAAATATCTATGCTGCTGTACCAAATCTCTTATAAGGTCTTAAGATCAAGTAAAAAAGATTTGATGTTCTTTAGTAGGGAAGGTGTAGCTGCAAAGAAGGCATTGATTTGGCTTTACAGTAAATTCAAAGGCCCTCGAAAACCTAAAAGATGGATGTATTTGGATTTTCCTAGAGAACAAGCATCTCCAAAAGTAATGGCTCATTGTTTTCCTATGAAGAGAGCATTTAGGAAGTGAAGTTTATCCCTAATTGAAAGTGAAGCTTATCCCTTTTTACCAAAGCTACATTATTATTTTCCATTAAAAAATCTTTCCAAAGAAGGAGAGTGGTAAACTCCAAAGTTTCTTAAACATTCATTTTACACCAACTTAAGGCCTCACATGTTTGTAGTTATTAGATCCTAGGATATTAGTTTAGTAAAATTCTCCTTCCAAAAGATATCACTAAAGGAACAATCCCATCGCTTCCTCTTCCTGCATTTACAGGAATCCACAGCTTTCTGCTGAAAGATGATCACTCCAATTAGGTTTCCTTCGGCTTCCATTCTGTTCTATCACTACCCAGCTTCCATCGGAATCCACAGCTTGCCGTACCTTTTGGTTCATACCTGGGAAGCCAGAGCTACGCTTGCCTTCTAGTTCATCCCCCCCTAGAGAATAGTTTTAGAGTTTCTAGATTAGATGCCACATGTTAGTTGGTGATAAATTTTGGGTTTCATTATTGTAAGCCATATCTTTAATGTAACACTCAATGTTAGTGCAGTAGCAGCTTATTAGATCTTTACAACTTGTTGCGCACTCTCATCTATACAACCCGTTTTTCATATGCATGACCACTTACAACATCTAGATATGTTGTTATTAGGGTTGTGATTTTTATTATATGGGTTATTTCCCTTCTATATTCATAGTTGTACCAACCCTATATCTGTTGTCAAAATATCCAACACAACATGCTTGCTTGCTTCATTGAGTTTTGTTCTAAGTAAAGGTTTTGCTATATTTCTAGTGGTGGACTAGATCTATTATTGATTTGAGAACTTATTCCTTCTCATGGGATTGCACATACAACTATATCTCGCCGGGGGGTTCACTTAAAAATATGTAGGTCTACTACGTGCGATCATTAGGATGGGTTTTTTAAACCAAGGTTTTGAGAAAAAATTACCAAAATCTCTTTACATAAGGGGATTTTTTAATGGCATAAAAAAACTCATAAGTTTATAAAGAAGAAGGGTTATTTAATTAAATCAAAATTCACAAAATAGTATTTTTTAGTACCCTTTGAACGCACATTGTATGTAGATCTTTCTAAAAGTACATATCCCAAACTCTACAGCAACTATCTTTTAGCTACCTGTAGCATGGAGGTTTGCACCTATTGGAGATATAGAACTCAAATGGTAGTAAAATTCTCCTTGCAAAAGATATCACTAAAGGAACAGTCCCATCACTTCGGCTTCCTACATTTTTAGGAATCTAGAGCTTTCTCTTGAAAGAAGATCACTCTGATTAGGTTTCCTTAGGCTTCCACTTTGTTCTATCACTACCCAGCTTCCATCGAAATCTATAGCTTGCCGTACCTTCTGGTTCATACTTGGGAAGCCAGAGCTACACTTGCCTTCTAGTTCATCCTCTAGAGAATAGTTTTAGAGTTTCCAGTTTAGATGCCACATGTTAGTTGGTGATGAATTTTGGGTTCCATTATTATAAGCCATATCTTTAATGTAACACTCAATGTTAGTGCAGTAGCACCTTATTAGATCTTTACAACTTGGTACACACTCTCATCTATACAACCCATTTTTCATATGTAATGCCACTCAAAACATCTAGATATCTTGTTATAAGGGTTATGATTTTTATTATATGGGTTATTTCCCTTCTATATTCATAGTTGTACCAACCCTATATCTGTTGTCAAAATAGCCAACACTACATGCTTGCTTGCTTCGTTAAGTTTTGTTCTAAGTAAAGGTTTTGCTATATTTCTAATGGTGGACTAGTTCTATTATTGATTTGAGAACTTATTCCTTCTCATGGGATTGCACATACAACTATATCTCGGCGGGGGGTTCACTTAAAAATATGTAGGTCTACTACATGCGATCATTAGGATTGGGGTTTTTGAACAAGGTCTTGAGAAAAAATTACCAAAATCTCTTTACATAAGGGGGTTTTTAATGGCATTAAAAAAAACGCATAAGTTTATAAAAGAAGAAGGGTTATTTAATTAAATAAAAATTCACAAAATAGTATTTTTTAGTACCCTTTGAACGCACATTGTATTGAGATCTTTCTAAAAGTACATACCCCGAAATCTACATCAACTATCTTTTAGCTACCTATAGCATGGAGGTTTGCACGTATTGGAGATGTAGAACTCAAATGGTAGTAAAATTCTCCTTGCAAAGGATATCACTAAAGGAACACTCCCATCGCTTTGGCTTCCTGCATTTTTAGGAATCCAGAGCTTTCTGCTGAAAGGTGATCACTCCCATAAGGTTTCCTTCCGCTTCCATTTTGTTCTATCACTACCCAGCGTCCATTGAAATCCACAACTTGCCGTACCTTCTGGTTAATACCGGGGAAGCTAGAGCTACACTTACCTTCTAGTTTATCCCCTAGAGAATAGTTTTAGAGTTTCTAGATTAGATGCCACATGTTAGTTGGTGATGAATTTTGCGTTTTATTATTATAAGCCATATCTTTAATGTAACACTCAATGTTAGTGCAGTAGCTCCTTATTAGATCTTTACAACTTGGTACACACTCTCATTTATACAATCCGTTTTTCATATGTACGACCACTTACAACATCTAGATATCTTGTTATTAGGGTTATGATTTTTATTATATGGGTTATCAAAGCTACCTATAGCATGGAGGTTTGCATGTATTGGAGATATAGAACTCAAATGGTAGTAAAATTCTCCTTGCAAAAGATATCACTAAAGGAATAGTCCCATCGCTTCGGCTTCCTGCATTTTTAGGAATCCAGAGCTTTCTGCTGAAAGGTGATCACTTCGTTAAGGTTTTCGTCCGCTTCCATTTTATTTTATCACTACCCAACTTCCATCCGAATCCACAGCTTGCCGTACCTTCTGGTTAATACCTGGGAAGCCAGAGCTACACTTACCTTCTAGTTCATCCCCTAGAGAAGAGTTTTAGAGTTTCCAGATAAGATGCCACATGTTAGTTGGTGATGAATTTTGGGTTTTATTATTATAAGCCATATCTTTAATGTAACACTCAATGTTAGTGCAGTAGCACCTTATTAGATCTTTACAACTTGGTACACACTCTCATTTATACAACCCATTTTTCATATGTACAACCACTTACAACATCTAGATATCTTGTTATTAGGGTTATGATTTTTATTATATGGGTTAATTCCCTTCTATATTCATAGTTGTACCAACCCTATATCTGTTGTCAAAATAGCCAACACAACATGCTTGCTTGCTTCGTTGAGTTTTGTTCTAAGTAAAGGTTTTGCTGTATTTCTAGTGGTGGACTAGTTCTATTATTGATTTGAGAACTTATTCCTTCTCATGGGATTGCACATACAACTATATCTCGGCGGGGGGTTCATTTAAAAATATGTAGGTCTACTACATGCGATCATTAGGATGGGTTTTTTAAACCAAGGTTTTGAGAAAAAATTACCAAAATCTCTTTACATAAGGGGATTTTTTAATGGCATAAAAAAAACCCATAAGTTTATAAAGAAGAAGGGTTATTTAATTAAATCAAAATTCACAAAATAGTATTTTTTAGTACCCTTTGAACGCACATTGTATGTAGATCTTCCTAAAAGTACATATCCCGAAATCTACATCAACTATCTTTTAGCTACCTATAGCATGGAGGTTTGCATCTATTGGAGATATAGAACTTAAATGGTACTAAAATTCTCCTTGCAAAAGATATCACTAAAGGAACACTCCCATCGCTTCGGCTACCTAGATTTTTAGGAATCTAGAGCTTTCTGGTGAAAGGTGATCACTCTGATTAGGTTTCCTTCCGCTTCCATTTTGTTTTATCACTACCCAGCTTTCATCGGAATCCATAGCCTGCCGTACCTTCTGGTTCATACCTGGGAAGCCAGAGCTACACTTGCCTTCTAGTTCATCCCCTATAGAATCCATAGCCTGTCGTACCTTCTGGTTCATACCTGGGAAGCGAGAGCTACACTTGCCTTCTAGTTCATCCCCTAGAGAATAGTTTTAGAGTTTCCAAATTAGATGCCACATGTTAGGTGGTGATGAATTTTGGGTTTCATTATTATAAGCCATATCTTTAATGTAACACTCAATGTTAGTGCAGTAGCACCTTATTAGATCTTTACAACTTGGTACACACTCTCATCTATACAACCCGTTTTTCATATGTACGACCACTTACAAATCTAGATATTTTGTTATTAGGGTTATGATTTTTATTATATGGGTTATTTCCCTTCTATATTCATAGTTGTACGAACCCTATATCTGTTGTCAAAATAGCCAACACAACATGTTTGCTTGCTTCATTGAGTTTTGTTCTAAGTAAAGGTTTTGCTATATTTCTAATGGTGTGATTTGAGAACTTATTCCTTCTCATGGGATTGCACATATAACTATATCTCAGCAGGGGGTTCACTTAAAAATATGTAGGTCTACTACATGCGACCATTAGGATGGGTTTTTTAAGCCAAAGTTTTGAGAAAAAATTACCAAAATCTCTTTACATAAGGGGGTTTTTAATGGCATTAAAAAAAACCCATAAGTTTATAAAAGAAGAAGGGTTATTTAATTAAATCAAAATTCACAAAATAGTATTTTTTAGTACCCTTTGAAGGCACATTGTATGTAGATCTTTCTAAAAGTATATACCCCGAAATCTACATCAACTATCTTTTACGCACATGATCTTAGGTTTGAGCGTCACCTCCGTATGCAAAGCTAGCACTTGCAAGTGAGGCTCCAACTTAAGTTCGAGTCACAATTAGATATGCAAGTGCTACACCATCACAGAGAGGTGAGGCTTGAAGTTCAATTTCAAACCAAACTATTAAGTCTATGCAGTTTGAGAAGAAGCCTCACATGCATCTTTCTTATGCTATTGCTACACTTGAAAGTATAGATCTGTAAAAGATATTCTGAAAAGTAAAGAAGAAGTAATGTATGTCTATGATTTATCAAGATATAGCAAAGAATCAAAAGAGTACCTTCCATCTTGGGTTGATTGACACCAGGCAAAGGTTTACTAGGACGACCGTTTGCATGCCATTGTGCTCGAGCTTGTAGAAGTTGATCGAGGAATGGCTCCTTTTGCATTGACTTTGCAACAGATAAATTTGCATCCTTGGAAATGTCACGAGAAATCTTGGGCGGGCAATTTACAATTATCTTTGATCTCCTGAACCTAAATTGCTGACGCAGTTGAGGGGTCACTTTAGCCATATTTAGAGCCTGCAAGCTTTTTGCAGTACTAATGGAGTGTTGACAAGAGATAATCCAATATTCAACTTTATGAATATCTTCTTTTGTGAGTTTATTAAGGAGTTGTTTCGTAGCACGATTATAGGGCATCAAAATTGCAAGTATCTCCTCTTGCTTTGGGTCCCCAATAGAGTCTTGGGTCAAAATACGAACCCAATCCTTATTTAATCTTCTATACACATAGTTTGAAGCAGGATAACATTTCATCACATCAATGCTGAAGGCCTCATTTAGACCAAAGGGATAATATCCCTTCTTTATTTCTAATGAGATCATTGCTTTGCTGCCCTTGTTTGGAGTCTCAACCTCCATTAGCTCGTCATCGGATGCATCTCTCTCCTTTGAACCACTTGCTGGTTTTGTCCTTTGCCTCTTTGAAGAGATTTCTTAAACCTTTGTAGAGTGCTTTGCCTAACTCTACTTTGCAAGTGCTTGCTCCTCTTCTTGCACACCTGAGAGCCTGCCATGTCTTCAGCTGCTATTGTGCTTACATCAAGGTCTTAATGACATGATCAGTTGCCTTACAATAGTTACACCTCATTTTTTTCTTGCCTTTATCAAGAGCCTTCTCAGACCTATTGTTGCTACCTATGGAAGGAGAAGAAGTTGCAGACTTACTAATAGGAGAAGAAACAGTGGAAGGGGTTGCCTTACCACTTCTTCTCTGCTGGGCAGCAACAAATGCTTGATCAATTGCATGCTGCCTAGCCCTGTTTTGCCTGGACTACGCTTCTTGCAAGAGCTTGTTGACTAAAGTATCATACTTAACAACATCAGGTCTGTTCTCAGTAACAAGTCTCCACGTGGAAGCAAAAGTCTGATATGACTCAGGTAAAGCATCAAGAACAGTCTGCACAAGAGAATGATCAGGAATAATCTCACCTACAAAAATCAACTGTTCCTTAAGATCTTTAATCTCAGCAAGAAAAACATTCATGTCATCATCTTCCTGCATAATCTTCGATTCTAGCTCTTTACGCAGATAAGAGATTTTTGCCTCGTTACGACCTGCATATAAACCAGCTAGAATATCCCAAGCCTGTTTTGCTATTTTAGCTGAACGAATATGTGGGGTGATGTTACGTTTGACAGAAAGTGCAATCAAGGCATGAGCCTGCGCATCTTTACCATCCCAAAACGAGCTTGTTCAGTAGTGGGTAAAACAGCAACAACAGTAGAGCTGCTAGAACCTACAACATCCTCAACAGATCCTACATCCACAAAACCTGGACGTACATCCATACCCTGCACAATGTTCCACACTCCTTTTATAACCAAAACATGCTGCATCATGTATGCCCAAAGTGGGTAGTTGCTGTCTCCATCCAATTTGTCATTAGCAGACAACATGCGAAATACATCATTGCTGTTATCAGCCATGGCCACTGACTGAAACTGATGCAAAAGCTACCTGTAACGAAGCAAAGACTAAACAGAGAACAACTCGTACTATGTAGCACGGTCCACAATAAAATACGTATGCCTGTTTTGTAGAAAATTGCACTATCAAAATTTCTGCAGAAAATGACGAAAATACCTGTGCACAACTTGCAATGCAAAAACGGAGCCCGAAAAGACCTCAGATGCGATTTCTGAGAACGCACCCTACAGACTTATTTGCAGAGTATAGGGACCTACAAGCGCTCGTGAAAGCCCACCTCAATCGGAGAACGTGAGTCGGAGGGTGCTGGCGACGTAGCCCTGGGAGCCGATGCTTGCTCTAATACCAATTGTTGGAATTAGGGTTGCAGGAAAGCACACAAAGCTTGGAGAAGAAGAAGCAAGAATGCACACAACATAAAGTGTATTAGACCGTGTCAATGTACAAAAGATTAGTTAGCCCTAGAATAATGGATGTATATACAAGCCGGGGAAAAAAACCTCCTAAAGAGGAAAAAAGTGCCCCGGCGGTCCGAAGTGTGTTCACACACATCACTACCTATATATATGGCAACAAAGAGGAAGGGTTATTTAATTAAATCAAAATTCACAAAATAGTATTTTTTAGTACCCTTTGAATGCACATTGTATGTAGATCTTTCTAAAAGTACATACCCCGAAATCTACATCAACTATCTTTTAGCTACCTTCAGTATGGAGGTTTGCACATATTGGAGATATAGAACTCAAATGGTAGTAAAATTCTCCTTGCAAAAGATATCACTAAAGAAATATTCCCATCACTTTGGCTTCTTGCATTTTTCAGGAATCCAGAGCTTTCTGGTGAAAGATCACTCCGATTAGGTTTCCTTCGGCTTCCATTTTGTTCTATCACTAGCCAGCTTCCATTGGAATCCACAGCTTGTCGTACCTTCTGGTTAATACCTTGGAAGCCAGAGCTACACTTACCTTCTAGTTCACCCCCTAGAGAATAGTTTTAGAGTTTCTAGATTAGATGCCACATGTTAGTTGGTGATGAATTTTGGGTTCCATTATTATAAGCCATATCTTTAATGTTACACTCAATGTTAGTGCAATAGCACCTTATTAGATCTTTACTACTTGTTGCACACTCTCATCTATACAACCCATTTTTCATATGTATGACCACTTACAACATCTAGATATCTTGTTATTAGGGTTATGATTTTTATTATATAGGTTATTTCCCTTCTATATTCATAGTTGTACCAACGCTATATCTGTTGTCGAAATAGCCAACATGCTTGCTTGCTTCGTTGAGTTTTGTTCTATGTAAAGATTTTGCTATATTTCTAATAGTGGACTAGTTCTATTATTGATTTGAGAACTTATTCCTTCTCATGGGATTGCACATACAACTATATCTCAGCGGGGGGTTCACTTAAAAATATGTAGGTCTACTACGTGCGATCATTAGGATGGGTTTTTTAAACCAAGGTTTTGAGAAAAATTTACAAAAATCTCTTTACATAAGCGGGTTTGAAATGGCATTAGAAAAAACCCATAAGTTTATAAAGAGGAAGGTTTAATCAAAATTCACAAAACAGTATTTTTTTAGTACCCTTTGAAGGCACATTGTATGTAGATCTTTCTAAAAGTACATACCCCGAAATCTACATCAACTATCTTTTAGCTACCTTCAGTATGGAGGTTTGCACATATTGGAGATATAGAACTCAAATGGTAGTAAAATTCTCCTTGCAAAAGATATCACTAAAGGAATAGTCCCATCGCTTCGGCTTCTTGCAATTTTCAAGAATCCAGAGCTTTCTGGTGAAAGATGATCAGTGCGATTAGGTTTTTCTTCAGCTTCCATTTTGTTCTATCACTAGCCAGCTTCCATCGGAATCCTCAGCTTGCCGTACCTTCTGGTTAATACCTTGGAAGTCAAAGCTACACTTACCTTCTAGTTCACCCCCTAGAGAATAGTTTTAGAGTTTCTAGATTAGATGCCACATGTTAGTTGGTGATGAATTTTGGGTTCCATTATTATAAGCCATATCTTTAATGTTACACTCAATGTTAGTGCAGTAGCACCTTATTAGATCTTTACTACTTGTTGCACACTCTCATCTATACAACCCGTTTTTCATATGTACGACCACTTACAACATCTAGATATCTTGTTATTAGGGTTATGATTTTTATTATATGGGTTATTTCCCTTCTATATTCATAGTTGTACCAACCCTATATCTGTTGTCAAAATAGCCAACACAACATGCTTGCTTGCTCTGTTGAGTTTTGTTCTATGTAAAGGTTTTGCTATATTTCTAGTGGTGGACTAGTTCTATTATTGATTTGGGAACTTATTTCTTCTCATGGGATTGCACATACAACTATATCTCGGTAGGGGGTTCACTTAAAAATATGTAGGTCTACTACGTGTGATCATTAGGATGGGTTTTTTTAAACAAGCTTTTGAGAAAAATTTACCAAAATCTCTTTACATAAGGGGATTTTAAATGGCATTAAAAAAACCCATAAGTTTATAAAGAGGAAGGGTTATTTAATTAAACCAAAATTCACAAAATAGTATTTTTAGTACCCTTTGAACGCACATTGTATGTAGATCTTTCTAAAAGTACATACCTCGAAATCTACATCAACTATCTTTTAGCTACCTACAGCATGGAGGTTTGCACCTATTGGAGATATAGAACTCAAATGGTAGTAAAATTCTCCTTGCAAAAGATATCACTAAAGGAACAGTCCCATCGCTTCGGCTTCCTGCATTTACAGGAATCCAAGGATTTATGGTGAAAGGTGATCACTCCGATTAGGTTTTCTTCGGCTTCCATTTTGTTCTATCACTACCGAGCTTCCATCGGAATCCACAGCTTGGCGTACCTTCTGGTTCATACCTGGGAAGCCAGAGCTACACTTGCCTTCTAGTTCATCCCCTAGAGAATAGTTTTAGAGTTTCTAGATTAGATGCCACATGTTAGTTGGTGATGAATTTTCGATTTCATTATTATATGCCATATCTTTAATGTAACACTCAATGTTAGTGTAGTAGCACCTTATTAGATCTTTACAACTCATTGCACACTCTCATCTATACAACCTGGTTTTCATATGTATGACCACTTACAACATCTAGATATCTTGTTATTACGGTTATGATTTTTATTATATGGGTTATCAGTTGTACCAACCCTATATCTGTTGAGAAAATAGCCAACACAACATGCTTGCTTGCTTCGTTGAGTTTTGTTCTAAGTAAAGGTTTTGCTATATTTCTAATGGTGGACTAGTTCTATTATTGATTTGACAACTTATTCCTTCTCATGGGATTGCACATACAACTATATTTCGGCGTGGGGTTCACTTAAAAATATGTAGGTTTACTACATGCGATCATTAGGATGGGTTTTTTAAACCAAAGTTTTGAGAAAAAATTACCAAAATCTCTTTACATAAGGGGGTTTTTAATGGCATTAAAAAAAACCCATAAGTTTATAAAAGAAGAAGGGTTATTTAATTAAATCAAAAGTCACAAAATAGTATTTTTTAGTACCCTTTGAACGCACATTGTATGTAGATCTTTCTAAAAGTACATACCCCGAAATCTACATCAACTATTTTTTAGCTACCTACAGCATGGAGGTTTGCACCTATTGGAGATATAGATCTCAAATGGTAGTTTTGATACTATTTCTCGATTCTCTTGATTTTTTCATCAACATGTAGGTCTTGATAAATAGAGTGTTGTACATGCTCTCTATATGAAATAGTATTTTTTGACACTATAGGTGCACGTGCTAGATAGTGTATTTCTATTAGAACTTTTGTTTTTATGCCAAGGGTTAGATCTAAAAGAGATTTCTTATTCCAAGATGACAAATTTGTGGATGGCTCCAATTTCTCTTTTTGTGGAGTTTCATGTTGTGTAATCTAGTAGTTGGAAAAGGCCTCTATAACATTGTCTCAAGTAATGAAGTTACATAACTAGCCTCAAGTAATGAAGTTTCATGTTGCATAATCTACTAGTTGGAAAAGGCCTCTAGGACATTGTCTCAAGTAATGAAGTTACATTACGATACTCCTGAAAGTGGTGCTCTGTATCACTTACTGTACTCCTCAAAGTGGTACTTTGTAATACATGTTGTACTTAATTAGCCTAATGTAAAAAAGGTGGTGGGACATAAGAAATGTATAATATTTCTTTGTCTATTATACCTCATATCAAGTCTTAGGCTACATAGGATGAAGTGAAGAATAAAGCTAGATTTTTGTTGTTGAGAAATGATTGAGGAAAATCAATAATGAAAGAACATGATTCTATAATCGATCGCCTCACAAAGGTCAAGGATTTTTCTTGTTATGGATAAGGTCATCAATGATAAACAACTCATCACACTACCACTTCACACTATTCACTACTCTCTATTGCACTTTTGTAAGTTCTCTTATTATCTCTTTGATTGGTACTCCTATATCTTTTGATGATCTTGTGGTATTATTGCTTGAGTTCCCCCTATATCACTTTTGCTACTTCACTTAGTATCTCTTTTGAGTGGAACTCCTATATCTTTTAATGAGCTTAGGGGATTCTTTCTTTAGGAGGACTAGCGAAAGGCTATATTTATGGCCTTATAGTTTATAGGAGGCATTTAATGCAAAGAACAAATAAAGAGGGAATAATCTTTTATTCTAGTGACAAGAAGTAAGGCAAATAAAGGCAAGTATTACTATTGTAATATTTAAAGATATTGGGGAAGAAGACAAAGCTTGAGCTCTTTTAAAAATACACACACACTCCCACAACAATGGAGAAGACACACACACAGAGATGGAAGGCTAAAATCTTCTTCTTGTTGCTTCTCTCAAAAGGGCTCTACGAAAGATAAGTGAAAACTAACATAAGTGCTAGAATACTATGCACACGCGGTCCATCATGTGAACACACTAAGTAGGTGAGCTGGCAAGATAAGTATTCCATAACTCAGTTGCACTAGGTAGAAGTAGTCCAGGTATAAAATCATTGGTGAAGATCTGTCGTGTCATAGCTACCAAACGTGCTAGTGTTGTAAAGGTGGAACGGTCACCTAGGTACGTCATAAGTGTCAGCTCCTGTTGAGCTTCATATAACACTCCCTCTTAATCTCAACTCCATCTCTAAAACTGCACGCATAGCGTAGAATCTACGAAGCTTCTCTACTCCAAAGGCCTTGGTGAAATTGTAAGCTACCTACTTCTCTATGCTGAGGTACACAAGACCGACATCTCCTGCCAAGATCCTCTCTATAATGAAGTGATAATGGACCTCTATATGTTTGGTCCATGTATAAAGAATTGGTTTCTTGGCCAACTGTATGCTACTAAGGTTATCACCAATAGATGATAATCCACTTGTCCACATGTAGCGCCAAATCTTAAAGAAGCTTACGTAGCAAAGGTACCTCACATGTTGCCATCACGCAACACTCCTATACTCTACCGCTGTACTTGACAGGGCAACTGTCAACTTCTTGGTGCTTCATGTAACAACACGAGTTTTGAAGGAGAACATAAACCTGCTAGTAGCAGAACCCAAGCATTAGGAACTCAATGGAGTCTTCTTGGGCCCTTTAATTTGGACGTTTAGTGAAATGCTTAAAATGCTAATCCATCTTTGACCAAGCCTAGAGGCCTAGTCCTAAAAGCATATATTTGATTTTTCACAAAAACAAAAAAAAATAAAAAAAAGGAGATATTCCTAGATCTGGCCACCTAGGTGACTTTAAAGCTTTGTAATGGGCTGTCAGTCAGTTATCATAGCCTGCAGCAACCTTTTCGAACTCCAAACATTCCAAAAATTCGTCACTTTCTTCCCCCCTTTTTTGTGTGTACACCAGATCTCTTTCTCTCTCTAAATCTTCTCTCTAAAACGCCCTGCACTCCTTCTCCATGGAAAAAAGCGTCTTTCTCTACTCCAAAAGCCATAGCTAACAGATCTGTACTCCTAAATGAGCCTTCTCTCTCCAAACCCACAGCAGTAGCCATGGCTTGCAGAGAAGAAGCTTACCATGAGCATTCTCTCTACAGTACTTGGTCCTCTCTCCATAGCTAGCAGGTCTGTACTCCTAAATGAGGCTTCTCTCTCCAAACCCACAGTAGTAGCCATGGCTTGCAAGGAAGAAGCTTACCAGGAGCATTCTTTCTACAATACTTGGTTCTCTCTCCAAACCCACAGTAGTAGCCATGACTTGCACAGAAGAACCTTTTCATGATGTATTCTCTCTCTATATTGCTTAGCAGCCATAGCTTGCACTAAAGAAGCTTCCCATGATGCATTGTCTCCTTTGCATTTTCGTCTCACCATTGCCAACCCTCTCTATGTTTCTTTGGCTCCGTTTCTGGCTTCTTTCTCTATCCACAATGCAGCTCTAGAGAAGCAACCCTCATCTCCATTCTTCCCATTATTTTTTGATACCATATCCTGCTCCTTCCACTCCTATTCAACCCAAGCTTACAAGCCTACTTTCTTGTAGATGGCACTACAAGACATCACCAATAAGCCTTCTAAGATCCGCCTTCAGGTTGATTTGGAGACAGAATACGCAACCCTACGCAGTAGGCATGTTGCACCCAATATTTCATACGATCAGCTTCGAATGCAAGGAGCAAAGGCCATTGATCTTTGGATTGATGGAATTCTTTATCCACCAGATCCAATATCTGGTGCCCCTCCACCATTCAAAAGCATTACAAGTTTTCTTAAGTTTGTTGGTGATGGTTTCAATGGGCTTCTTGGCTATTGTAGGAGATTACACATGTTGCGGCTAGATGAGGCAGCTGAAAAGAGGCAAACACAATTTGCCTTCGACCAGCTTCAAGCGGCATCGACTAAGCAGATCAATAGTTTGATGCAGAGGATTAAAGAGCTCTCAGAGGAGCTTGAGGTGCAGAAGAATAATCTAGCGGATCGTGTGCGCAAGATAAATCAATTTACCGATAATTATGTTCATCTTCAACACTCCACTCGTAATCTTCGGCGTCGTGTTCACCATTTCACTCACCTTCCCATGGGATATCACGCAAGGCAAAGAAAACGTAAAGCTGTTGGGTTGCTTTCTAAGACAGCAGGCGCATGCAAGAGGCGTAAACAAACAACCAGGTAAAATTTTTTGTAGGAATTATAGCAGCTTTGAGAAGCAATTAATGAATAAAGCATCTCTCATGGGTGACTCTTGCGATTGTAGGGCTTGTGCAACAGCTATACTAGGATGTAACAACGCTGAGGACAATGTTAATGCCTCCCTTCTTCAGCATGTCCTTCAGGAGAAGGATATTATGGAAATGATAACAGGTTCTGGTAATGATAAGCTGCGGGAGATCCTTCGTCAACATTTCTTGAAGGAAATCAAAGAAATTGTCACACCCAAAGAGATGCTTGATATATGTGACTCAGCAGGTATTAGCCAGAAAGGTTACAGAGCAATGTACAGGTCAATCACTTTAGGGTTGCGAGCAAAGGGAGTTATGCAATCCTTGCTTCCAACACTTTATAGCTTACAGATGGCAAAGAAGTGTGCTAATGGTGATATTGCATCCATGTTCGAGGGTGGGTACAAGTGGGTGGAGGATATTATGCCAATGCCAACAATCAAACCCTTTGATTGAATACAATGCATATAACAATGTCTACATTGACATGGAAGTGCTACAAAAAGCAATGATTCAGTACTATGGCCTCACACTTGAAGAGACAGGTGGAAATGTCGTGTTTGTCTTGAAGCTGGATGAATGTCAAGTGGTTAAAGGTCAAAGACTGGAGCGTGTTAGTTTAACCTTGATGAGCCGAGCACTTAGAGGAAAGCCTTTAGAGACCCAAGAGTTGGATGCAACTGAAGACAGCAACAATAGGGGTCAAGGGCATAAGCAAGACTACTACGACATTCAATCAGAGAAGAACATCCGGTGGCAAGCAGCATGGGTCCTCCCAAAAGAGAACCATGATACCTTGAGGTGGTATTTTGAACGGTCTGGCATTCAACATGTCGTCTCTTGTCAGGTCAATGGTCAGAAGCTTGATGTTCCCGGAATAGGCTGCTTTAACGTTGAATGGCACTTGGGTGGCGATCTAAAAACCTTAAAGTGTATGTTGGGTTGTAAAACAGGTGCGAATACTATATTCTCATGTGTTTACTGTTGTCATTCCAAGACAGCAGTAGACTCAAGAGTAAAAGGGAAACAACCTAGCAAAGGCAAAAGTCAAAAACAGGTGGGTGCAAAAAAAGCAATCGTTTTTTATGCTGAACAGAGGAAAGGATCAAAGGTATGGCATAATGGCATATTAAGTTGTGACCAGAGCAAGCCACCTAGTCGTGACCAGGAGGACAATGCTTGGAACCCAATCTTGGAAATTCCACTATGTCAAGTGCATGTGTGCACATTACATGCAAGACTTAGGATTTTGGATAAGCTATTGATGCTCCACATAAACTATGTCTGGAACATGGAGCCCGAAGATCGACGAGAAGAGTCAATACGTGCACTAGAGGGTGTACTTTCCTCTATGGGATTACATGCTGGAGCAGTGGTCTTGACAAAGGACAGAAAATCAAACCCTACACAAGACAACCCTAATAAAATTTGCATGGGTGGATCAAAGGCAAGACACTTGCTATCAAACCACTTGGGTTATCATAGCCACACTGACTTTGAAATTTGGAAGAAGATATGTGATGTCACAACATATCGAGGAAATGATGCCAGGCTTGGCCTAAAACGTGCACATGTATGGGAGGTGTGTAATAAAATGGTCGATCTTCTAGAGCGACCTCACCTGGATGACCATGGTATTGAGGCACTTAAACAAGCCACTTGTAGATTCACAGAAGAAATGGTCGAGGCATGGGGAGAAACACACATTACTCACTACATGGTAATGTTGTATTTCTTGTGTCCTTGTAGTATGTTCTTCATACTGTTTGTTGACTTTTTGTAATTTTCTATGCAGCATATATTGTATGCACATGGGCCATACTTTCTCGATAGATATGGCTCTTTAGCACTTTGGAGCAATCAAGGCATGGAGAAATCACATTACCAAGCAAAGGCCGTGTATTTTAAGGGCACTCGCCATGGTGGTGGCAAAGTCAAGAGTAATGCACTCCATGAAATGTTCAACTGGTTCTATCGCGTTCTGGTTGGCAAAAAAAGGCAGAAAAGTCACGGTAATTTGTCTCTTAGGCGTCAAATAATGAAAACTGTTAATGCAAGAAGAACTGAAGGATACAACAGATCAAATGCTAGGGAGAGACTATGGCAGTGGGTAGCAAGCAAGCGTCGGTGTGGTTCCTCATGGGCTTAAACTCTCTGATTATAATCTTTTTGTGTTTTTAAATTTTTTAAAAGTTTTAAAAAATTATATTTATAGACATATTTAAGTCATTTTTCATTTATAGCCACCACATTTCAATTTCTTCTTTGGGCTCTACTCTCTCTTGCCCTCCCACTATCTCTTGCACTCGTACATACCTAGGCCATGCCAGAAGAACAGGAGCAAGACTTGCGGTTTTTCGATCAACTCGGCCCACTACCTGCTACAGTAAAAAGGACAAGTCTACCTATCGTAACAGAGCAAGAGGCAAAGGAGATGAGAGAAGAAGAGCGTAGGAAGGAGGCCGAAGAAGCGCAATGCAGGAAGGAAGCTGAAGAAGCAGAGCCTAGTAGAGAAGCAGAAGAAGAGCGGCGTCGAAAAGAAGCCGAAGGGCAACCACCGGAGATTGTTATTGAGGCCGACACCCTAGAACAGCTAGAGGTTATCTTACAGAACAGGGAGGTCGAGCTCTTGTCCTACGGCATCACGAAAGATACCATTGACAAAGAGTTTGCTCTTGTGAGGACAGCTTGGGAGACAGAAATGCAAAAGAGACAGCAGCCCAAAGAGGACGCAAGGAGGGCAAGCCAAGCACAGCCACAGGCAGCCACAACATCCAGACGGCCAGTCAAGAAGTGTGGTAAAAGAATGGAGGGCAAGTTTCGGGACCAACAAGAAGAGGAAGAGCGTGCACAAAAGAAAAAGAAGTTCAGGTCTGAACGACCACCGTGGGAGAATCAAAGACCACCACCGCCTCCACCAGTTACAAAGAAGAAGAGAAAATGGAGGCCAGGGACAGTCGCGCTACGAGAGATTAGGAAATATCAGAAAAGCACAGATCTTCTCATCCCCAAGGCACCATTCTCTCGACTGGTGAGAGAAACAATGGAAAAATATTCTGACAGGGTTGACCGCATACAGAGCACAGCTCTTGAAGCTCTTCAAGAAGCTGCTGAAGATATTGTAGTTTCTGTTTTTGAAGACTCAGTGCTGGCTATGGTACATGCCAAGAG
Source organism: Cibotium barometz (assembly GCF_041138505.1). Classification (NCBI taxonomy): domain Eukaryota; kingdom Viridiplantae; phylum Streptophyta; class Polypodiopsida; order Cyatheales; family Cibotiaceae; genus Cibotium; species Cibotium barometz. The sequence continues at coordinate 18,584,246 of NC_141075.1, forward strand.
AGTTACTTTGAAGCCTGTAGATATGTCCCTAGCCCTACGTCTACGTTTAGAGTGTAGCCTTCTACCTCAATAGGCTAACCCACTTTTTAATTCTCCCTACAAAATTTTGTAATGTTCCCAAATTCCTTTGTAGCTTTTTCACACATTAATGAAAGCTTTGTGAGTTGTGTTACATTCTTTGTTAAGTCCATTTTTTTTGTATGCTCAGTGCCAATGAACATTTCATTTAAAAAATATAAAAGCACTATACACACAGGAAAAAACACACACAAACACACACACACACACACACACATATATATATACACACACAAACATATATACACACACATATATATACATATACAAATATATATACATATGCACATATATATATATATATGTACACACACACACACATATATATGAATATTTATATATACAAAAAATGTAGATCCTATAAAGTCACCTAGAGACCCTTATAGAGTGCCTTATGAGCCTCAAGGCCAAAAAAATAAAAATAAAATAAAAAAAATGCCATGTGCGCTACGGCGCATTAATCACTAGTTTGACCAGATCAAAATGGCGATTTACGTGCCGTAGCGCACATGGTATTTTTTTTATTTTTTTTTGATATCTTTGGTCTGGTGAGGCTCGTAAGACCCTTTAGGTGCCCTAACAGTCCCAAAATCTTATATATTTATATAAGATATTATATATATTTATATATATCTTATAATAGCCTTAAAATCTTATAATATCTTATGTCTTATATATATATATATCCTATATATCTTATATATATATATATATGTATATATATGTATATATATATCTTTCAATAGCCCCAGAATCTTTTATATATATATAGGTACACACACACACACACACACATATATATGCATATATATACATATATATACATATATGTGAGTGTGTTTACATCTATAAATACAATATTTTTTCATACCGCTCTAACCCAATCTCGATTACTTTTTTTAATCATGATCTCAATTAAAATGAATCCTAAACAATATTTTTTATGAAGACATGAACAAAATCTTAAAATTGCGAGGCGTGAAATGGTATATCACAAGTACGCCAGGAAAAATCACAACTTACAATGCACAACAAAAAAAATTTATTAAACTTGGAAGAGAAGTTTGCATTACATCTTTTTAATAAGCTCTTGGAAGAGCTCAGGAGAGAGAGTTCTAGAGGCTGGTTTCTGGCCTAAGCTTTGGAATACATCACTCGGCTCATTGATTCCTTGAGCCTGAGAAAGGGCACAATGGCCTAAAACTGAGCCGGGATGGTTGCCCGTGAAGCAATACAAGGCAGCTTCCCTAGCTACCAAAATACATTTATTTATGTTCGAGGCTAAGGGGTTCTCCGACAAGACTACACTAAGTGCTTTACATTTTAGGAGCTCGGCATAGGCGATCTCTGCATAGTCTAAATGAAAAACCCGCACTATGTCGGCTCTGAGGGTAGGTATGTAGTGCCAAAGGGATGCATCTCGACCCTCTGACTTTGGCCGCGTTCCTCCTACGCGCATAGCAAACTTGTCCACTTCAAAAGCAGTCTGTCAACATGTCAATATAGAAGTTAGGAAGCGTGAAATGATACAACTAAAAATAATTTGCTTTACAACTAAGAAGTAAGGACATACCTCAGTTGCATCGTCACTTGCAACTAGTTGCTCATTCGTCAAGTTTATGCTTCCTTGGTCTTGAGCATCGCCAGCAACCAAGGGCATGTGTGGTTCAAAGGCAGCTACGCTCTCATAGAATTGCACTTCTTGCTTTATTTCAACGAGCGCTTTGGCCACTACAACTTTCAAGGTACTGCTACCAATATCATATGCAAGCGCTTTTGTGAGGTTGTCATCTTCAAAAGAGATTTTCACTTTTCCTTTGTCTTGACCCCCAGCATTCACGGCAATAATAGAAAGTGCCTCATCCTCACGAAACCCGAGTGTCTTGGCAATGTCATCCAAAAACAAAAACTCTTTCCCATCAATAATGATTGGATGCAAACACATGATAACAAGGTCTGGGACCTCCTTGAGTACTTCATCGCCCTCTAGAACTAGGTCCGGAACCTCCTCGGGGACATTATCTTGTAGAGCCACCAATGCCATTGAGGCCTCCCATTGTTCTGTAACATTCTCTTCCTCAGCATGGGCCTCTTGGACCTGCTCCATTAGCTTTACTTTGCCCTTTTCTTTTTCCTTGCCACTTTCTTTCGCCACACCCTCTTGTAACAGAAGGACCAAAACCATGTCCCAGCTTAGGAAAGAAGTGCCGATGTTCCCATTTGTAGATCCAGGAGTAAGTCTTCCTCCTCATTTCTGTAGTCCTTTTCTATGAGGGATTTTAAAAACCTGGATAGGCGAAATCTAAAATTCTTGTCTTCCCTGAATATGTACTTGATGAGGTCAACTGGAACCCATAAGCCCTCATCACCCTCAAACATGATGGAGTACGTGCTGATGTGTTCATCCATATACTGAATGACATCTGTAAAAGCATCCGCGTGTAGATGCATTGTTGCACGCACATCAATTGCTCCCTCAAACATAGGGATGATCTCATCAACCCTATGAAGTAACTCAAGCTTTCCTAGCTGTGCAATAAGTGCGTCAAGTAGAGGTGCCATGTCTATGAGTGATTGGAGGAAATAGAGAGTGTGTGATACAGAAAGGTGTGCGAAATTGAGAGCAAGTGTTAGGAGAGAATGATAATTGTCAATTGATGTAAATGAGTAAAGTATCGTTTATAAATGGGCGACCTTGTTATAAAATTTTTAAAAACTTTTAAAATTTGTAAGTACCAAAAAATTTTAAAAAAATGGTATGCGAAAGCAAGAACGTATCCTTCCATCGCAAGGTCATTTCCAATTTACTAGTGGCTCACGCCACAGATGCTTGTGTGACCAACCTTACACTATCACAAAAAAATAAAACTTGCACAAGACAATTGAAAAACCTTAATAAGACAGTGAGGCAAAAAAATTGAAATTGTATTTACTTCAATTCAAGATTACATATCCAATGGTTATCTGATAGCTACACAGCCAGGGAAAGTAATTTCTCTACAAAGAAAAGATCGTTCCTGCCTTTTGCGCACTACTCTACCATTGATTATCAAAGCAAAATCACCACTCAGTGAGAATCGAAGAACTAAGTAGTCACGTAAGTTGGCAAGGGACCAGTCATCATTCACAGTAACATCTTCTACATCCCCACCTTGCATGGTTATATGTAGCACACCCTGTTCTGTAGAGGTTGTGTCGGAGTCTAACGCCTCCCATTCTCCATTTGTAAGCTTCCATCGCCTGTAAGGAAACGCAATGGACAACTGTTGCTTGGCAATATGATAGCGCATCACAACCTTCTCAACAATTACTCCGCATCTCTGATGGTGTCTCCATTGTGTTGAACAACTTTTTTATCCCATGCAGGTGATAAGAAACAAGTCAGAGCTCTCTCCCCCTTTGCAATCCATAAAGTTGGGGTATGATGTGTGTCACTTGTACGGAACAGGTACACAAAGAGGTGCAGAGGTATGAAGCAGGTTATGGTTGCTTTGTGAGATCCATATGTGCACTTCATAGCATTTTGCACCTTGCTTTCGATCTGCAAACAAGCCATGGCCACTGAAGCATTGTCTGGAATTGGCCATTCAATAGATGTGAGAGTTGGCGTAGGCTTTGGAACTAATTTTCCAGTACCATTTGCTGTCGTGGGAACCACATATGTATCCTCATAGAAGAAGATGTTTCGTGCAAGAAGTTGTGCAGCTGGACACCCTCCAAAGATTAAACTACCAAGCTCCACATGGTATGCTTCAAAGGTTCCTGAAATTGCCTCCATAGGCTCCCACTCACTATAGTTTGAGGGAAAAATATCTACGCACAGGAACCCAAGAACAATCGAAGCAGTGCTCAGTATACCATTATTAGCACACAATTGATTTAAAAACAAGAATATAAAGTGGTGAAATAACTTACAATTTGCAGGAAATCGTTGACGTTGGTCATGGTCTGCTAGTTTCAGCTCTGTTGCCTTGTAAACATGTTGGACCTTGGCTAGCTTTTTTCCATCACGATCTTGTTTGAGCTCCAATATCCGCCCTTTCCAATGGTGACTTTGTATATCAACGTATCGCTTTGACACCTTGTGGCTTCCTCTTGTACTAGGCTGCATCGTAATCCAATTCCACTTCTCGTACTGTTTGATGTTCCAGTGCCCATCCTCATCTTGACCACTGCTACAAGAGAGAGATTGAATACTGATCGGAGGCCTTCGAGCTCTAGAAGAAGACATCAGATATATATATTAGAGAGATTATAAACCTTGATGGCAAAGAAAAATAGAATGGTGAGAAAAAAACTTAGACTAGGGAGATGTAAAAAAGAGAAGGAGTTGTAGGGCAAATTCCAAGGGCTTGGTTGTGCTATTACTGCACTTTGAAAGAGGATATTGGAGGGGGTGAGAGGAGAAAATGAGTAAGATTATGAGAGCCAAAGCATTTGCAACTCAAGATTCCATAACTTGGCTCCACTGTTACACTCTGTAAAAGGAGGTTGGACAAGGTAGAAGGATGTAAGTGAGGATCAAACTTCCCTAGCTTCTGAGAGGAGGTTGCAGATCAAGCTTCCATAGCTAAGCTTTGCTGTTACACTCTGTAAAAGGAGGTTGGACAAGGAAGATGGATGAAGTAAGGAAATGTAAGAGAGGATCAAACTTCTATAGCTTCTGAGAGGAGGTTGCAGATCAAGCTTCCATAGCTAAGCTCTGCTGTTACACTCTGTAAAAGGAGGTTGGACAAGGAAGAAGGATGAAGGAAGGAAATGTAAGTGAGGATCAAACTTCCATAGCTTCTAAGAGGAGGTTGCAGATCAAGCTTCCATAGCTATAGATCTAGGTTTCTGAGTGAAGAGAGAGGTAGATCAAGAGGTAGATAGCTAAAAGAAGTAGTCTAGAGAGTGAAAAACGCCCTGCTATGAGAAAGGGGGAAGAGAGAGCGTTTTGGAGGGAACGTGGGAGAGAGGGATAGTGGAAAGTGAAGGGGAATGTGCATTGAATGCATGGGAGCTCGTTTTTGGGCCTCTATCACTTTAGAGACCTTAGTTAATGATGGCTGCAGGCTGCAGCTATCCTTTTCTATTAAAAAATAGGAGAAAAATGCATATACGTTTTAAATTTTTGAGTTTTAGTTGATTTTGAAAATTTAAAAAGAGCCTATTTAGCCTATTATTCTAAGTTTGACCACTACCTTCTAGGCTCTTACAAACCATTGGTTTCAGTCCACATGTAATCTCCCTATTTGTCTATTTCTTAATCACCTCCATTAGGCAATGGCAAATTAAAGGGCCCAAAAAGACTCCATTGAGTTCCTAATGAAGCTACCATCCTAATCTGCATTACTGTACTCATACATCTGCAATTGTATACCAGCCTCATAGTAGAGGTCATAATCCATTGTGGACCTCACGTAGTAGTGTAGTCTGCACCTCACACTGTCCAAAATGCAGCTTTTGAGAAACCAACATAAACTAGCTCTCCAACGCAACTGTGTAGTTCATAACTGGCCTAGTGAATTGTCATGTAGTTCAAGCTACCCATTATCTTCATGTGTATAGTGGCATTCATGGCATTCTCTAAAATCTCATGTGTATTTGCATTGAGTTTGCTATTCTGATCCAATGGTATAAAAATGGTTTAGCCATACCATATTTGGACAATATGTACAATGCATATTATCTCTATGATAGCCATATGCCGTTAGGCATCTTGATGACCTCAATGCCGAAAAAGTACCTCAGCTCACCCAAATCCTTAATATGTCAAACTTCTTCTTTGAGGAGACCCTTTACATTCTCAATTTGCTCTTCATTGTTGTCACCCCTAACAATGAAGTCATCCACATAGATGGCGATGACCACAATACTCTTATTATCACTCTTTCGCACATAGAGTGAATGATCAACATATACCGTATGAAAGCCAATGGTGATAAGATATTATATAATCTTATTATGCCATTCTCTTGGTGCCTACTTCAAGCCATATAAGGCTGTACATAGCTTGCACACATAATTTAGGTTACTCAAATCCTCATAACTAAGTCGCTCATCCAAATATACTTAATCTTGTAACTCACCATGCAAGAACTCATTCTTTACATCCATCAAATGTAAAACCCAATCTTTTGATGTAGTGAATGATCAACATGTGCCACATGAAAGACAATGGTGATAAGATATTATGTCATCCTATTATGCCATGTTTTTAGTGGCTACTTCAAGTTATACAAGGCTTTACGTAGCCTGCACACATAATTTAGGTGACTCAAATCCTCATAATGTAACATGTGGAAGCTTCAAGGGAGATCGGCAACTTCAATGCTCAAAAATCAGCACACTTGTCATCGGCGAGACGAAATTAACGCACAAAAGTGAATGTAGATGTGCAGAAAACTAGAGAAAGAGAGAGAGAGAGAGAGGGAGAAGAGGACACACTATTGTCCCGAATACCCTCTGTAGGGTCCCCACCATGAATGGTGTATTTTCTTTTATTAGAATGATGCAAAATCTGAAAATAAAAGACTGTCTGAACCTGCTTTGGTTGAAATAGATCTCTACCCTTGACCTTCAAACCTTCACCCTTGCGTTAGCATCTCCCTTGGCTATCCTGGCCCTTGAGTAGCTATAGCACCTTGTGAATTATGAGATGAATGGAGCTGATTTATGCAATGGGTATTTATACCCCTTCAGTATGCTAGTTGGCTAGTTATTTTTTCCTCCACGACCTGTTTATCTAGCCTTAAATGCTGTTTTTTATATGTGTGTTCACACTACCTTAATGGCTAGGTAGGCTGCCCATTAAATGGGTTGCTGGGCAGTCCTGCGTAGCTTGTTTGGGCTGCCCGACCAGGTTGGCTGGCTGGCTAGCCCACAATCTGGCCAAGCCTTGAGACTAGTCAACTGGGCTACCTAGGCCTGTAATGCTAGCCGCCGCGACAGCCTGCCTAGCCCATCCTTGGGGTTGGTACGCAAGCCCTGGGGCCTGCCTGGTCCCCTTGGGGTGGCCCATAGCCTTCCCCATGCCCAGACCTGATGCATACCTACATGTACACAGCTATTTGACGTCTGGTTGGTAGTATAAACATATAGAATAACTAACATCATTCCAATGGGAGATATCTGGTTGCGCCTTGTCTTTAACTTCTGAGGTCTTGGTCAATAGCGACTGGAATGGTCTTCCAAAAATTGCCTCATATGGAGCCTTACCAATAGCTGAAGAAAAATAATCATTCAAAACCGCTTGAACTAAAGGCAAATTTGATTCCCACTTACCTTGCTGATTGTGGGCATAACACTTCAGCACATCAAAGGCCAATTGGTTGTAGATTTCTGTCTGGCCATCCGTTTGTGGGTGAAAAGACTAGAAAAATTCAATTTAGTACCAAAGTTATCAAATAATGCCTTCCAAAAATGACTAGTAAACTTGGCATCTCAATCTGATACTATGGTCCTAAGAATCCCGCCAATCGGGTACCAATGTCGACTAAACAAATGGGAAACATCCTCGGTGGTAACATCGGCCCTGTATGGAATAAGCATAACAAATTTGTAAAATTTATCAACTATAGTTAAGCACTGAGTATTATGCTTACCCGGACTGGAAGGTAGATTCGTGAAAAAATCCATCGAAATATCTTGGAAAGATCCCTCAAGAATTGGCAAGGGCTGTAACAACCCTATCTTCTTCCCACGAGGAGCTTTCACCTTTTGACAAATATCACAGTGATGTACATATGAAAACACATCTCGTCTCATCTTTGGCCAATAATATTGTTGTTCCAACTTCTCCAAAGTCGAATTCACGCCCCTATGACCACCAGTAATGGCGTCATGGGCATCATGGAGAAGAGCTACCCTGAACATCTACATGACACACAGTCCGCCTTTGTAGAAAAGCCAACCATCGCGTATTAAAAAGTAGCATGGTCTTGTGGCATCCAATGCTTGCTCCCATTGTGTACCAAATTCCTAGGAATCCGCCTACGTGTGCTTCATGTCATCTAGTCCCATACCAACAAGGTTAAGTCTAGTGGTCTGAATCAACCTTACTTGTCCCTTCCTGCTCAAAGCATCAGCCACTAGATTAGCCTTTCCAGGGAGGTACTTAATCATACAACTGAATTGCTGGAATATTTGGCTCCAGCAGTGCTGTCGGTCACTCCACTGTGCACTTGGCATTGTCTGAATCCAGCGTAATGCCTGATGGTCAATGCGAACCTCCAAGTCACGACCATAAAGAAAATGTTTCCAATGTTTTAAGGCCTATATAACTACGAGGAGTTCCCGATCGTAGACTAAGTAATTCTTTTTTGCGAGCAGTAACTTACAAGACATGTAAGTTACTTGATGACCATTCAGTTGTAATACACCTCCAATTGTGATGTTACTCGCATCAATGATCACCTGGAATGGCTCATCCCATGAGGCAAATGCTAGAAAAGGTGCCTCGGACAAAGCCACCTTGAGGTTCTTGAATGCCTCCAAGGCTCGTGGAGTCATTCGAATCCATTGCCTTCTTGTCTTGACACCCTTTAGTAGATCGATGAGATCTGTTGAGAGGTCAGAAAACTTGTCTATGTGGGTGGAGTATGCCTGGCATATACCCACAAAGGATCTGATGTCATACACAGTCTGTGGTACTTCCCAATTGACAATCTCAGCCACCTTGGCCAGATCAAGTCAAATGCCTTTTGCACTAATCATATATCCAAGGTAATGAACCCGAAACAAATAAAATTCAGACTTCTTCTCATTGACGTAGAGCTCGTTGCCTTCCATCAATTGCAAGACTTTCTCCACATCAATGTCATGCTGCTCAACCGTAATGCTCAACCGTAACTAAAAATACTAGTATGTCGTCCAAAAATATGAACACACACTTTCCAATTAATTTCTTAAACACTCGCATCATCATGCGGTTAAATGTGGCTGGGGCGTTCAAGCCAAAAGGCATGACCACAAATTCATAGTGGGCACATTCCATATGGAAGGCTATCTTGGGGATGTCCCGCTCCACAATTCTCACCTAGTGGTATCCACTCTTTAAATCGAGTTTCGAGAACACATTAGCCCCATTCAGCCTCAATATAATCTATTCAAGGCATCCGGAATCGACTCTGGATAGTTAGCTTATTGATGAGTGCACGATAATCGACACACCATCTTTCTTCTTGACAGGAAGAAACTTGTGAAACCACTCAATGCCCGATATTATGTCTGCTCCTACAAGAGGGGCAACCATAAAAGCACGCACAAACTCTGAATAACTAATTTAGCACCTATAGCTTCATACTTGAAGCTCGTTGTCATGTCTGTGCTAAAACCCTCAACTTACTTGTCCTTTGAAATTAGGACAAAACGAGCACGCCGAGCGGCCTGTTCCGTGACCACATCCTCCGTGCCACTATCAAACAAGGCAACAACTCTCTAGCCACCTATGTAGCCAAAGGTCTTGAGCAACTAATTGTGCTCATACTCCTGGTCATGGGTGCCCTTCTTCTTATGTTCGAGCTCTCGGCTACTAATGATTGCTCCAACTAAAGCATTGGGATTTAAAGAACTAGGGACAACCACTGGGGTCTATGTGGGAGTTGGGCTCACCACACGGAAGCTGTGGAGGTTAAGGCGGTGGTTTTTGGAGTTGCAGTATTCTTAAGACACTCCCAAGAAGTGTGTCCTTTTGTATGAAAAAAGAAATACCTACCCTCCTTGTACCGAGCAATCTCCTCAGCACTTAACTTGTCACCAGTCTTGTGCCTGCCTCCGCTTTCTGGTCTAGATTAAGCTTGGGCGCATTGGTCGAGTTCTTGGAGCTAGAGGCTCTCATGATTTGTCCTGGGGAGGAAGACCTCGTCTAGTTCTAGCCTTTTCCCCCCAGGTGGTAACCCTGGGAGTAGTCGGCTGGGAAGTCTTGGGCTTACCACCATTGTGCTTCATCAGCACTCTACGCAAGCGAGAGTGCATCTTCGAAGGTGGCTGACCTAAACATGCGCACCTCCCACTGGATTTACGTGTCCAGGCCATACAGGAATTGTCCTTTCTTGTCCATATCAGATAAGCCTAATTGCAAACATAAGTTTGAAATTTTGTTGGCAAATTGAAGGGGCAAATTGAAGGATTGGTTGTGCGTTCTAATGCACTTCCCTAAACTCGTCTTCGAGGCGCTCAAGGTAATGGGGCGATAGAAACCATTGCTTAAGGTCGCGAACAAACTCGTCCCAAACATAAGTTGCCATACCCAAACTCGTCCCAAACATAAGTTGCCATACCTAATCTGGTGTGGGCATGAGCCCACTGGGTCCACCGAGGAATGGCCTCATATTCTAAGTACCAACTGGCTAAGATCACCCTGTTAGTAATTGGGTCCACCGAGGAATGGCCTCATATTCTAAGTACCAACTGGCTAAGATCACCCTGTTAGTAACTGGCGGCAAAGTAAGCTTCAAATTGATGCAACCATGAATAAAGAGTTGTGGGGTCGAGTTTACCATTATACTTACTGAAATTCATTTTCTTAGGAAAATGATTTGAGGAAGCCGCTGGTGTCAATCTTGCGTCCAAAGCCGCAAGATATTGGTCATGTTCCATGCGTCGCATGGCTTCGCCTTCACGTTGTCAGATCTCCAATGTTGGCAGGTATCCGCAACTCAAGCATCGAGCTCGACTGTGGTCATGACCCTTCAAGAAGGTCCTTGTGTAGAGGATCTGGAATCTAGGAAACAGAAGGAGAGGGAGGAGATGGAAAACACGGAGTTGGAGAACAGGTGTGCTTTTCTTGAGCCAGTATTTGCGCCTTCTACTCTTCTAACTTGGTACTCTGGTCTTCGATTGCTCGCATCATCTATTGTGGAACATCTCTTTAACACTCATGCCTGATGCCCTAGCTGGTTAGGCTGCATGGTGCACTTTGGTCCCAAGGTTCTTGGTCTCTCTCGCCGTCAAAGCTCACCATAGTAGGAAAATGCACCTGCTTTTTGGAGTGCAATCTAACCATCCACTATGTGTGCGGGAGACTTCTGGAGGCTGAAAACCAACCGTCCTTCGAGGGACATGCGTCACTTCGAGAAAGGAGTGGTCCACTAGAGTCTAAAAACTAACCACACAAGCGAGAAAAAATCTATAGTTTCTTGCCGAATATTTTTACTTGAAGTAGGCTTTGATACCACTGTAACATGTGGAAGCTTCGGGGGAGATTGGTAACTTCAATGCTCACAAATCAACACACTTGTCGCTCGCGAGACAAAATTAACGCACAAAACGGAATGTAGATGTGCAGAAAACTAGAGGGAGAGAGAGGGAGAAGAGGACATAGTATTGGGTCCCGAATACCCTCTGTAGGGCCCCCACCACGAATGGTGTATTTTCTTTATTAGAACGATGCAAAATCTGAAAATAAAAGATGGACTGAACCTCTGTTGGCTGAGATAGATCTCTGCCCTTGACCTTCAAACCTTCACCCTTATGTTAGCTTCTCCCTTAGCTGTCCTGGCCCTTGAGTAGCTGCAGCACCTTCTAAATTATGAGATGAATGGAATTGATTTATGCAATGGGTATTTAGACCCCTTCAGCCGTTGGTCGGCTGGTTAATTTTTCCTCCACGACCTATTTATCTAGCATTAAATGTTATTTTTTAAATGTGTGTTCACATTGCCTTAATGGCTGGCCAGGCTGCCCATTAAGCATTAAATGTTATTTTTTAAATGTGTGTTCACACTGCCTTAATGGTTGGCCAGGCTGCCCATTAAATGGGTTGCTAGGCAGTCCTGCGTAGCTTGTTTGGGCTGCCCAGCCATGGCTGGCTGCCCATGGCTAGCCCACAGTCTGGCCAAGCCTTGAGGCTGGTTGACTGGGCTGCCCAGGCCTGCAACGATGGTGGCCGACAGCCTGCCCATCCCCTCCTTGGGCTGCTGGGCAAGTCCTGGCTCCCTTGGGGTGGCCCATAACCTTCCCCATGCCCAGACCTGATGCATACCTACATCTACATAACCGTCTAACATCTAGTCGTCGCAAACCAAACTTACAAAACAACTGACATCATTCAAGAGGGAGACTCATAGTGCGGACTCGCATTGTTTCATGTGTAGGGGACGATGCACACCTAACCCCGGATGATTGGAGTGAAACCTTGGCTGACTCGTCTCAGAGTGGGCTCACATGGGACTAGTTTTCCATCCCAAGTCCTGCACCTTCTGTACAAATGTCTACGTGGCATCTAAGTGCAGGATGCACGTGACACATAACTAGGGGGCTTGTCCAAATATACATCTTCTTGTAACTCACCATGCAAGTATGCATTCTTTACATCCATTAGATACAAAACCCAACCTTTTGACGTAGCTTCCACAACTGCAGTAATAGCTCTCACACAAGGTAAAAAATAAGATGCCTCCATGAATATATAAGTGTAGGTGGGTTGACGATTATTCCTCCTATATAAATCTAAAACTATAGAAAATGGGGTGAATGTTTTCAAAAATGCCCTGAAATGTCCAAAATTGGGTGAATATTTTCTAAAACCCTTTAAGAAGACCAAAATTTGGGCGAATGTTTTAAGATATCGGGTAATTTTTTTGCGAAACTCCCCAAAAAATAGCCAATTGGCGAAGATTAGCCCCTTATTTTTTCCCTACTCTCACGATTGTCATCTTGGAAATAGTGCTGACTATCTCCTCATTCATAATCAATGCGGTAGAGCATAACCTTTGGCAAAACCAATCTTACCTTATACCTACTAATGCTTCCATCTGAGTTGTGCTTCACTTTGTAGATCCACTTACATCCAATAGCCTTTTTATGCAAAGGCACCGATTCCTAAGTCTTATTTGCATCTAATGCAATGATTTCTTCATCCATGGCTTTCTCCCGATGTACATACCCAACATGCTCAAAACATGCGGGTTCAATCTCTTGCACAACCTTTACTATGTATGCATAATGCTAAGCTACATAAACTTTACATGTCAATCTTTGAACAAGGTTTTTGACCCTACCCAACCTCCATGGTTCTAGATCCGTCCTTGGTGTCCTTAGCCTTCCTTGCACTAGGTGTCCTGATAGATGGAATTCCCAACTCCTCATCAAGGCTCTCCTCTGAGCCACTAGACTCTCCGTCAACTTATGAATGCCCTACTGAAGGTCAAGCATACCAAGAGACTCATCAAGCTTCTTTTCACCTTTATGTGATGCACTTGCTAAACCTGTAGGATTGATTTTCTAATGTAGCCTACCACCCCATGGTCTATCAATAGACCCACTACTAAAGGACTCTCTTGATCCACTCAATGACTGTGATTATTAACCTATGTTACATACAACCACCTCTCATGTGCATTAGTCCCAATCGAATCCTTTAGAGTAGCATACCAACTGCTCATCTCATCAAAGACATCCCTTCTCACTCTCATCTCACGACGAGTGAGATGATTATAGCATGTGTACCTCTTTTACTTAAGGAAGTAACTAGTGAACACACATTTTTTAACCTTTGGATCTAACTTACACCATAGCTCATCAAGAATATATACATATGCAATGCATCCAAACACTTTTATGTGTGACAAATTTGGTTTTCTACCAGTATATTTCTCCTCTGGAGTCATACTATGCACTGCCATATGTGGGGGTCTTGTTCATAATGTAAACTACAGTCGCAACTACTTTTAGTCCAATAATGGTGAGGCATTCTCTTCTCAACCACCATCAATGCACAAGAAACCTCGGCAATGCGCCTATTCTTTCTCTTAGTAGCAACACAATTTTGTACTTGCAAGTGAATGGTCTTTTTGAATTCCATGCTTTCGAAAGTACTCATTGAACTCTTGGAGAAGTACTCTCCCCCTCCATCTAACCATGGGCACTAAACAAACATGTTTGCTTCTCAGCCAACATTATGAAATTTTGAAAGTGAGAAAACACTTCACTTTCCTCTTTCATGAAATAGACCTACATCTTCCTTGTGGTCACAGCAATGAAAGATACATAGTAGAGACATTCTCCCATTGATGTCATCTTTGTCGCGTCCCTCATACATCTGAGTGAATCACATCAAGTGCTCCCTTAACATTCCTATCTTGTGGAAATGCATTCTTTGTTTGCTTTCAAAACTAACATGCTTCGCATACTTTATGCATTCGATCCACCTTAAACTTTGGCAAACCTGTGATAATTTTTAAATTTTACATAGACTTTAATCATCATTTCTCATTCACATGACCAATACGTTTATGCCAGATATCTATATCAACCACAACAACTACACCTTGTGTGCAAACATAGTAGCTTTCACCTTAGGCATGCTTAAATCCAAAGTAAACATTTTTCCACTTTTGTGCCCTTTGCAGCCAAATGACATTTGTTGTTTTTAAAGTCCTCAACATAGTAGCCCTCAAGATTCAAGCGGACTTGAAAACCTTGCTCAATTATCTACCCAAATAGTAACCAAATTCTTTGTTATGTTAGGCGTATGAAGTATATCAGCCAAGTACCTCATCTTGCCATTTTGTATAGCCAATGGCACATTCCCAATGTGAGCACCAGAATGAGTTGTGTCATCCCCCATCTCTATATAACTTGGTTTTCCCAGATTTTTAATATCTCTAAACCACTCACTCCTTGATGGGCTATGTGGTGAGAGACTCCCGAATCCACATACCATACATAATCACCATTTGTGGATACATTTGCAATCACTGAACTCAACATGTGCTCCATAACAAAAAAATGCTCACATCTATCTTTAATTTGCTTGCTTAAAAATGCATAATTGTTTTGCTACAACTTGTCATTTTTTATGTCACTCTGCTTCTTATGATATTCTACTGCAAAATGATCTAGGTTGCTACAATAAAAGAAATTCTTTGAACCTAATCCCAATTGCTATCTTCGCAAATTACCTCTCATCGCGAATTGCCTCGACCTCTCTAGCTCTCCCTGCCTTGAGACTGGCCTCTTCCACCTTTTTGTATGTTTGCTATTTCTTTGCAAATCATTAGACTGCTTCTGTCTATAATTCATATTTTCTAAATGGCCAATCACCTTGGCCTCGATTGTGACCTCTATCTAAGTTTGAGTAAAAGGTCTATTTTGAAGTATTCTTAATTTGGGAAGACAAATACTTGCCTTCTATGATTTTACCATAGATACCAAATCTCGAAAGCTAGTGCTATGGCTCATCCTAACCCTCCTTGAAACACATCCAACAAGAGATTACCTAGTGAACCACAACTGTCGTGAGGATCTTTCCAATGGCCGAGCTTGTAACCCTTGAGGTCTCCAAGCTCTACAACTCCTTGAGAAGCAATTCCACCGCACCTCTCGTGAGCGTTGTCACACCCTTGCGTTGCACTATGGGTACTTGTCCCTCATCTCACCTCACTTCACTCACACACACTCAGTAGCAATCATGCATTAGGGAGAGATATTAACAAGAGTAAGACTTAATTGCACAATGAGAGAGTATGTTGTATTATGAGAGAAATTCACTTATATACATGGCCAAAGTGTTCACACTCACTTAAACTATGGCCAGCTGGGCAATTTAGGCTCATAAGAGGCTTAATGCTACTTTCATAATATATCCATGAGAAGTACATCACTTGGGACTTCATCCTACATGCTACCACATGCTCTTGAAGCGGGAATTGCCATAAATACTCCATCACACCATTACGGGCGCTTGTGAAAATTATAGATTTGGACATCATTACTTCATATCTTGAATGTATGACCCTTTGGTGTATCTACCTTGACTCCTTGATGATGTAAGATAATGGTAGTAGCTCTTGTTAACCTTAGGAATGGGTTAACATTCCCCCCTTCCTGATAGCGATCGCATCCTCGTCGTGATCGCGATGAAGACCTTTGTGTGGGGAGAATGGACAAGCTTTGTCGATGTATTTGATATTGATTGACATTCAATGGTCTTTGTTCCTCCGAAAGGAAGAATAAAAGCTAGTTAGTGAATGAAAAGGTTAGTGGTTTATTGGAAATTCCTAAACGGGGTGAGGAGTGGGGTTTTTTGTGAATAATTACCTTTTTATATTTCTATGAGCTTCTTTTTTTTGGGTTTTTTGCTCACTTTGTTTATGGAAATCAATGGTCTTTGTTCCTCCAGAAGGAAGAAGAAAAGCTAGTTAGTGAATGAAAAGGTTAGTGGTTTATTTGGAAATTCCTACGGGATGAGGGGCTGGGGTTTTTTGTCAATGATTGCATTTTTATATTTTTGTGAGCTTCTTTTTTTTTTGGGTTTTTTGCTCACTTTGTTCTTGGCAATCATAAGCAAGGTTATATGTGATTTATGTTAGTGGAGACGTTAAGAGATGTTAATATTGGGGAAGAAGAGAGGGAAGGATTCAGAGGAATGTAGACATTATCATGAGAATGAGATGGTGATTCTCAGTTCCTCATTTGATTCATTGAAGAGAGCGACTTCATCATTCGAAGAAATTGGCCTTCGATGATATCTCTTTATGTGGCAGGATTCTTGTCAAATGTTGTTGAGTAGGACCTATTCCCACATACTTCTTCCTATGTGCTTTTTATGTTTTTATGTATATTTAAGTGCTCTTATGAAGCATATATACATGAAGTAAAGAAGTGAGTCATATAGACTCTTATTGAACTGCTATGTGTTGAAGTTGCCACTTGTTGGCGAGGATTGAATTACATCGACTTGCAAGGCTAATATAGATATCTTCACTAAGGATTGGAGATCTTTTATTTGTGAAGATGGTAGCGTCATTTTGAGAGGTTTGTAATTTGAAGGAAAATTCCATGTGATGAGTTGTACCATCGACCAGGCTTTCGCCCACCATGGCCCTCCCATCCAGAGATGTATCTGGATGTTGTCGATAGTGAGGCTTTGGTGCAAATATTATCTAGTGCATGAGTATGGATATGTACTCATGGAGCAGTTGCTACATTAACATAGCCAAAAGAATAGTAAGCGATAAGCTTAACAAAATATAATGGCTATTGAAGATCCTTGGGAGTTGCTTGTGATATTCTACCCCTTCTAGGTAGACCATATGTGGAACTCCCTTGTGTTTGTGTTTTGTTTTGTTTTTTGTTTTTTTTTGTTACCACCTTGCGAGCAACAGGTTCTTGTGGCTACTTTCCTTTTTAAGAGAATAGGTTCTTATGTCTCCCGTGTAGCTTCTGCACTTATGCGTCACATCCAGAGGAGTGAAAATAGCATTGTGAGTTTGTCTTTGATGCAGTCATAAGTTTCCATCGTAGACGTGGGAATTGAATCTTGAATTTGTGGCTCAATTGTTGTCAAGGTGGTAGGTGAGGCTTTTGGTTGGTTACCATTGGGATTGATTGAACACACAAGCTCTTGTGTAGGTACTGAATGCATGAGAGTGGTTGAGAGAGTTGCTCGGTGTTGCTTGGGTTTCCATTCTTGTCGAACTTTAGGTGAAGCTGTTGGGGTTAAAGTTTGTGGTGAGGCTGCCTTCACTGTGTTCGATTTTGTTAACCATATGATGGGATTACCATCATAGTATCCTTGTTGAAGCATGTGCACAGGCACCCATCTTTGATGAACATTATAATTTGCTAGATGATGCTTTTGGTGGTGAGGTTTCCTTATTTGTGCAAGCTTAGGAAAATTTGTGTGATGCGCTTGGAAATCCAAGCATTGATATTTCCTTGGTAGTACCCTTGTGCTTGCAGTACTCTTTTTGGTACCCACACTTGTTGACTTGGTGAAGTTCTTTGAGGAAATCATATAGGCTTTTGTGGACGGTTTTGTGGAGCGTTTTTGCCTTTTATTGGCCTTTGAGTGCTACATTGAGGAAGAGGCTTTGATTGCCGAGGTACCTAAATTTGATTGGCATCTTCATAGAAGCCTTGAGTGACAAGTAACTGCTTCTCCACCCACATTTTGATACCATTAAGATACCTTGATTTGTGTTGTCCTGGTGGAGTTTTCTTTTTAGTGAAAGTGGAAGGTTTTGAGACCTCCTTTACATTGGTTAGCGCTGAGGCTCTATAGGTTTAAGACTCATGGGTATTCTTGATAATGATGATGAGGCTAGAGTCTCTTGTGGAGTGGCTATCGAGATGATGAGGCTTTCGAGCATGCGGTTGTCTCCTTTGGTGAGGTTTGTCGATGAAGAGGCATATGCTCCGGGATTTTCCTTTGAGTTCCTTGTTAGAGAAAGATGGGTGCGCTATGGAAACTTCTTCAGGAATAACTATTGATTGCGAGATTTTGGCATCGAACTTCTTTGGTGAGGATGGGGTTGAAGGAGTAGATACTTTATCAGAGTCTGTCATTGATAAAGATGGTAGGTCATTGTGTAGAGAAGTTTTCGTGGAAGAGTCTTGTAACTTTTTGCATTCGGTATCATAGAAATCCATTAAGCTTGGATCCTCTTCCTTGTAATATGGTACTGTCAACTTTGTGCCGTTGACCATCATGATGACCCTATCGCTGGCAAAGCACAGTGGTGCTTGGGTAGTAATAGTCCATTTACGGCCCAAAATCAAATCTTCTTCCAACACATACTCAACCACAAAAAACTTGCAAGTAAGGGGGTTAGTTTCAATACACGTTGTATGTTCAAAGTATCCCAAACATGGCATGTTCAAGTCTTGTGTAAAGGAAATTCTCTCAAGATGAGCTGTGAGTGTTGGTTGACCTAACAAATCGCATAACTCGAGGGTCATGAGATTGTGTTCTCGTGTTGGATAAAGCCGTGCTTGAGTTGTTGGTGAGTTTATTGGAAAGTTCCAATCTAACCAGAATCCTAGGAATCTTTTCAGTAAGATATGTTGGAAGTTCAGCTCCTCCAAGGTCTCTTCCTCCTGTAATAGCAATTGTACAATGCCTTCAAGAGTACTCAAGGTGACTGTTTGCATGGATTCATCAATTGAATACAACGAGTCATGTATCCAAGTTCCACCAACAAGGAAAACATCATACTCAAGGGAATCTAGAGTAACATGGAATGTAAATTTCATATCTCCACCGATTGTTTGAGTAGCATAGCTAAAGTAACCCGAAATTTTAATGTTTTGTCCATTGGCTCCTCTGGCAAGACCATTGTCTGTAGGGATGAGTTTAGGTTGTCCCAACAATGACACCCAAGTGTCTATTGTCATGATGTTATGACTAGCTCGAGGGCTAATCAATGCGTGTTTACGCTTAACATCATTGCATGTAGGGAAATCTAACCATACCATGATATAATCTTCAAGAGAAACCATGGAATTTTTAATTTTTGTTTCAGCTTCAGATCCCGTTTCGGTTTCATATTCCCATTCACTTTCGTCCTCTTTTTGGCTCTCAGCTTTTTCAAGAGTACCCAATGTGTACATTGGCACACTTGGTCCTCTGACAATTCTAAATGAAGTATGTTTGGAAACTTGTGAATCTCCATAGTCTTGTTCTATGGAGCTCTTTATGTCTTGGAATAACTCATGTTAAGCCCTTAAAGGTGTAAGTGTTGATGTTATGCTGGCTTCATTATTAGGAGAGAAGAGAAATCCTCTAAATGAGGTTTTGAGAGACTTCTTTAATTTCATAAGGGATTCATAAAATTCCTCACGTGCTTTCTCAACCTCATAATTTGTTCAATCTGTCTCTAATGACTCTTTTGTAGAGAGTATGTCTTGCTCTTGAAAGGGGAAGCGGTACTCCTCTAGGTTTTGTATTTTGGTTGTTTTTTTAGGATTGACATTATGAGGCTTAATCACAGCCAGTGATCCTGTAAGACACTCAACCATGCCAAGCATGCTCTCCTAAGCTTGCTTTTTGCATTTTGCATATGTCATATGATCATGATTTTCAATTTGGGTGGTTGGACGAGTTCTAGTTTCTTAACTGGTCTATGAGGTGCACTGAATGAAGAGTTAGAACTTGTTTTATCCTCACACTTAGTGACGTACTAGAACTTTTTTTATTTTTTGACTTTCTTTGGATCGTCTGTTTTTCATTATGTTTTTCCATGCGATGAGATCGAATTCTCATGCTTTTGAGGTGGATGCTTCTGCATCATGTGTAGCTTTTGGCTCTTTTGGATTTATGTCCTCCATAGGCTCCTTTTCCCTGTTCTCTTTTTCAACCTTATTGTCGATAGTTTGTTATCCCTTATTTCTTTTGGGTTTAAAAGGTTTTGTTTTCTCTCTTGGTTTCTGCTTTAAAGCATGTTCTTCTATCCATGTCAAGGTATTGTCTTCTGTGTTCTTTTTGGAAGAGCTAGATGTCGGCTTTTCGATGCACTAGAGCACCTTTATCGGATTCACGGTTTAGGAGATACGAGCCTCCAAACAGGGGTGTTCTTTTTGGCCGACGGACCCCCACGTCGTGAACTAGAAGGGCGCAGTTCACATCGTGAAGCAAACTTCACGGATTTTATCAAATTTGATTTTTTACGACTGTTTGACGTTGTGAAATGCTTAGGATTTCACATCGTGAACCAGACTTCACGGAAAAATTAATTTTTTCTTTTTTTACGCCGTGAGATATTTAGTGTTTCATGCCATGAATTGGACTTCATGGATTTTTTTTTAAACTTTTTCACGTCTTGAGATATTTAGTGTTTCACGCCATGAAATGCTTAGTGTTTCACGTCGTGAACCGGACTTCATGGAGTTTTTTATTTATTTTAAGTCTAGTGAAAAATACGAATTTACTTGTTTGGAGGGGGTACTTTTTTAATTTAAAATTAAGGAGACATGGGCATTTTCCAAAAAAGGTAAGTGGGAATCAAGAAAGTCAACATTTTATGACACCCCTTACACCCTTCATAAATGATTCCCAAAATGGACAATTAGTTGTTAATCATATTTTTAGATAACTCATTGAATGCTCATTAATGAGTTAGCCTTAATGAGTTATGTAAAAATATGATTAAGAACTAATCAAAGATTAATTATTTCACTAATCTTTCTTTCTTTTACACTAGTCAAGAGCTCTTATTAACCACTAATCTCTAATTTATTCACACAATTGAGCACATCATTGGATAGAGGAAGGGAATACTAAGCTATGTGTATCACCAAATATGTAAATTAATCCAAAATAAGAGATTAATTAGACTCTTAATTTTAGTCTCTTCTTTTAATAAAATTAAGCAAAGAGAGTTAAATTTCTTCAATTGATGAAGAAATTGATGTAATTAGGTGTTTTGATGCATCTAGATGCTCTCAAAATACTCAAAAACACTAATTTCAACTACTCACGATCAATGTAAACCCCAAATAACACATTTTATAATTTTTTTGTCTCTTGAAGTGGATTAATTACTCTTAATGATAAAAAACCACTCCATTAAGAGAAATTGGTTAAATTCAAGGATTTTTGATGGTTTTGAGAAATTTTTTGAAAGATTAAGCTATTCCTAATGCTTGCTAACACTCTAATGCAAATATTTTTTGCAAAAAACACACAAATTAAGCTAAAATTAATGATTTTATTTCTATGTTTAATACTTAAGAGAGCTAACATTCACTAAAAATTACATTCTATTGTATTGTTTGATGCAATGGATGCAAACTAAGCCTAATACACTCTATGTGCAAGCCCTAAGAACATGAAAAATCACATTAATAATAAGCCTAATACACTCTATGTGCAAGCCTAATACACTCTATGTGCAAGCCCTAAGAACATGAAAAACCACATTAATAATAACAACAAAAATAACAAATTAAGCAAAAAGCATTCTTTTCAAAATAAAAAAGAGAGCTATTTTACATAAAATCACACACAAATCACCATCAAATCTACATCTCCTTCATGGAAAACTATTAATTAAGGTAATGGGCAATGGGTGATGCGTAGATTAGAGAAAAAACATTGGAAAAAGCCAAGGTATGGCTCCTTGACAGGTGACGCCAGAAATGTTATGGCTCACCCTAACCCTCTGTTGAAACACACCCAATAAGAGAATACCTAGTGAACCGCAACTGTTCGTGAGGATCTTTCCAATGGCTGAGCTCGTAACCCTTGAGGTCTCTAAGCTCTATAACTCCTTGAGAAGCAATTCCACCATGCCTCCCACGAGCATTGTCACACCACCCCGTTGCACTACAGATACTCGTCACTTCTCTCACCTCACTTCACTCACACACTCACTAGCATGCATTAGGAAGAGATTAGTAAGAAGATTAGCAAGAGCAAGACTCAATTGCACAATGGAAGAGTATGTTGTATTATGAGAGAAATTCACTTATATTCATGGCCATAAGTGTTCACACACTTAAACTATGGTCGACCGGGCACTTTACACTCATAAGAGGCCTAATCCTATTACAATGACTACTCTCATAATATATCCATGAAGCACATCACTTGGAACTTCATCCTACATGCTACCAAATGCTCTTGAAGCAAAAATTGCTATAAATACTCTATCACACCACTACGGGCGCCCATCCAAATTGTAGATTTGGATACCATTGTTTCATATCTTGAAGGTATTAACCATTTTGTGTATCTACCTTAACTCCTTGATGTAAGATAATGGTGGTAGCTCTTGTTAACCCTAGGAATGGGTTAAACCATGATGATAGATTGGACAAGAGATTATGACAGCAAGAGATCAATTTGAGGTTATTGTTTCTAACTTAGGTCTAGTGATACCTCATGGATCAATAAGCTCCTACAATGGCCCTTTCGTCTTCTATAGAGGTTGAAAGGCAATATGCCATGCTTCATGGTTGAAGCAACTAGTTGAGAACTTTGGGAGACATGAGTGCTACTTAGTAGTCCAAGTGAGCGTGGAACACCAAGTTCTTCATAATTGCCATGCAACTTTGATTGTTACACAACAACTCTGGCTGATCTTGGATGGAGAGGTTGAACTGGTCTAGCAATGAAGAACTATGTAGTTATGTTCACAAAGGCTCTCAGCAGAGATCTACTATAGAGTAGTAGCATCTTCAGTGATACAATATACATATAAAGTAGTTCACCAATAGGTGGACATTGAGTGAAAATCAATGCTCCACCTTTGTCATTTTATCATTATTCTGTGGGTAATGAGTTGGTAATGCTCTGTTTCACAAGAATTCCTCATTTATAAATGAATTAAAATTAATCAATGCTTTCAAATATTAAAAAAACATACTATCTCATTCACAATTACATAAATCAAATATGAAAGAGAATAAGGATTATTTTCTTTCAAGAAACCTGGTGCCTTATTATTCGAGAAGACTCAAATAAGTTTACAGAAGGGTCACTGGTACTCCAAACGAGGCTTGATCAACTGGAAAATTAGCATTCATGGTGCCAAGAGTCGAGCATGTGCAGAGAAAGATGGAGGTACAAGCCATGATGAGTTGCTGCACATATATAGAGATATAGAGAGAGTAAGAGGGAGATAGAGATAGAGATGCGATAGCAAATATGAGAGAGAGAGAGAGAGAGAGAGAGAGAGAGAGAGAGAATGAGAGATTGCACAACTCAAATGATGCTCTTTGTATAGAACCACCCCAGTGCATGCCTTTATAGGCATCAAGTTGCCTTATCTTTTTACCAAAACCAAATAAGGGCTAGTCACAACCATAGATGGTGTTAACACCAACTACCTTCAAAATACCCAACACAGACCATCCCCCAACTCATACTAGCACTCGTACTCGTTTCTCCGTAGAGACTCTTCTAACTCCATCGAGGATTTATCACACTCGTGACTCCCTAAAGACTCTTTCAACCTCCCTAGAGGCAATTACAATCTCCATAGAGAATCAATCTTACCTCCGTAGAGGTCTCACACTCTCACTCTCACTCGTGTGTCTTGAGAGACTCAAATATTGTAATTCCAGATATTTTAGCCTCTATAGTGACTTAAATCAAGATCTCCCCTTGTCAAAGGTTCAATCATAATAATGAGAAAAACAATATAATCAAGAAAAATATTTGTATCGATCTTGATCTCCGTCTTCGTCTTTATTTAAGTCTCATTCGCACTCGTATCGCAAGGGAGAATTAATGTTGATCTGAATCTCAATCTAGATCTTAATCACCTATAACTCATGAAGAATAGATATAATCTCTCCTTCTCTCAGACTCGCTCATGATCTATCTCTTTCTCTCTCATAAATCTATCCAAACTTAAACTTAAGTATCACATTTCTAATCACAAAATTAAGTATCACGTTTCCGTTTCAATAGTTGTTTAAAAAAAAGGATAGACATATGTGCACCTTTTCAACCATTGTCTACCCTTTTGGCTACTCTTCTTCAATAGTTCTCTGAATGTGTCCACCCTTTCAATCTTTATTCACCCTTTTTATATGGACAAAAGGGCACCAATATTATTTATGCTTGTCTCTACCCTTTTTATCCTCGAACCAGACACAGTTATTATTTCAATCATCGTTGAGGCTGGTGTAGGCCTTATTTCCGTATTGATCACTTATTTGCAATTTTGCTTGCTTTCTGGAAGAAGAACTTGCTTGTTCTCTGTAAGCATACTATGAGTCTGTTTTTGCAAAGGTTTTGTGCGCAGCCATCGCGTAGCTCAGTTAATCACGTTTTTGTGGTGCTAATGATCTTTCCTACATATATGTCGGATTTCAGCATGCAAAGCATACTGGAACGGTACGTAAAGAGTCGCGAAGATTCGGAGGCTCCCGACAATATCAACTCCTCAGATGTGAGTCTGTTTCATGATGCGTAGAATTCTCAATTCTCAGATCTGGCCTGCTGAAAGAGTAGTTTGCAAGCTTCTGGCATGACTCGGAAGAGTACGATTGGATTTGTTTGTAAGTTCAACATGGGGCTTCTAGAACAGTCATGTAGAGTTCAATTAAGTTTTCTTAAAGTTGATCATAACCATCGCGAGTTTAGCGTAAGATAAAAATTGGTGTTGCGGGAATCTGACATTGTGCTGCTATAAGTGCAGAACACGGAGACTGATAGGTTGACTCGATACACTGAGAAATTGAAAACGTTGCAAAGGTATACGTTGTCAACACGAGTAGAAGTATGCTAAATTTTCTCGATTTCTATCAAAGGTATAATAATGGCCTACCCCGCGCAGAAGTCTCATCGGTGATGATCTAGAGCGGCTGACCTTGAAGGACCTCATCCACTTGGAGCAGCAAATTCATGAGAGCCTGGCACGTGTTCGTGCAAAGAAGGCAAGTGCAATGTCCTGCCTGGGCTTGTTTTTCAATTGGCAGCTCACTCTTCTTGGCTGAGAGGTTATGCCGTTCTTCCATTTTATAGGGGGAGCTACTCGTGGAGCGGCTTGAGGAGATTAAAGAAAAGGTACTTAAAAACAGTACTGATTTTGTTGTGTAATCCTCTTTCATTACCCTAGAGAGAGAGAGAGAGATTCATTTTGTTTTTAATGTGCACTGAGAGCGCTAGACTGGCCTATGAGGCCGAAAATATAGCACACCGCCTAGAGCGTCTTCAGAATGAAAATTGAAGTATAGAGCCTGAGTTGAAATGTCACACGGCGACCAAGATCATCCCTTGCCAACATCATCCCTTGTCAACTTCTTCATTGCTAGGGCTGCACTCCTTGGTGTGTGAGGACCTCCCTGTTGTTAGAGGAATAACAAGTTCATATCTTGTTCTGGACACTATATGGTCACCTTTGGGTAGTGAATTTGGTCTCACAAATCTACGGTCTATGAGATGTGGTTCTTGGAGTAACCATGTGGAGGTGAAGGGAAAAGAGGCTAAATCTACATGTGCTACTACTCTAGATGCCTCTAGCTGAAAAATGAAGGCTTTTTGATTGGCACTTTTATAGGTCAGTCTCGCTGTAGTTTTTAATTAAACTAGTGAAGTTTTTTCAAAGCTAAAGTTCTCTTCTTGAAGACTTTGACAAGTGCATGGCAAGTGATGCCACTCAACAATAACTCTTACGTGTGAACTTATTATGCTATCTCTCATATGTAGTAGAGAGATGCTAATGTTAACCTCAAAATGGGGTTAACGTCTCTTCTACTTGATGCAGATTCCATCCTTGGAATCTATTATGCAGGACATGATGTGCTAGATATTCCTTGTAGTTGCTTTTCTTGGTCTGGAGCTCGTCTAGAGCATGCAAAGGGTTCTTTGGAGAAAGTAGAGCATCTTCTAGAAGTTGGTGTCTATCATGCCTTCAAAAGTAGTATGCATGTAGGATGGAAGACAACGGAGCCTGTGGTAATAGTACATTATACCACTGTCTGAAGGCCCTATATTGAGATCAAATTTCATGCCCTCATGGTTGTAACTGTGAACATAGTCATCCTAGATATCCATTAGAAGTGTAAAGAGCTTAAGGTGTAATGACTACTAAAGATCTAGAATGGCTTTCCATGCATTCACACCGTTATGAGAATAAATTAGCATTGCTTGTTGACAGTATCAAACCTACTATGCTCAAAGTGAAGGAAGTTGTAAATGAAATGTAAATCCATAACACACCTTTCATTGAACTCCCTCTCAGTACATCTTCTTTTAATGGGCATGTACAATGGATCAATTGTGAGATTCCTTGGGGATGTTCTGTAGATGTTGGCATATTGCTTTATGGCAAGGAACAAAAATCTCCAAATTAGAAAGTGGTGGTTGGTTGGAACCTAGGCATCAGCCCATGACTCTGCTCAATGCTCTCGCTTCCATCTTTTGTACGCATGTACAATCATTAACGTGACAATGCGTATCTCCAACAGATCTGTTGGAATTAGGGTTGCAGGAAAGCACACAAAGCTTGGAGAAGAAGAAGCAAGAATGCACACAACACACAATGTATTAGATTGTGTCAATGTACAAATGATAAGTTAGCCCTAGAAGGATGGGTGTATATACAAGCCGGGGAAAAAAACCTTCTAAAGAGGGAAAAAGGGCCCCGGCGGTCCTAAGTGTGTTCACACACATCACTGTCTATATATATATATATGGCAACAAATCCTCCTTGGGAGTGATGGTATGAACGAGAGCTGGCACTCATGTATAGGGGAGTGCCATGCCCGAAGTAGATCAGTCCACAAAGGGGAGCAAGCCCAAAGCTTTGCGGAAAGCTTCGAACTTCTCACGAGAAAGCGCCTTTGTGAAAAGATCGGCGAGGTTGTCCTGTGTTGGCACATAGGCCAAGCTGATCTCTCCTGCTGAGAGTCTCTCCCTGACATAGTGATAATGCACCTCAATGTGCTTTGTGCAAGCATGAAAAACTAGGTTTCTCGCAACTGCCAATACGCTCTAACTGTGAGTGAAGATAGAGGTGGCAGACTCCTGTCCAACACCCAAGTCAGCCATTCATGACTAACCTCCATGTTTGTTGGCATCCTCCTTGTAAATCATCATACAAAAATCACCAAGTGTAGATGCATCAAACTCTTTAGACATGTACTCCCACCCTCGATCAGAACGGAGGGTGCCCACAGTACAATTAGATACATTTTTAACCATAAGAAAAAACTGTTTGAAGCACAAAACCACTTCGAACTTTGCCTTCAGTGGATATACCCATGCATGCCTTGAGTAATCATCAATGAAAGTCACGAAGTACAAGTGTTTACCAAATGACGGAGTTTGCATAGGCCCACATACATCACTGTGTACAAGTTGCAATTTGCGAGTGTCCCACACAGAACCATCCTTTGGAAACGTAGAACGCTGCATTTTGCCCAAAATACAGCCTTCACAAACATGTTTCAATGGTGCCTCAAGAGGGGGCAATGAAGCAACCATATCAAATTTCTGCAAACGCAGCAAACTAGCAAAGTTCAGATGACCAAAACGAGCATGCCATAGTTTTGCATCTGAAACTGCCTTTTCATCAGAAACTGCATTTGCTGCATCTTCCACACACTTGTCATAAGAATTGAGCCTATATAGCCCACGAAACAAGGTGCCAGATGCAATAATCGTATCACCAGAAGTCAAATCAAGAATAGTATATCTGTCATCCACAAATTTGACTACAAGTCCAAGTCTAGCAACAAGTGAAGAAACAGACAATAGATTCTTCTTTATCCCTGGCACATACAAAGCATCTGAAAGTGTGAAAGCGCTGCCGTTTGTAGCGGTAAGCATAATTTTACCAACGCCCTTCACTGGGTAAGAAGCATTATTGGCACATGTGACAGTATTTCCATTAGAGACAGCCTCAAGACAAGTGAACATATCATGATACGAGGTAGTGTGCTTTGTAGCACCACTATCAAAATACCATACATTAGAGTCAACAGAAACTGCCAAACATGCATCATGTACAGATGGGTCATACTGGCAATACACGCTAAACGCCCATTCGGTATCTTGCACAACATTTGCAGAATCTGCATTTGTAGAAGCATCCGCTATTGTGGCTGCATTTGACTCTTTCTTCTGTACCTCTTTAGCCTTTAGCTTAGGGCAATTCTTAATGACATGATCATTTGCCTTACAATAGTTGCACCTGGCCTTTTTCTTGCCTTTATCAAGAGCCTTCTCAGACTTATTGTTGCTACTTGTGGAAGGAGAATAAGTTGCAGACCTACTAATAGGAGAAGAAACAGTGGAAGGGGCTGCCTTACCACTTCTTCTTTGCTCTGCTGGCAGTAATAAATGCTTGATCAACTGCACGCTGCCTAGCCCTGTTTTGCCTGGACTGTGCTTCTTGCAAGAGCTTGTTGACTAAAGTATCATACTTAACAGTCTCCACGTGGAAGCAAAACTCTGATATGTCTCAGGTAAAGCATCAAGAACAGTCTGCACAAGAGAATGATCAAGAATAATCTCACCTGCAGAAATCAACTGTTCTTTGAGATCTTTAATCTCAGCAAGAAAAACATTCATGTCATCATCTTCCTGCATAATCTTCAATTCTAGCTCTTTACGCAGGTAAGAGATTTTTGCCTCATTACGACCTGCATACAAACCAGCTAGAATATCCCAAGCTTGTTTTGCTGTTTTAGCTGAACGAATATGTGGGGTGATGTTACGTTTGACAGAAAGTGCAATCAAGGCATGAGCTTACGCATCTTTACCATCCCAACGAGCTTGTTCAGTAGTGGGTAAAACAGCAGCAACAATAGAGCTGCTAGAATCTGCAATATCCTCAATAGATCCTACATCCAAAGAACCTGGACATACATCCATACCCTGCACAATGTTCCACACTCCTTTTGCAACCAAAACATGTTGCATCATGTATGCCCAAAGTGGATAGTTGCTGTCTCCATCCAGTTTGTCTTCAGCAGACAACATGCGAAATACATCATTGTTGTTATCAGCCATGGCCACTAATTGAAACTGATGCAAAAGCTACCTGTAATGAAGCAAAGACTGAATAGAGAACAACTCATGCTATGTAGCACGGTCCACAATAGAATACGTATGCCTGTTTTGCAAAAAACTGCACTGTCGAAATTTCTACACAAAATGACGAAAACACCTGTGCAGAACTTGACATGCAAAAACGGAGCCAGAAACGACCTCAGATGCGATTTGTAGAGTATAGAGACCTGCAAGCGCTCGTGAAAGCTCACCTCCATCGGAGAACGTGAGTCGGAGGGTGCTAGCGGTGTAGCCCTGGGAGCCGATGCCTGCTCTGATACCAATTGTTGGAATTAGGGCTGCAGGAAAGCACACAAAGCTTGGAGAAGAAGAAGCAAAACAACACACAATGTATTAGATTGTGTCAATGTACAAAAGATAAGTTAGCCCTAGAAGGATGGGCGTATATACAAGCCGAGGGAAAAAACCTCCTAAAGAGGGAAAAAGTGCCCCGATGGTCCTAAGTGTATTCACACACATCACTGCCTATATATATATATGGCAACAAGATCAATAAACTTTAGATTTGTGAGTCTTAAACCTTTTGCTATATTATCCCATAATGCTTCTTGTTGCTCCAGATGTCCAAGATCTACCACTTCTGGCCTCCTATCCCCTACCAAGGGATATGGTGAACTGGTTGCTTATGGGGCTACTTTGCTTGAATTTTTGTTGTGGGATCAAAAAACATGATTTGTAAGAGAGCTTGTCACATCAGCAGATGGGATTTAAGCAATGGATTTCCTGTGAGAATAATTTTCTCATAATCTATTGCTGGAAGATCCAAGATTGGTTCTTTGTGATAATCGGTCCGCTCCTCTTGATACTGCTGAGTAGATAGTTTAGCCTCTTGTGGTGAGGTTGATCGTCCAATGGTTCCTTGGGGTCTAGAGCGTTAGAGTTAAAATCAAAAAAAAGAAGAAGGGATGTCACTCTCAATTAATGGAAGTTTAGTGTCCCCTTTCTCAAGCTTTCTCCAGCTTGGGATTCCTGAGAGAAGAGAATTCCGCACCATTGTTGTTTACTCTTTTAGCTGGGCAGATCTCAAAGAAATCCAAATTTTTGGAGAATGGTGTTAGCTTCATGACACCATAGGTTGGCATGATTTTGCAAGCATTACTGATGATGTGGTAACCATGGTGTGATTTATAGCATTGAATGGTGATGTGGCAACAATCACGAGCATGATCTATAGCTATAATTGGATCATGGGCATGTTTGCGCATATTGCATAATCATAGTGAGAATTTGGATACATTAGGTCTCATCAAGGACCATTAGTACCTCGAATGGAAATTTAGCAAGATTGATTTTTGTGATTGCATTTTTTGGGTTTGCCACGATTCTATAGTCACGCAGCAATAGGCTAAGTACTGTGATTGTGTAGACTATAGGATCACGGTTTACCAAGGTGGGATTTTTTAAATCCCGAGGATTAGAGATGGTTGGCCTAGGTCTATTTTTAATGGTTGAGTAATGAAGCATGAGCATTTATGAGAGGAGAAGATATTAGAGGAGACACATTTTGTCTTCCAAAAAATCAACCTGTGTACCATCAGTCTTTGTCGAGATGGAAAAAGGCATACAAATAAAATGCCTCAGATCATATGGAGGGGGAGAGCATTTCTCCAATGAGTTCAGTGATTTCTTTAGAAAGCAAGGAATTAAGAGATAGTTTACATGTAGGTACACTCTGTAGCAAAATGGTATTGCAAAAAGAAATAATAGGAACATTGCAGATGTGACATGTGCCTTGATATATGAAAAGAATACACCATATTATTTTTGGGCAGAAGCAGTAGAAACTATTGTGTACATTATGAATAAGATCCCCAGTATAGCTGTTGATGGTATGATGCCTGACCATAAGTTTATAGACATAAAATTGGATATGTCTCACTTGAAAGTGTTTGGGTGTATTACATATGTGCATTTTCCCAACAAAGTGAGGACAAAGGCAAAGAAATGCACCTTCATTGGTTATGCTTTGGAGTAGAAAGGTTATAGATACTATAACCCTACTACTCATGAGATGCGAGTGAGAATAGATGTCTTTGATGAGATTAGTAGTTGGTATACACCAGTAGTAAAGGCAATAGAAGATGCAAATATAAGAAGTACTCATGTTGCACCACATATAGAGTAGTAACCACAGGTGCACAGTGGACTTGGAGATTTCTCTAGTAGTGGATCCAATGTTAGTCTATGGTCAGGTAGGTTGAGGACAGGTGTAGGTATACATATATCATGCAAAGGGAAGAAAAAGATAGATCAACCTTTTGTACCTGATCTACCAGTAGGTCACTCATATATGGATGGTCACTCTAGTGGTTCTGAGCAGAGCCTTGATGAGGAGCTTGGCATTCTGTCTATGATTACTCTTGGTGTAAGGAGAACCAAGACTATTCTGAGAACACATGACAGTGATTAGGTGTACGCAAGTCCACGAGGGTTAGGTACCTTGTTGATAAGTTGAGATATGATAGATAACGGCCCATCATTATGCTTACATGGTTAAAGTAATACAGGAGTTGGGGCCTATTTGTTTTGAGTAGACACTTGTAAATAAAAAATGGTAAAATGCCATGAATGAGGAGATGGAAGCATTGGATGCAAATGCAACATGGGAATTCGTGCCTTTGCCTAAGAAAAAGAAGGAAATTGGATGTAAGTGGGTGCATAAGGTCAAGCATAACGTAGATGTTTCAGTGAGCAGGTATAAGGTGAGATTGGCTGCCAAGGGCTATGTGTAAACCTATGGCATTGATTATGAAGAGACATTCAGCCTGGTTGCAAGAATGGAAACTGTGAGAGATGTCATTGCTATGGCTCTAGCAAAGACTTGGTCTTTACATAAGATGGATGTAAAGAATGCCTTCTTACTTGGTGATTTGCAAAGAAAAAGTATATATGATATAGCCCCCACTAGGTAAAAAGAGTGATGTACACCCAGATTTTATGTGTAGTGTTAACAATCCAAAAATGGGATTGATCATGGTGGACAATGATTAAGCAACATAATTAAGGTGCATTAAACCACACTAAGAACTCCATAAGAGAGAGAGAGAGAGATTTCACACTCAACACTCAATTCTATTGCATATCTCAAATGAACCATACAATGATATAGGCTCTCTAGCCTTATCCCACTTTACATGTCATCATCCATGTGGCACTCTCTTTTCCACTCTTTTGGTCAACACTCACACACCATACAATATTACATGTGGCATTCTTATCTTGCCACAATATCTTGCACCTCTAGGGTGCTTTCCCACATACACAACACCACGATTACATCTCTCAACACCCCCTCTTAATCGAGGTGTTCCATAACTCACCCATAATCCATCACCCATATCAATGTAGCATTGCACAAACGCAATCGCTATCTCTGAACACTCCCCCTCAATGATACATTGGAGTGTCCATCAACCAATCATGTGTGCGTGTGTCTACCATCTTAGACACCAAGTCCGTTTTGAGCCAACTCACTCACAGCGGAACCAGTGAGTTTGATTTGAACATGGACGTTTGGGTGCGAACCAACCCATGCGCATGCACCTCACACGTACATCGCTTATGCACACATCACGCAACAACCATTTCGAGCTTCTAGGTGAGCTCGGGTAGGGCGACCCTCATACCATGGGTGATTATAATTTTTTTTTTTTGTTTTGAGCATGCAGGCTCGTGGACAATTACCCCTAAGTACATGGGTGAATATCAAATTATAATTGTTTATCTCCATTTTGGTCGCAATAGGGTAGGGCACCCACATATGGAAATTATCCATGGCTTCACATTGTTAGACTAATATTTTGCCCAATTATCTAGGACACTTATAATCTTGTGTGTGTGAAAATCTCTTTGATAATACTTCTTTTCAAGCATGGGAACAAGTCAAAGGTTTAATGGAGGTCAATTAAAAAAGATTTTAAAAAAATGAATTTTCTTGGTTCATTTTTGCCCGTATTTTTTGAACCTGCCATTCTGGAGGTTGCATTGAATGTGCTCTTTACTGCGCCTGGCTTCTTGGGACCCTGCCACCTCTACCAGGTCGTCATCTTCCTCAACGGTTGTTCTGCTGACCTTGCTTTGCCAAGCTTCCATGGTGAGCTTACTTTTGCAGCAGCAGTCACCATCGCCTTGTTGTTGTGCTCCGCTGACCAGCTTCACACGCTGCACTACTGCCTCCTTTGTGCCTTTTTTCTCTCTCAAGCAGGTCCTTCCATATTGTTGTCCGGCTTTCCACTGCCATTTCTCACCGCCATAGAGTTATAGTTTCCTCCTCAAGCTACCCTTGATTCTATTCTCCATGCTCTCTACTGCAGCGGCCACCATAGCCAAGGCTTCAATTGCTCTTCTTGCTCTACAAGAGGTGTGCCTTCTGTAGCTCCCTCTACTGCTATGAGTTGCTATGCTCAATTTCCTTCTTAGCTCCAACTCTTCCTCATTGAGCTGCAATACTTTCTGTGCTTTCTACTGTGCTCCGGCGGTCCATAGCCATGCCTAGCTGCCTTTGATTCGATTTACTGCCCGTCACTTGGTTTGGTGTTCAGTCTTTGTGTAAGCCCTTGTTATGCTCCACACACCTTCTTGCTATGCATATGCTACTATGTCTACAGCCTTGCATGCCCTCAAAGCTAACTGCAATGCTCTTCTCCACCAGCACCGCCTTGCTGTGCACCAATCCCTGCTCTTTGATGACTACTCTTCATACATGGCCTCTTGGAGCGCTTCTTTAATGTAATCGTGGTGTTGTGTGTATGTGGGAAAGCACCCTAGAGGTGCAAGATATTGTGGCAAGATAAGAATGCTACATGTAATATTGTATGGTGTGTGAGTGTTGACCAAAAGAGTGGAAAAGAGAGTGCCACATGGATGATGACATGTAAAGTGGGATAAGGCTAGAGAGCCTATATCATTGTATGGTTCATTTGAGATATGCAATAGAATTGAGTGTTGAGTGTGCAATCTCTCTCTCTCTCTCTCTCTTATGGAGTTCTTAGTGTGCAATCTCTCTCTTATGGAGTTCTTAGTGTAGTTTAATCCACTTTAATTATGTTGCTTAATCATTGTCCTTCACCATGATCAATCCCATTTTTAGATTGTTAACATGTAGGTTATACAAAGCCCTGTATGCCTTGCAGGAGCAGGCACCAAGAGAATGGTTAAACAAGATCAAGGAGTATCTTATTACCATTGGATTTTAGATATCTAATGCAGATTTTTCACTTTATGTGAAAAAGAGACAAATTGAGAGATCATGCTATTAGTTATTTATGAGGATACCTTGGTTATTAGTGGGGTGGTGATAGTGATGCTAATATATATGATGTTGGGAGGCTACAACAAAGAGTTGGTCTTTACATTATATGGATGTAAAGAATGCCTTCTTACATGGTGATTTGGAAGAAGTATACATGATACAGCCACCATGATACAGCCACCAGGTTATAAGAGTGATGCACACCCATATTTTGTGTGCAGGTTATGCAAAGCCATGTATGCCTTTAAGCAGGCACCCAGAGCATGAAATAAAAAATAGTAAAATGCCATGAATGAGGAGATGGAAGCATTGGATGCAAATGCAACATGGGAAATAGTGCCTTTGCCTAAGAAAAAGAAGGAAATTGGATGTAAGTGGGTGCATAAGGTCAAGCATAACGTAGATGTTTCCAAGGTTGGATCAAAACGTATGTACAGATCCAATCCGTACCGTACATCCGTACCGTACGGGGATCCGTACGGTACGGATGTACGGATCGATCCGTACGCCTTTTTTTTTTTTTTTGCTTTGCTTGCCTGCAAGATAAACGTTCGCCTGTTCTGCGATAAACGTTTTTTTTTGGGTTTTGCCTGCGATAGCGTCTGGACTCCGTACGGCGCACACCTTCCAATAATAAGGGCCTCTACAGTCGCACTCTCTCTCTCTCTCTCTTCGCTACTGTTGCCTCTTTCCCGTCGCCGCCACCTTTCCTTCGCTTCGCCTCTTTCCCGGCGCGTTCCCCACCCACCCTTGCTCAGGCCCCCAAGGCAGCAACATAACTCTCTCTCTCTCTCTCTCTCTCTCTCTCATAGCCTTAGCCCACCCTCTGTGGACCGTGCATAGAGCTCTCAGCCTCTCTCTCCTTCAAGTCTCTCTCTCTCTCTCTCTCTCTCTCTCTCTCTCTCTCTCTCTCAGAGCTGAGCTGCCCACTAAATATTATGCATTGCATGATTACTGAATCCTGATTGAAATTGTATGGCATTGTGCATTGAATTTGTCAGAGTAATCATGCATTGACTTGTGATTCTAATTTCTCACTTTTGAATTAGTAGGTTTTTGACCTTGTTGTGTCTCTATTTCGAAAGTTTTATATGTCAATGTGGACATGGATTGAAATTTTATGTAGGTGGCTGAAATTTCTGAGATTTTATGTATTTTTACCAATGGTACGTATTTTTACGTACCTTAAAATTCTTTTCCGTACCAAACAACATACAGTACGTACGGATCCGTACAGTACATAATGTTTGGAACCACCTTGGATGTTTCAATGAGCAGGTATAAGGTGAGATTGGCTACCAAGGGCTATGTATAGACCTATGGCATTGACTAGAGAAACATTCAGCCTGGTTGCAAGAATGGAAACTGTGAGAGATGTCATTGCTGTGGCTGGAGCAAAGACTTCACGACCTCATTCACAAGATGGTACAGGTCTTTACATAAGATGGATGTAAAGAATGCCTTCTTACCTGACGATTTGCAAGACGAAGTATACATGATACAGCCACTAGGTGATAAGAGTGATGTACACCAAGATTTTGTGTGTAGGTTATGCAAAGCCCTGTATGCCTTGCAGCAGAGCAGGCACCCAGAGAATGGTTAAACAAGATCAAGGAGTATCTTATTACC
Organism: Cibotium barometz; assembly: GCF_041138505.1. Classification (NCBI taxonomy): domain Eukaryota; kingdom Viridiplantae; phylum Streptophyta; class Polypodiopsida; order Cyatheales; family Cibotiaceae; genus Cibotium; species Cibotium barometz. Next base: position 18,620,437 of record NC_141075.1, read on the forward strand.
ATTGGATTTAAGATATCCAATGTAGATTTTTCACTTTATGTGAAAAATAGACAGATAGAGGGATTATGCTATTAGTCATTTATGTGGATGCCTTGATTATCAGTTGTGATAGTGGTTCTAGCATACATGATGTTACGGGCGAGGATTTTGAAGCAAAAGTTTAAGATGAAAGATTTGGGTAAGCTCTGGTATTTCTTGGGAATAGAGGTGGTGAGATTACTTCATGGCATTTTTTTATTATATAGGTAGTATGGCTTGGACATGTTGTCCAAGTATGGTATGACAGGTTGTAAGCCTATTTTAGTGCCATTGGAGTATAACACAAAGCTTTCCATACATACAAGTGAGCTTTTGGAGGACCCCACTACATACATGTGCATGGTGGGTAGCCTGATCTACATGATCAGTACTAGGCCAGACTTAAGCTATAATGTTAAACTTGTGAGTCAGTTTATGCAGGCCCTTAGGAAGCCACACTTGGATATTGCTAGACGGATTCTTAGGTACATAAAGTCCATAGTTGATTATGGAATTTTCTATGAGATTGGTATAGAGATAAAACTACATGGGTACACATATGCTAATTGGGCTAGTAGTGTTGCAGAAAGGAGGTAAACCAGTGGCTTTATGTTTTGGTTTGGGAGTGCTATTTTGGTTTGGGAGTGCTATTTTGCATTGGAGCAGTTAAGAAATAGCCAATAACTTTTCTTTGTCAAGTATGGAAGCAAAGTACAAAGATGCTACTATGACAACTTGGGAGGTACATTGGTTTCAGAAGCTACTTGGTGTTGAGCCCTTGAATAGGACAGTTGTCATTTATCATAACATGAGTAACATATAATTGGCTAGTAACCGAGTAAACCATTTATCATAACATGAGTAACATATAATTGGCTAGTAACCGAGTAAACCATGCTAGAATGAAGCACTTTGAGGTGGATTATCATTTTGTGAGGGAGAAGGTTCTAGAACGTGATGTAGATCTGGTATATGTCAACATAGAGGGTTCGGTGGCTAACATCTTCACAATGGTATTGGGCACAGAGAAGCTCCATAGGTTTAGGAGCTTACCCAGAGTGTAGTGTGTGGAGGTGAGCTCAAGGGGGAGTGTTGAGATATCGAGCTCAACTAGTGCTACGGACATTGATGACCCGCTTGGGTGATAGCTTCCACACTTATGCCACTGGCATGGTTGGTGAGATTATGGTATGCCACCAATGGATAACGGGGTGCATGATAGACACTTTGGAGTACTAGATATATGACATAGTTATACTGCTGCCAACTCATATAGTCGAGTTCACATTATGGACCAACCATTGTATGCTATTGTATGCTATTGTAGGAGAGTACTTTAATTCCCTTATAGTATGTACTCCTATCTTTTAGTTATATGGTTGTAGAGAAGAGAAGAAGATAGAATAAAATTTAACCATCCCTCTCTCTCTCGTGTGTGTGTTTCCTTGCAACAAGGAACTCAAGATCTCTCTCTTCCCTGCATTCTCTTTAATATAGAGTCGAACTTTAAGCAGGCTCTATGTTAAGGTCATCTTCTTTAATCACAGTTAGAGAAGCCATGCTTACTCTTAGTGCTAGCTTGTTTTGTTTTGCTTTGGCTTTATCAGCCCTTGCCTTAGCCTTCTCTGGTGTCTCTTTCTTGAGTCTCTCTTGTTTATTTTTGTGCAATTGTTCCAAAATATCATGGGTTAAGGGTTTATAATACTTTTTTAGCTTGCTACCATGTAGCCTTGTATCTCTATTCCATCAATAGTTTTGATGGACAACACACCTTGGGAGATAACCTCCACAACCCTATATAGTCATAGCCCTCGATATTTCAATTTATTTCTTTTGGAAGAACTAACCCCTTACATAAAAGTCTTCTTCGTGCAACTCTTTTGTTTCTACATTTTGGTCAAACAACCTTTTGCATCTGAGCTTTTCTACAATCATCGCATGGAGAGCTACAACTCTAGTCTCATCGAGATTTCCAACTCAATCAACCTCTTGGCTAGAGCTTTCTCCCTAAGGCATTGTTTCACTTCTATCCTCAAGCTTGGCACTAGATATTCTATAGGCATCACTGCCTCTGTTTAGGCCTACATTACTCTATTAACTTGTGCTCCCAATCATTACGACTAGCTTTTACAGTTTTGGTCAGGATGCCAGAAGAAGGAAATTTATTAATACTTTTTTATTGTCTTTTGGCTTGGGGATAGTATGGTGATGATTTTCAATGCACCACCAAAAATCGAGTCAATAGATGTCAAATGACCTCATTGATGAAATGGGAGTCCCTTGTTGCTAACTAGCTCTAGAGGACACCCAAATCTTGATACGACATGGTTGTATAAGAATTTGGCAGCTGTATGAGCATCTACCTTTTGTGTGACTTTTGCTTCCATACACTTAGTGAAATATACATGTTTTGAACCTTTCTCATTCGTAAAGCCAAACTCCATCAATACCAACAACCAGTGGTAATGCACCAATCATGCAAGGTTTATAGTCGAGATACAACAAAGCTTGATGATCCATAAAGAATACAAAATTATTAGCCAATAGATACTGTATATACTTCTTAACTATATATGCAAAAAAGCTTGATGATCCATAAAGAATATGAACTTATTAGCCACCAATAAATAGTGTATATACTTCTTAAATGTATATACAACAAAGCTTGATGATCCATAAAGAATATGAACTTATTAGCCAATAAATAGTGTATATACTTCTTAACCGCATATACCATAGCTAACCCTTCCCTTTTTGTCATGGTATAGTTCATCTTAGCTTTGTTGAGCTATCAACTTGCAGAACATATTAGATAGTCTAATTTATGCTCTCCTAGTTGCACCAAAACACACCCAATTACAAAGTTTGAAGCATCAATATGCATGTGGAACCTGAGGTTCCAATTTGGTGGTCTCAAGATAGGTGCACTGGCTAATGGCCTCCTCCATTCATCATAAGCTTCTTGACATTCCTTACTCCATTCAAAGACAATCAGAAGCTTGTACAATAGCCTGGCTATATGAGCATAGAACACAATGAATCTCCGTTTTAATAGCGTACATGACCCATAAATTGTTGCACTCCTTTGTAATTGGCAGGTGGTGGCAACTCCAATATGAGTTTCACCTTGTTGTCATCAGTGGAAATCCCATTCTTGGACACTAAGTGCCCCAATATATATAACTTCATGCTTTACCCACCGAAATTGGCATTTTAAAGCGTTCAAAGATATATGATACAATCGAAACCTTTCTTTTCTCAAGAAAGCTAAATACTACATCTAATGCAAATGCACACAAAGATCATTGATGATGAACACTTCCAACGACTTTTGCAAGTATTTCTTAAAAGTTGCTCAAATCAATCTCTAGAATGTTGGAGGAGCATTGGTCAGTGACCTTGTATGCAAAGGTTCCCCATGTGTTGGTGAAAGCTATTTTGTGTTCGTCCTCAAGGATAATGGATACCTAATTGTATCCTGAGAATCCGTCTCGAGGGAGCTCAACTTTTTTCCCAACCACTCTCCAAAACATGCTCTATGTATAGCAATGGGTAGTGATCTCTTTGGGTAGCCACATTCACTTTCTTCAAATCAACACACATGCAAAGCTTCCCATTTTCCTTGGGTATAATCACAATTGGTGTTACCCAATTAGTTTATTCAATCTCGTAAATGAAATCTGCAACAACGAGTTTGTCAATTCCTTCCTTTACAATTGCTGAGTGTACTTTGGATTTATTGTTGTTGATAAGGACATTGCTTGACTAGCATTGAGCCTTCCATGATAGGGATGGTGTGCTGAACCACTTCTGATAGCATGCCCTTCATGTCCTTGTAGTTCCAAGCAAAGTAATCCTTAAACTCTTTCAAAAGACTAATCAATTCTTCTTCCTCGTGCGAGGGTAGTTCCATGGCAATAAAGGTTAGTTCCATGGTAATAAAGGTTGGTTTGGGATCTTCACCCTTGGAGCATTACACCCTTAGGTGAACTACTTTCCTTTCATCGACGTCAAAGGTTTTGAAATGATTAAGAACCTTCCGTAAGTTTGGCTCCTCCTCATTTGCCTCCTTTTTCACCAATGCCTTTTTTTTTCTTGTTCGGCTTCAGCCAATGCTTTGTTTCTTTTCAATCTTGTGCGCTTGGGGGTTTCGTGGCTCAATTTTTGTTCTTGAGGTGCTTGTAGCATTATCCAGCTTAACTCTTCTCCCCAATTCTTAGAGAACTCCTCATGATTTTTCATGGCCTTGACATATCTTAGCCATTGAGCATCTATGGGTCTTCTTCTAATAATGTCACTGCGGGTTAGCATGATAATGCTTCTTCATCCATCTTTGAAACTTTATATTTGCAGCTAAATCCAAAGCTTCTTTCTTGCAATGAGTGTTAGACCCTTTCTCTTCCCCATGATTTGTCCATCATAGATGGTCTCATCATGCCCATTATGGTGATATTCATTTCATCCTCCCAATCTAGCTCCACATACATTGTTTCGACCTTTCCCATAACATCAATGGTTGCTAGTACATGGATCCATTTTTCACAAAAATCATCATTTGGAAGCAAGGCATCTAAGGTATCCTCTTCCTTTGATTCATTTGGTCATTCATGGGTTTCACATAGTTGTATTAAGGTAATCCTTTCCATGGTTTTAAAATCATTGCCGAGCAGTCCTCCATCCGTGGGATGATTCTTCCATGTCTGCGTGTCTACCTTCAGGATTTGTGATTCCTTTCATAGATAAATGTGTTCTGTAGCTCGATCTTGAACTAGCTTTGCACTCCTCATAAAAGGTCCACCAAGAATCACATCATACAAATCTACTTGTCCAGTAAAGTTCATGACCGCAAACATATAGCAATAGTGGAATGAGAAGAATTTCATCTTGAGGTTCTACAAAACTCCCATAAGTCATGGCATGGTAGCATCAGCCATTTTTACAATGAGGTTTATTTTCTGTAAGGCTGGCTTTTTTCACTTTCCCTAACATTGCTTCGTGAGATGATTCTTACTCTAGATCCACCATCAAGGATCGCAAGAGCTTGATAACCCTTATGCACACTGAGAGTGTTGGATTCATGACATCTCTAGGATTACAGACACGACTGACATCATTACATATAATTCTAGGTTAGGATTTATTGAGTAATACAGAGGCTATTCTCCTCCATGAGTCAAACATCCTTGAGAATAAATATTTTCTTTCCTCCTTCTTTAGAGTTGGTCTCACCCTCACTCTTTTTTGACACAAGCTCTAGCACATTCAGATGTTTTGATTCCCCTGTGGTGTTTCATCGAGGATAGACCATTTCAGTAGCCTAGGTGTCTTGTAACTGTTCCTCAAACTTCTTTTGGCTTTCTTAAACTAGGGCCCATGTGACCTCTAGTTTCTCTATTTATTTCTGAGCATTTGGGTTACCGACCCACCCCTCTAGGTATTTTGGGTTCAATAGCTAGTTCGGCTTCTTTTCAAAGTCATCACTTCCTTTTTTCCTCTATCAACACATTCTCTTGGGCTTGACTCGGTGTGGACACACTACCGACTGTTCCCTCATCCAAACCATCCTGTATCTCCGTGCGGCAAAGTCTTCTCATCCCAATTTCTTATCCCTTCTTCTTCTTCCCTGACGTACGAGTAGAAGACTTATCTAGAGATTCTCCGTTGTTTTCAAGGGTCTTTGGTGGTCATCAAAGAGTCGTCAAAGGCTCTCTAGTGCCTCTATAAGGATAATTCTTGATTAGGTGGTCACTTTTGCATTTCACACAACTCAACCCTAGGTGTGTATTAACTTATGTAGTCTGAGGGTTTGTTGCATTGACCTTGTGAGGATTCTCAGCCATGCGGTGAGGTCCTTGGTAGTGATAACATTGCCGCGTGGTGTGGCATTAATATCCTTACCTTTCCATTGCATTGTAGTCTAGAACACTAGTACTGGTGTGTTTCGGAGTTACCTCCCAAGTTTCATCTAACTTCTCCATGGTTAGTCGAGGTTCTTGTACATATTCTCCTGCTTTTGAAACCTCTTCAATGATCATTTATTGGCATTACTCTAGGTGTCGGTGGTCATGGTGGTAGGAAGAGACGGCGGTATAGACACTTTGGGTACTCTATACATTATGCTTGTTTGGTTTTACATAATTGACAAATTTTCGCCTAGAGCATGCCTAGGGTGGTGGTAAAGCTAACAGATTCCATGTATGAGGCACTTGAGGTAATTAAGGAACTTGCCATTTATACACTCCCTGCATTTGGTTTTTCACATTTGACAAAATTTTCCCTAGAGCATGCCCTTACTCAGGTGGTGGTGGTAAAGCTATCAATTGCCATGTATGAGATGATTGAGGTAATTAAGGTACTTGTGGTTGTTGTGGTTGTGACATGGGTACCTACACATTACATGTTGGTATCATGGTTTCGAGTTGCATACAAGATGCATAGTGCATCAATGGGAGAGGCCTCACCTAAGAACATTCAGTGCTCATGTGATTTTGTCGGCATATTAAACACCCTAACAACTCCTGTTTGGGATACATATTTTGGTTAATGGTCACATCCCTCACCTTATTTAGCTTTATTTTGTCTAGAAGGACAATACTTAGCTCATCTAAGGTCATATCCTTTACTCGTCTCTCCGAGGTTGTCATGCTTGTTTGACACATGCGATGGAGCTACCGAAGTGATGGATTTGGTGTTATCAGGCTGTGGCAACTCAAGCATGTTGTTATAGTCAATGGCTAATTTGCAATATTAATCATTAAGTGATGATGGCTTAGCCAACAACAAATAATCGTGCATCCTAATGTCTTTTACTCCCCTACGGAAGCAGGGTAGCAAATTGCTCATCTATTTATCTTTCTCTTGGTTTACACCTTGAATTTAGGTTTTTTAGACATGAGATATAATCTCTCATAGAATCATGCTCCTCTTGCTTAATGCTGTTTAATTGAGCCACAGGGCTCCACTTATCTCTGCTTCATACAAAATTTGGTATGAACACATTATTAAGCCTTGCAAAGTTAATTCTATTTTAGGCTTAAACAATCGATACCATTGATGCACTTTTCCTTCTAGTTTAAGGGAGAACGCAAATATTTTTGTGTGGTCTCTAATAGGACAACAAGTTTCACACACCAATTTAAATATCTTGAGGTGTTGTATGGCATCATTCGTCACCCAATAATTTCTACATCAATCTTGCCACATGGTTGGGCTTGACTGGTGTTGCCCTTTGTGGTACTTGTGTGATACCTAACTCCCTGGCAACCCCCCTTCCTATGTCTTCAGCCATTCTTAATAGGTCGAAAAGTGTTGTGACTCCCATGCAAGGGGTCACTATGATTGGCTCCCTTGGTGGGGCTTCGTGCATTATCCTTCCTATGGTTATCCCACCCCTCCCTCAACCTCTAGTGCAGCTCCAACATGTCAGTTTACATGTCTCCTTGGGTCAGGTGGTATTGGAATAGCTCCCTCATTTCTATTAACATTCTCATCCAAAACTGCTTCTCCTAAGTTCCCTTCTTGTAACAACATGCCTCTCATATATTCTTTGAACTCTGGGGTTCTCAATATCGCATCTACTTTTGCCTTGGTGTAGGTTTTCTCTGAGTTTTCAAAGAGTGGTTAGGTCTTGCTAAGAATCCTCTAGAATAGGTTCTAGAGGTTGCATGTCATCGTCCGTTACCTGTTCAATCTCTCTAGCACTGTCTCATGTGACCAAGTCTTCTTTGTGTCTCAATCCACCAAGGCTAGAAGACCCCTCCCTTCACATTGCCATGTCAAAAGGCACGTCTCTCGGCTAATTCCTTGTGGAGATCTAGGCTTACTTTCTCATGTTCAAGTCTCCTAAGTTGGGCTTGTGCTTCCCTCATTCTTTTCTTAATCCCTAGCTCCCTAGAAGTAGGAAAATACAATGCACCCGTCCTTTTGGCACTTATAGAATCCCTTCTAATTCTAGGAGTAGTTTGTATTGTGGGTTGAGGATTTCTCTCTTCCCCTAGTAACCATTCCTCCATCACAATTATTACTCTTTACTCTCGGGTATTTCAATGTCTCTTTTCCTTTATAAGCTTGATGGTTGTCCCTTGGTAGCTTGTGGAGCTTTGCTTTGAGGTTCATAATTGTATCCTGGGATTCCTCGGGCTAAGCCCATGAACCCCACAAGATAGTGTTGGAGAAGAACTATCCTTCTCACCCCGCCAATTCCTCGTTAGAGGGTTTTTCATGGTTGCCTCACTCATGATCATGCCAAGAATCACAGCAATGTTTTCTCACACTCTTAGTTATTTTTAGCTACCCCTAGTGTCACGATGACCTTAGAAACACCCCTAATACTTAGTTTGATGAAAGTCAAGGTCTCAATTTTGACGTGATTTTACAAGGTCTAGAGTCACGACCGTGATCCTTTGTAGATTCAAAATGATGATCTTTACCCTAACAAAGTCAATGAAGGTATATCTAAGTTCCATGAGGTTCCTAGTAACAATTTCAAGTGTCAATCCAATCAAATTATCAAGTTGGATCACGATGATGAATGACATGTGATCGTCATGATTGATGATGTCAGCAATCACGATCATGATTGCAAGTCAGGACCGTGAACCGTGATCACAGCTAGATAAGATAAGACAAGATGAAATTTGATGGGTCACATATAAGGCACAATTAATGCGCAATCTCAGGATCAATGGAATAACTACAATGTCTAAAAATCATGTGCGTGATAAGGCACAATCAATGTGCAATCTCAGGGTCAGTTGAACAGCTGGAATGTTTGAAAATTACAGGCATGATCAAGAATCATGGACATGATTTGCAATATGTGAAATCACATCGACATAAATCTATAGGTTTCGATGAAAAATCAATGGTTTGGGGATACAAATCTTAATTCTCCAATCTAAAGGCTCTAGTTTGGTCCTTTCCAATTTATGTGATAACCAAAAAAAGGATCAACATTTGGCTCTTTATTTTTTAAAATTTTGAAGATTGAGAAAAATGCAAAAAAGGGTATCATTGCATAATCACAATGTGATAAAATGCAATAAAAAAGGGTATCATTGCATAATCACGATGTGATAATGAGCTTCCACCATGTAAGTACATATGCAAATGATTAGTTCTTTTGCTTTTCTAACTCTTAATCAATGCAAACAATCATTCAAATGCTAAAAGAATAAAAAACAACCAATCTTTTTCTCTTTTTTCTCCTTTCTCACAACCTTATCCATAGCTTATCCTCTTCTCAATCAACCACATAGCTTCAAGAAGCCATATCTAGGGAAAAGGGACTTGTAAGAATAGAAGTGCAAATATAGTAGAAAGAGACCAATTTCTCTCCTCGACACAGGTGCTAAAAATGTTAATGGCTACACTACTCCTCTCCAAATGCAATGGATAATTACCTTAATATGTCATGGGGAACTTGTCGGCTCCAAGCTCATATCTCTGGAAGACTCCAAGCTACACTAGTGGTTGCTAGCTCCAAGCTTGTATTTCTGGAAGATTGCATAACAAGAAATGTGTGGCCCCCCTGAGGATAGGAATGAGCATATTACCATGTGCGATAAATGGAAATTATGCAAGAGAAAGGAGGAGGTAGCTAAGCAAAGCAAGTGCATTAGAAAATACTAGCGTGAAGAGAACGTGCCAAGGGAAAACATGCCTTCATTAGATATATGGTTGGGACTTGGTCCCTTAAATAATTGCACCAATATAACCATACTTGGTAACTTTACTTGCAGAGACAACCAAAAAATAAGAGACTTATGGACAACAAGACCCATATGAGTAGTAACAAGTGAGATATGTGATCTTTAGGCAGTCTTGCTTCTTATGTGCTAAGGGCATCAAATAACCAAGATTTTAGTAATTCTTTATAAATGTTGTGGACCTAAACTTGGATCAAGTGTCTCGTTATTAAAAGTATTGCTTTAAGTTTACCTAAACGTGTTGGAAATTGATGGTATCTAAGGTTGGAATCAGTCTCTTGAGAGAAGGCAAGATCTTAAGGCTCTTTCATGTTCTAGTACTGATTGTTGGAGTGTTCTAGAATGTTTCACAGGATATAAGACTAAAGAAACCCAAAAGAATATATGGAACAAAGTCTCTTGTTGTGTGATTGAGAAATTATAAAGATATCCTTACAAAAGAGATAACGCCCTCAATTAAGTCCGTAAATGTTAAGAAACCTTAGAAGATTAATTGAGTTTAAAAATTTAATTCAATGAAGAAAATAATAATAAGGGGCATTAAGAAGAGACTAAGAAATCTACGTTATGGTCTTAACTTTAGGAAAAGTAGAGAATTATTCACTCTCAGAAGAACAAGGACTCTTGAATAGGATTCAAAAATATAAGAGAAATCTCGAGATACCGAAATTTTCTCATGGTATACTGGAGATCCCTCGTGGACTACATAGTTTGAGAATCTATGACAATCGGAGTTGCGACTTGAGGACAATTGATGTCTAGTCAAACTTAAGGTTTATAAGTTTGAGAACCTGTAACAATCGGAGTTGCGACTTGAGGACAATTGATGTCTAGTCAGACTTAAGGTTTATAAGTTTCAGAATGCATGTGTGATACATGATTGTTTTATCATGTTTAACTTGTCTAACATTGTATTGATTGGATATTTTCTTTTTGTGGATGCCTATAAAGGTATCACATAGGTGTGTGGTTTACCGTGTGTATATCACCCGAGAGGTGAGCCTTGTCATGAAGGGTTGACCGAGAACTTGACCAATCTTGGTCGGACATGGGTGTGCTTCCAACACAATCTGTGTGATGGAGAAGTAGTGGCTCTGAGTGTATTACGCAAGGCAGATCTAGGGGCTAGGTTTGCACATCAACCTCATGTAGCTCCTATAATGACTGGTTGTTTAGAGTGTTCTTACTTCGGAAGTGCTATGGCTATCAAAAGTGGCTCCCTAGATTTGGGCATGACATTTGGATCCGAATGAAAGACTTGGATCCTCCGGTCATTAGCATAGTGGTCTAGGAGTATTTGGGAATACCATCCTAGTGTGAGGATCACGATCGTGTTGTGTGGAGATATTGATGAATTTTGCAAAGTGTGAGTAATGAAAAAGAGATTTCAATTATGGGTGTGTGAGTTCACATCGACTCCATAGGCCTAGTGAAGGGCAAAAGGCTAGACCCATGGCACTCAATGGGGCTCAAACACTAGCAACTGGGTGGTAGGGTGGACGTGAGTTTGCAAGTACTTTCCAAACTCAAGTCAGATGATGGGACTTACTTGCGAGAATTATGAAGGGAAACGACTAGTGGAATAATACATGTTTTCTTACGTACGGATTATTTCAATCAAACATTAGTGCTCTATTGAGATAGCCAAGCATAGGGACATTGTGATATAAGGCCCTGAGTGAGTTTCTTTACCCTTAGTTTAGTTTTTTGTTGCTAGTGGTGTAAGCATGATAAGGTGGACTGAAAACCTGTGTCTTGCATAATGGTTTACAACTAGTTGTGAAACACTTTTATAGAGAGTTAAAACATGGTTGTTTAATCTTGTTTCACATTTATTATATCTAAAAGGAACTAGATAAATTGCTAAATACATCTTATGATGATATTAAATCCACTAATATTGGTTTTCGTCAAGTCAACTGGTAGAAAGTGTACCACCTTATGATGCTTTCACCCTAGCACCATGCTATTATGTATATAGACGGTAGATTTTTAGTCTTCTGGGGACTCAGTCATACAACATGATAATCTATTTGCTTTTTTTTTTTGTTCTTGTGTATAGTTCACAGATGCTAGGAAAACAACAAATGCAAACTCAAGCCTTTTGGCTAAACTAGTGGACTCATGCCCTTCAGAAGTGACCGGATCTCATACTTCATATGCTATTAGTGATTGCACAATGCATAATGTTCAGCAGGTTCCTCAAACTGATCCAATACTACAACTTTGGTGAGTATTGCATATCTTGACATTTGAAATGGCATTATATGATAGTGTTGCATTACTTCAACCTTAGTGATTAATGCATGACATTAGTAACCAATGCATGATCATAACTATGATTTAATAGTACTACATCATTGCATCTTTGGTGTGAAATTAAGTTTTAGTGGAAGTATGTCATGTGCCGATATGGCTTTTAAATGATAAAAGGGTTTGTTTGTGTCGAGATGTCTATAAATCAACTATAGCGATGATATGTAATGATGTTGCTTTAGTATGATAGACTAAGGTGTCTTTCAAATTATAAGTGTGTAATATGTCTTTGAACCACTGTGCAGGGTTGATTCAAGTGACCAAAGCAATCCTTCAGGCCTTCCTATAGCCAAGCGGTCAAAAATAAGTGAAGACCTCAATCGATCACCACAATACATGGAGTAATTAATGAGATCAGGAGGAATTAACTAGGGGATTGTGTGTTATTTTGGTGACTCCATGGTCATTATGTATTCTCCATCAAGTATCGAGGCAATACTTTAAAATCGTTTACAAGAAGTAAAGCAACTAACATTTGATGACAAATAGTACTGGTATGAAGTATTAAAAACCTAATTCAAAAGTATGCCATATGCTTTAAGGATGCCTTTTGTATAATACATTTTCGCATGGATGCAACATGGTTGAGAATACTTTTAAGCATGCTCATTTTGTCCAAGTAGAACTATATGGAGATTGCAAAGAATCCTATGTTCCATGGTCACACAAATCACATTGAGATCGAATACCACTTTGTAACATCATAGTTCTAAGAGAAGCAATCTATTTAACGAAATCATTGCCAGAATGAAGATATTTTGGCACAATAATACGAGAGTTTCTTCAAACAACAAGGATATCTATGGGTTGTAGGTCAAACACAAGCCTTAATAAACACATCTTTTCACATGCTTGACATGACATATGTATTATGTTCCCCTCTTATATAGTTGTAATCCTAGAGAGAGAGAGAGAGAGAGAGAGAGAGATCTTGTTGTTTTCACCATCATGCTAGTTGGTAATTTGATTGCTATAGCAGCAAGCTAGCTTCATGGCTTGTTGTGTCAAATGAACATGTGCTTAGTCAAGTTACAATACCAGGCTTGTCTGGTTACCACTTCCAAGGTGGTTGAAACATCATCCATACTAGCAACGTGATTGGCCAAGAGAATTAGCCAACTGGTTGGTTTGCTTGCTAAGAAAAATATCTATAGCAGCTATTTTTTGGTGGTTGAAAAGAGTCCAAAAAAACAACTAGTTGATTGGCCATGAGAATTAGCTAGCTAGGTGTTTTTTTGGCCAAGACAAATAGCATGGTTGGGAAACCATGCTGGTTATGCCACCTGGCTAGATTGTAGGAATTCTAATTTTTTAATCTTGTACATAAACTTAAGTGAATGCAAATTGAGCTCTACTTTAGAACCCTCATAAACATGGTTTGTCTCCATCAATGATGCCCCTTTGTGACCTAAATTCCATGATAAATCTATCTCCAATAATATAGGATCTAAGGAGATGTCTAGATCAAATGCAAATCTCTCAAGATCTATGCCATATGATCTACTATGAAAATGGTCAATATGCATAATCCTGCTATGATGTCTTACATCAATGAAATCATCAGTACTCTCATGCACGATCCCTAATTGCTCAAATACATGAACTGTATCCACACGAATAGTGCTAGGAATGCTGTGAATACTAGCAGTAGTGGTCCTATCAGAGCGATATCTCCACAAATAGAAATCCTAAAAGAATAGCTCAATGCATCTAACACTAGTAATTCAAGCCTATGCTCATAGGTGTCTCCGTGACTTGTATGCAGAGTATCACTATCCTCAAGTGTGCTAATGGAGACACCCATCCCAAATGCGCTACTGGATGCATCACTAATCAAATACGCACGATCCTCTAAAATGTCACCACAATCAACTAGAATGGCCTCATGATCTGCAAGAAATATGATAGGCAAAGAAGTGTCGATACTCGGTATGCTCAGTGCCATCTATGCCCTCGAGATCATGCCCACATGATCTACCTCACACACATCACCCTTGCTATTGCTATCACATACATCATGATCATGTGCATATATGTCAGTGGCACCATGTGCACGTGTATTACTATCATCATGTGTATGTGTGTGCGATACATCAATATCATCACTGTGAGGATAGAAGCGATGAAAGTGGTGGCATGCTCGATCCATGTCCTCCAAGAATCCAAACCTGCCATGCCATAACTCGAAAAATGTATCCCATGAATGATCACTATGATCATCATCTCCCATATAATCATCTATAGTCATAGCATGAACACCATCATCATCATCCTCGGCGGAATGAAATGGATCAAACCCATACTTGCTGTCACGTAGGCTGTAATGCCTGTGATCGACGGGGCAGACCGGATGGCCATATTCGGGGTTCAGTGGGTGAGGACGCCCATGCGGAGTCATGGGCGGCCACGCTAGTGTGGACGGCAGGCCACACACTATATAGCCTGGGGGATGAGGGGCAATCCTCATTCTTCCTCTATGGCTGGGTGGTGAGCCAGAGGCCATCCCCTCTCGTGGTAACGCCCGTAGGCGTTACGGTTATCTAACACTGGTATCAGAGCATGGTTCGAAGGGATCGTGAGAGTCCGCGCCGCGCGAACGGGGGACCGGAGCCCACTCGATGGTTTTCATCCACAATCTCCTCACCCTTATCTCCACAAGGGAATGTGTGGAGGAAGGAGGGCCAAGACTTTTGAAGGGAAGAACTCTTTCTCTCTCTCTCTCATTCTCTCTCCCCGTCACACACAGCATCGAGGTAAGCAAAATTTGTTTGTTTTCATTTTTCTTTTGTTTTCTGCGTTGAATCGCTTCGAAATACTCTGCGTTGAAGGTTTTCAAAAGAAAAATCTTGTGTGGAGGTGGGGGGGGGGCGCAGACCAACCCCCACGAAATACACCGTATGCGTAAAGGGGGGCGCAGACCACCCCCACGACCAACCCGTGTGTGTGTGGGGGCGAAGCTGCAATTCCGTGTGTGAGGCGGCGAAACCCAGTAGCTTAGGCTGCGTGGGGGGCTTGCCTTGCAAACGACCTGTGTGTCGAGGTGGGGGGGCGTAGACCAACCCCACAAAATATATAAAATATTTAACTCTGTGTGGGATGGGGGGGAGAGAAGCTGTTGTGCTGCGTGGAGAATCAAAACCAGCGCAGCGCCCTGCTATACATCGCCTTGCGTGATCGAAGAAACGCGTCAGCGTTGGGCAAACCCACGGCAATGTCAGGCCAGCCGGCAAAGATCCAGGGGGAAAACCATATGGTGCGCCGTCTGAAGATACCCGACGACTAGCCTACTTAGGCGGCCAGCCCAAGCGCCTAGGCCACCCAGGCCCAGGCAGCCAGCCATGGGCGGCGGCGGCGGCCAGCCAGGCGGCGGGGCGGCCGGCCAGGAATGGCGGCCAGTCAAACCAGAACGCCGGCGACGCCAGCCAACCCACCAGCGGCCACTAACTGCCCAAAAAAAAATTATTTTTTTTAAAATTTAATTTTCATTATTCATTCCTTGAAAATTAAAAATCAGAAAATTCAAGGAAACACTCTTTCTCGGCTGGGGAAGAAAATCATCCCCGCAAGAAATAATCCCGGCAAGGGATAAGTGTTTCCGGAGATTAATTTTTGTTATGAGTTGCAGGCATATTTTCTCGTGGATCGGAGCATCCCGGAAGCGCCCTGCAACAAATCGACAGGCGACCGTAAAGGGGGGTGACTATTATTCTCTCTCCACCATTGCTCATTTTTATTAGCGTTTTTTTTAGTAATTTTCGAGTTCTCGCATTATTTTTTGCAAGAATTAAAAATGTCTGCTAGGCGTAGTGTGTCCCCACCGCCTTCTACTTCTCTAGGTTTTTCCAGTCTCTTGTCCTCGGTCGCACGGGTTTGATCCCGACCGAATTGTCAGGCCGTACACGCCCGACCGTTGTTCGGTCCGGAGCGCGCTTATCGATCACTCGTGATCCGCCACAGCGCCCTCCTCGTCTATTGACCCTGCCTTAGGACCCAGCGAGCCCGCAGCGGCCGCATTGGCTGATGACCCCTTTCTGGCCGATGAGCCAGAGGACATGAACACTGACGTCGCCGAGGGGACCGAGGAGGACCTCTTGGATTATGACGACGATGACTATGACCTATTGGACCCTGCTGATGTCCTGACAGAGACGGAGCTCTCTAGTGGACTGTTTAAATATCTTAATGCCAAATTGAACACTATGGGTAAAGTCCAGGCTGATTTAGTCACGATGCTACAAAGCATCTCCACACGGTTAGATGCACTGAGAGCCGCCTCGGCTAATACTCCGACTCCTCGTGGTAGCCGAGCTCCTGCGGCACGGGTGAGCGTAGCCTCGCCAGTGGTTGCAGGAGTACAGGCCGATGCGCCTGCGGGGCCGTCCGTAGAAGCGACAGCTTTGTCGTTGTTAAAAGACTTAAAGCCGCCTAGTTTTGGTGGCGAGGAAAAGGAGAGAAACAAGGACTCAGTCAATATGTTTCTAGCGAAGTGGTCAGATTTGCATGCGCTGCGACAGCAGCCTAGCCGTATACAGCCCGTAGAGGCTAGCCTCTCTTTAACCGGCAAAGCGTACAAGTGGTGGATGAGTCTGACAACTCGCCCTGCCACTTGGACGGAATTTGAAACAATGTTTCAAAAAGAATTTTTGCCTGTTAATGAGGCAGAGAGAAGCTGGGAGTTATGGGACAAGTGCTCGATGAAGAACAAATCCCTAACTCAGTACATCTCAAACTACAGGGAGATAGTACTCAAGCTAAAGGGAATCGATGCATTCCAGACATTGCGAGGCTTTAAGAGAGGCCTCAAAGATGATTACCTTGAGTACGTAGAACCCCTACAGCCTAAAGACTTAGCAGAGGCAATTCAATATGCACAGATATTCGATGACATCAAGCGCCGTAGTGCGCGAGGTGGTTCTAGCAGGGCCGAGGGTAGTGAAAAGAGGAGGTCAAGCCTCAAAAGAAAAGGGTTCCGCAGTGACAAACAAGGGGATAGGACGGACCAGGAAGGACAGGGTGGTCATTGGTCTAAAAAACCGCGACCATCCAGGAAAAAAAGAGACACCGAAAACCAAAAGAAAGAGCAATATATTAAAGCGTGAAAGGAAAATCGCTGTTTTAATTGCAATGAAGTAGGACACACGAAGGCTGAGTGTCCAAAGCCTAAAGCCAGTACGAGTGGCAATGAGCCCAAAAAAGATGGTAAATCTTCTAGGCAGTTGCATACAGTGCAGAGACTCCCTCTCAGTTCCGCAGAGTTCAGAGAGGTGACAGTGTGTCATTGTGATGAGCATCACGCTTGTTCAGTGACACCAGTGATGTGGCAGCCTACTGTAGATCCGCATGACATGGTGCGCATGTATGGCACCATAGGTGGCCGTAGAGTCACAGTTTTTATTGATGATGGAGCTAGTCACAACTTCTTGAACTACTCGTTAGTCAAGAAGTTGGGATTGACTGAGACCCAGAGTGATCATGAGTATACTGTTGGCCTAGCCAACGGATATGACAAAACGGTATGGAATACCGTAGTATTGGGGGTCCCATTATCTATGCAGGACTACAAGGCTCCGCTTGACTTTCAGGTCGTGCACTTAGCCAGAGCAGACGTATATCTAGGCAGGGAGTGGCTGTATGGCTTGGGCCCTAGTCTAGCTCGGAATTACTTACATAATACGCTATGTTTTGAGCATGGAGGTAGAGTCATCACCCTGCAGGGCGACCGTACTGTCCCTACCACACCACTTATTTTCTCCATGGAGTTGTGTACAGCGGTCCGCAGAGACTAGATAGCAGAGGTATATGCTTGTTACCCTCTTTTGCATTCTGTTTCCGTAGATGAAACAATAAATGATGTTTGCGTAGACAAACAAGAAAAACAAAATAACCTTGGACGAGACCCAATGTTTGAAAACCCTGTTTGGCATGCATGTGATTCAAACAAGAAAAAATCCAAGGTGAATGAGACATTAAAGAAAAAGTACGTAGATACTTTAACGAATTTATTAGAGGAATTTCAAGATGTTTTTCCTGATGATTTACCAGATGGTTTACCACCATCTAGGGAAGTAGACCATGGCATCGAAGTTATGCCAGGATCAAAACCTATAAGCAAACCTGCTTATAGATTAAGCCACTCCGAGGCACAGAAGGTGGAAAAACAATTAACGGAATATTTGAACAAAGGCTTTATTCGGCCTAGTTCAAGTCCGTGGGCATCGCCTATTCTTCTGGTAAAGAAGAAAGACGGATCTATGCGGATGTGCATAGACTATAGGGCTCTTAATCAGATAACGATTAAGAACAAGTATCCGATGCCACGCATGGATGAGTTGTTTGATCAACTCTATGGATCGAGATACTTCACAAAAATAGATCTGAGATCTGGGTATCATCAGGTTAGAATTAAACACGAAGATGTTGCGAAGACAGCATTTAGGACCCGTTTCGGGCATTTTGAGTTTTTGGTTATGCCATTTGGGCTAACCAATGCTCTAGCGACGTTTATGACGCTGATGGACAGTATTTTACGTCCATATCTGGGAAAATTCGTAGTAGTTTTCCTAGATGATATTCTTGTGTACAGTAAGACACAGAAAGAACACATAGAGCATTTGCGTCTAGTGTTCAAGTTGTTGCGAGAGCACAAATTATTTGCAAAGAAAAGCAAATGTGAATTTTTTGAAACAAAAATTCACTACCTTGGCCATATTATATCCGCCGATGGTACGCGGATGGAGCCAGAAAAAGTAGAGGCTATTCTTAAATGGCCAGCGCCGAAGAATCTCGAGGAACTGCAGATTTTTCTTGGCATGTCGGGGTTCTACCGACAGTTCGTGAAGGACTACGCAAAAATCGCAGTCCCGTTGGATGACTAACCAGTTAGGTCAAAAATAAAAAACATTAGTTGGGGGGGGGACGCCCAACAGAAGAGCTTTGACAAGCTCAAGGTGACTGTAGCAGCTGCACCTGTTTTGACAATTGTCGATCCAAATGAGCCGTTTGTTTTGGAAACAGACGCTAGTAATGAGGCCATTGGGGCCGTACTTATGCAAAGGGGACGCCCAATTGCATTTGAAAGTAAAAAGTTAGATCGTGCGCAGCGTAACTACTCGGCTTACGAGCGAGAGTTACTAGCGATAGTTCATGCACTGAAAAAGTGGAGACACTATTTATATGGTGCCACTTTTGAGGTCCGGACGAACCATGAAAGTCTGAAATGGCTTTCAAGTCAAAATGAACTGAAGGGTAGAAAAGCTCGGTGGACGGAGATTCTACAGGAGTTTGACCTTCAGATACGTTACCAGAAAGGTAAGTATAACGTGGTGGCAGATGCACTTAGTCGCATGCCACAGATTAATGAACTTAGTTTCACAGTCTTCAAGAATGATTTCTTGGAGCCCCTACATGGTTTATGTGAGCACGATCCATCTTTTACAGAGGTCTGGCGCGCTGTACGCGTACGCACTTCTTCACAGACGCGACCACCTCCCTCGTTGGCACGTATTGCTAGTCCGGAGAGACTGGCCAAAGGTGCAACGGGAAGAGAAGCGAGAGTTAGTCCGGAGAGACTAGCCGTGTCTTCTGGGTATAGTTTGGAACCGGAGAGTTCTGACGTAGGCCCTTCATCACCTTTGACTGCCACGGCTTCAAAGGGGAGTGATAAACTTCGTCGGGGGGAGAAATATGATAATTACTCCATTGACGACGGGTACTTACTCTACAAGGGTAGAATATGTGTACCAACTATTGGTGACTTTCGGGCCCAAATTCTTAAAGAAAGTCATGATAGTCCAAGTGCGGGTCATCCCGGGATTCAGAAGACCTATGCACTAGTAAAAAGACAGTTTTATTGGCCTAGTTTGTTTAAGGACGTCCAGACTTATGTGCTGAAATGCAATAAGTGCCAAGTCAATAAACATAAACGTCTTAAGGTTGGAGGACTACTCCATCCGCTGGAGATTCCTCAAGGGAAATGGGAAAGCATTTCCATGGATTTCATTAACGGTTTACCCAAGACGAGTCGAGGGAATGACTCGGTGTGGGTGGTAGTGGACAGGTTAACTAAAATGGCAAAGATTATTGCCACGAAGAAAACTGTTAAAACGCCAGAGTTGGCAAAACTCTTTATTGAACATCTCTACAAGCTATATGGCCTGCCCGCAGATATAGTGTCGGATAGAGATAGAAAGTTCAACAGTCATTTTTGGAGGGAAGTCTTCAAAAAGCTGGATACTACTCTGAGTATGAGTACGGCAGATCATCCGGAGTCTGATGGTCAAACTGAAAGAGTTAACCAAATTCTAGAGGATATGTTGCGTTCTTATGTTAGTAAGAAGCAATCTAATTGGGAAGAGTACTTACCCTTACTGGAGTTTGCCTATAATAGCTCCAAACACTCAGCAACTGGATTTACACCATTCATGTTAATGTATGGATTCCAACCGAGATCTCCAATGGCTGTAGGCCTAGAAAAGGAGAAGATTCAATCTGTCAAGGATTTCCTTGAAGATATGAATGATATGCTCAGAGCCGCATGTGAGAGCATTCGTAGCGCTCAGGATCGCGCTAAAACTTATGCGGATAAAGGACAAAGAAAGGTGACCTTTGTAGAAGGTGACTTTGTATTCCTCAAGGTTCCTGCGCAGTCAGAAACCATGAAAACGGGAAAGTGTGATAAACTTTCTCCGAGATATTGTGGTCCTTTTAAAATCCTTAAGAAGATTGGGGACGTAGCATATAAACTTGAGTTACCGGAGAGTTCTCAAGTCCATCCTGTCTTCCATGTCAGTAAACTGAAGAAATCAGTTCACGGGTTAGAGAACGCAGTTTCTCCAGAGATTTTGGTGGACTTGATAGAGCCACCAAAGATACCACATGAACCTGAAAAGATTCTACAGTATCGTGATAGACAAACCCGACATAAAGTGTACCAAGAGGTACTTGTTAAATGGATAGATAGGGATGAGGAGGTAGCTACCTGGGAACACCGTAGTGCAATTTCCAAAAGGTTTCCCCAGTTTGTTTTCGAGGACGAAAACTCTTCTTAAGGGGGGGTAATGTCACGTAGGCTGTAATGCCTGTGGACCGACGGCGGCAGACCGGATGGCCATATCCGGGGTTCAGTGGGAGAGGACGCCCATGCGGAGTCATGGGCGGCCAGGCTAGTGTGGACGACAGGCCACACACTATATAGCCTGGGGGATGAGGGGCAATCCTCATTCTTCCTCTATGGCTGGGTGGTGAGCCAGAGGCCGTCCCCTCTCGTGGTAACGCCCGTAGCGGCGTTACGGTTATCTAACACTTGCATGCATACCACTCCTCCCAGAAGTGCTGGTTATCTAACACTTTGCATGCATACCACTCCTCCCAGAAGTGCTGGTATGTGCAAAGGATCCCAAATCGATCAATGAAATCCAAGTAGGCCACATAGCTCCTCGTCTGATCCCATATAAAGGAATGGAGAGACGCACACATGTACATAGCCATGTGCTCATCAAAGTAACATGATAATGCTACCTGCTTATCTGAGCTAAACATAAGATAATCATGATATGCATATAGCTCGCCTACATGACATAGATACACAATGATGTACCTTGGCACCATCCAAGATACCCAAAATATGAGGCGTATGTGAATAAACTCATAGAGTCTCCAAATGCGGAAACAATGCACCAAGATCTCGCACAATGCATGTGAATAATCCCCAATATAAGCTCGAAGCGTGCGAACACATCACAGAACTGTACTCATGTGTGAAGAAGGCTTGTAATGCGTAAAAGCATGTGAACAAGGCTAAAAATAATCCCAAGGTTGTGTGGAAGAATCTCAAAATGTGCTATGCATACGAACAAGGGCTAGTAAAACACAAATAATCAAGGTATGTGAACACACCTCAATCATGTGAGAAAATCTCTAAACTCAAGGTGCATAGTACGTATAATCCACTATGTGAGAACAAGCCCAAACAAATCAACAAACATACACCACCATCATAATGCATGCAAACCCACCTTTGTAAGAATAATGAGCACAAAATGGAGTGGCTACCTACAATGTGAATGGCTCAAGTGTGATGCAATGTGAATGGCCACCACAAGATGGAATGGCGGCTGCCTGTAATGCGAATGGACAAGTTCCTAGTGTGAATGACTCAAATGTGTTGGGTAAAACGTAAAGTTTATACTATTTCTCATCATTTACTCTACAAGCCACGCTCGAGCCTAAAGAAGGCGATGATGGCAAATTGTTTCTAACACTATTGCGGAAAAAAAAGGTAATATTTCCTGAAAATGAGAAACATTTGGGATCTTTCAAAAGTTCCATTAAAAATGTTTAGTTTTTTTATCTCTTTTTAAAAAATGGTCTATGCATACGTACAACATTGCCAAAAAATGATAATATTTTGGGCACTTTACACGTCTCTTAAAAAAACTGACATGAAAAAAAAGACTTGGTTTTGCTTACTTTTTGAGATTATAATTGTAAATCTAATAATAAGTTTTCAAAAAATATGCCAAAATAGAGACAATGCTGATTATATCCATCTTCAATCCATTAAAAAAATGATACAACTGTAAAAAGAAGCTATTTTCTAAACATATAGCTTATGGCATAGTTATGGTTCCTTATAATCATTGCTACACCATCACTAGTTGATGTGCCTTTCCTTGAGAAGGTAGATGAGGCATCCTCTTCTTCACTATCCACAAATACATTTTTTTTCTTATATGTGTTTACTTGAAGCTTAGACTCCTTGGGTCATCTGCCATGTTAGTAGCATGATTGAGGATGTGCTACAGAGTGCAACTATAAAAACCTATTTATATGATTATATTACAAAAGCGTTATCTTGATACAGTTATTGTTGGAGCTCTATATATGGCTCACTCTACCTAACTTGGTCTCACCTATATATATGTATCTTGTCCTCAATATGAATCAGTCTTTGGGAGCGTACATGATGTGTCTCTTGTCTCGTCTCTTTCTCTCTACATTTCAACATGGTATCAGAGCATCTATGAGGGAAGCATCTATGTCTTCTTGTTAAATTCATGATTATAATTTCATGTCTTACAAGATTGTTCTTTGATTATGTGTTGCCTACATGATTTTATAGCTTAACTTGTTGTAATTAGAGTTGTTTCTTAATCGCGTCCTTAAAACCAAAACCAGGTGAATCCTATCAAAAAAGTTTGTCAAACGGAGTTGTGAGTCAAAAGTTATGACAGTTCAGGCAAACTGCATCTGTAAAACAGCAAAACAGGTTCTTTGTGTGAGCCCACAAAGTTCGTCTTCATCAAGTGTCTTTGTGAGCACACAGGTTTTGTCTTCGTCAAGCGTTTTTAGCAACCCTCGTGTCTTCTGGAGTGAAGCTCTCTTGACAGTAGTCTTTGTTCAGAATCATCTTCCTACTACTGCTCCTTCTGGTAAGATACCCATCACAGCATGGACAGGTGAAATTCCTTCTGTATCTCATTTTCGAACCTTTGGATGTATTGCTTACATTCATGTTCCTAAAGAAACACGAGCAAAGCTTGATGCTCCTGGCCTTAAAGTTATTTTTATTGGGTATTCTGACACTTCCAAAGGCTACAAATTCTATGACCCGTCCTCCAAGAAAGTGCTTGTGAATCGTGATGCTATTTTCAATGAACAGCTTATGGGCGGTACATGGTCCATGGATGATTCTGATGATACTAAATCTTTGCTTCAAGCTTTTCCATTCTTGTGTGATGATGAATCTTCTTCTATAGAGCAAATTTCCTCTTCACAACCATCTAAAGAGCAACTTTCCTCTTCACAACCATTGATTCCGAATGCTTTCATTGATGATGTTGACATTTTTATTGATCTGCCTATTGATTTTGAGCATGGTTCATGTCATGTTTATGATGAAGATTTTGAGGCTAATGTTTTCTCTACTTCTGAAGATCCAGCCACGTACAGTGATGCTATATGTTCTCCACAAAAGGATCAATGGCAAGAGGCTATGGAAGCAGAGTATGATTCTCTTATCTCTAAAGGTACATGGATACTCACTGAGCTACCTCCTGGCCGTACTGCCATTAAGTGTAAGTGGGTATATAAGACAAAATTTAAAGCAGATGGATCTTTTGACAAATTCAAGGCACGTTTAGTTGCCAAAGGTTATTCTCAAGTTGCTGGCGTTGATTATCACGAAACCTTTTCACCAGTTGTTCGCATTACTAGTATTCGGGTTTTATTGGCATTTGCTGTTCAATTTGACTTAGAAATTCATCAGATGGATGTGCGCACAGCTTTCTTGAATGGAGATTTGAATGAAGAAATTTACATGGAGCAGCCAGAAGGATTTGTTATTGCAGGGAAGGAAGATCTTGTTGCTCGTCTTCATAGGGCTTTATATGGTCTTAAACAAGCTTCACGGGCCTGGTACATCAAGTTTGATCTTTTTCTTACCTCCCATGGTTTTCTCTCTTGCTCTTCTGATCCCAACTTATTTACCAAACACCAAAATGGTAGTTTTGTAATCCTTGCCCTTTATGTGGATGATACAATCCTTGTTTCCAATGATTTGGGATTTCTACACCAAAGTAAGCAGTTGTTATCTTCGGCATTTGATATGGTGGATCTTGGAGAGCTTCACTCATGTCTTGGCATTCAGATTCAAAGGGATCGCAGTAAAGGTATTTTATTACTTCGACAGTCAAAGTTTATTGAAGATACTATTAAGAAGTTTGGTTTGGAATCTGCACATTCAGCAACTACTCCTTGTCTTGCGAGTTCCATGAAAAGCACTTCTGATGGTGGTGGCCAGCTTGTTACAAATCAACCATATGCTAATTTGGTTGGATGTCTTCAAGTTGTTGGTTTGAACACTCGTCCTGACATTTTGTTTATTGCTAACTATCTCGGGCAACACCTTGCATGTCCTTCTCTTAAGCATTGGTCTTCAGCAAAGCGCGTGTTGAAATACTTGAAAGGCACTATAGATTATGGTTTGGTTTATCAACGACAATTCACATCCGCCGACTCCATTCCATCTCTTTCTCTTTTGGGTTACACAGATGCAGATTGGGCCAGCTCACATTTATCTATGCGATCTACTAGTGGCAATTGTTTCTTCATTAATGGTTGTCTTATTTCTTGGACCAGCAAGAAACAACGTTGTGTTGCAGTTTCTACAACCGAATCTGAATATGTTGCGGCATCACTTGCAGCTCGTGAACTCATTTGGCTTCGACAAGTGTTGACAGATATCGGTCATTCTCCTCTTTCTAGTACACCCTTGCGGTGTGATAATCAGAGTGCTATTAGTCTTGCAAAAGACTATGTCCAACATAACAAGTCAAAACATATTGCTGTGCATTACCATTATGTTCGATACGAAGTACGCAAAGGCACTATCATGATTGAACATTGTCCAAGTGACCAAATGATTGCAGATATTCTTACCAAAGGTCTCAACGAGTCACGCTTCATTCTCTTGCGCTCGGAGCTTGGAGTTGCCTCGGGCTCACTCTTTCTAGATTAGGCTCTTTACTCTTATGGTAGCTTTGTACATATATCGTTGTAATCTTCTAGACACCATGCACTTTGCACATTCCACAATTGCTCACTATGACCTCTTGGTCCTTTTGTATATTTGTACATAGATGCACAATGCACTTTCACATCATTACTTCTGGTTCATATTTTCACATTTGTATAGGGGCTTGGGTTTTTCCCTTGTACTCCCCAAGGTTTTTTCATCCATAGCTAGAGACCCTTGTTTGAGTGGGGGTGTTGGAGCTCTATATATGGCTCACTCTACCTAACTTGGTCTCACCTATATATATGTATCTTGTCCTCAATATGAATCAGTCTTTGGGAGCGTACATGATGTGTCTCTTGTCTCGTCTCTTTCTCTCTACATTTCAACAGTTATTATCTTAATTATTAAACCCTATTTTGGATCTTGATGAGAGTAGTATTAAAATCCATTTTGAAGCTCTTGAGTATCACAATTTCTTAATTGATAATATATACTTTTTTTAAAAGAGTTCATTACATATAGATGAATATTAAAATATCATGAATAAGCTATTTAAAAGTTATCTAATTTTAAAAAATAATTACACACTCATTGTTAAAGAAGATGTGTCCTTGATGTGACAAAAAGGGGTTAAATGGTAATTTTAGTTATTAAATGAGTTTAGAAAGCATGAAAAAGCTCACTTTAAGAAACACGGTAAGGATGTTTTAGCTACAACATTTGCGGCCAACTTAATGCTAAGTAAGAACTTCTCAGCTAAGAGTTGATGTTTTTCATCAACTTGATACAAAATATCAACTTTTATGAAAATTTGATATTTTGAATCAAGTTGATGTAAAACATCAACTTTATATGCAAAACATTATCTTTCTATGAAAAAGATCAACTTTTTTACAATACTTAATGTTTTGTATTAACGTTATGCAAAACATCAACTTTCCACAAAATTTGATGTTTTGCATCAAAGTTGCTAAAAGTTGATGTTTTACATCGAGTTTATGCAAAACATCAACATTTCCACACAACTTGATGTTTTGCATCAAAGTTGATGCAAAACATCAACTCTACCACAAAACTTGATATTTTGCATCAAGTTTCAGATGCTCCGGAGAAGAACGTTGGAGGATCGGAGGTCGATTTTCACAAACAGCCTTTTTCAGATGCTCAAACAACCTATTCCAAAAATTTTGAGTACCAACATGACGACTATGTTTCAATGCGATTAGTAAATCGCTTTGTGACGTTTGCACATGGCATCGAAATGCTAAAGCAGGGTATTTGTGAAAATCGACCTCCGATCCTCCAACTTTCTTCTCTAGAGCATCTGAAACTTGATGCAAAACTCAAGTTTCGTGGTAGAGTTGATGTTTTGCATCAAGATAGTAGCCAATAAAATCTCAAAAAATGTAAAAAAAGTCTTATAAATCATAGAATTAAAGAAAACATATGCCTAGGATAAGGTGATATAGGCAGAACATAGGTTTAGGGCTAAGGACCTGAAAAACACATATGGTCACAATCTTTGACTACTACAAATTTGAGAGGAGGTTATTAAAAAAAATACTTGTCTATGTAACCATGTAACCTTTGTATCATAAATAATATGGCTACATATAGTAGATGCCAAAAATTCATAATAACAGAAGAGCTACATGAGATAATTCATGATGACTTGTAATCCATTGGTTTTAATCCAAATGTGCAAGGCTCCATTGATTTGGAAAACCACGAGTCGATTGATTTGCCAATCTTGATTTTTATTCTATAATTCAATTTTAAAGCTGAGGAACTATAAGCAAATACGTGGTGGGACCATCGGTGTCGAGGAGAGGGTGCATGTGAGCCTGGACTCTTATACAAAGACAATGTCACGAGAGCGAAGATTGCATCCAAATAATTATAACCAGAGTTCATTCTACACTACTCTTAGACATACCATCTCTCAACATTCTTTACATATACTCTAAATAATTATAACTAGAGATCATTCCTACACTACTCTTAGATATACCATCACCTACGTTCATGATAATGGCTATCTGGATCAAACATCAACATATGTATACTATGAATTTTTGCCACCATCGCATATGTACATGATATAGGCTACAATTTCTTCTCGCCACCTTTATCCATATTGCATAACAAAAATTTCCTTCATGAAAACAAATGCCTATGTGGGTTAAAATCTACACCCATAGACTATATGATGTCTGCCTCTAAGATTATCCTGTCGAAAAAATATTTTTATTTTCTACTCTTTTAACGTGTTTAGGTTTACTCAGAGTCTCCATAGTTACCATCTTCTACACATATATATATGAATAGAAGTCTACCTTTGTACACCTATAATTTGACCTCTTTAACCTCTTTAGCATTGGTTGTATATCATGCCCGCTATATGTGCTTTTAAATAATAGAGCAAATAATTATGTCATGCAAACTATCAAGGTAAGTATATACTAAAGGCTTTACTATTTGAGTCTAGAAATAGACTCAAGGATGTTTGTAGAATTTTTCATAAATTATAGAGCTTATATTGTTATGTATTCAAATATTTTTTGAGTGCTTGTCAAATAATGTGTATATTTATGATGTGTATATTTATGATGTGTATATTTATGCATAGTGGTAGAATTTGTCCCAAGAAAGTCCATTAAAAAAAGTGTGTCACATTCATAAAACAGATTGATATTTCTTTAAGTTATGTAAACTCCTATGTCATTTTGTAAGTCAAGTTTATTTTTATGTCACAAACAACAGCAGTTTATAAATCTACGAAGGTCACACGTGTTCTCAATCTTGAAAAAATAGCAAAATTCATGTAATTTTTAAATTTATATATGGAATTCTAGATGTGTTTTTAAAAAACTATGTTTTTAAGCCATTTTTGAGATTTCACACATTTTGGGAGGGAATCTTTTTAGGTAACCCTCGTTAGTTACCTATTTTGCTCTTGCAAGAGTGTTTTCTTCCTTCCTCTCTCCCTCTCGCGAGGGCTGGGAGCCAGTTTTGGCTCAATGAAGCTTACCCCTCTAGATGAAGAGCTGAGAGCTTGAAAGCTCAATGATGCTATATATTGTGTTTGTTTTGTCTTCTTTATTTTTGTTAAAAAAAATATACGCTGAAATGTTTATTTGGCTAAGTGTTAGTTTAATGTAGCGTTTATTGCAGTAGCTTACTTGCGCTTAGACTCAAGTTGCGATAGTGATGCATTGGCTTGGTTATGTATAGCCTCAAGTTGTGAACAATGCCTTAAGTTATTGTGTCGTGTACACAAAAAGGATTGGTTATATATGCTGAAGGAGAGGCAAAGGCCTGGTCGTGTTGTATGCGTTGAAGGAGAGGCGGAGGCTGGTCATGCACGCTGGTTGTAAGGCCTCCAACTGCTCTCTTTGCAAAATGCCAAAACCATAGCACTAGCTGCTCTCTTTGCAGAATATCATTGCTCTGATACCAATGCAAGAAAATCAATAAAATTTTAAGAAAATCAAGATCAAGAAGTTAAAGAAATCAAATAATAAAGTGTAGGGTTTTGAAAATAGTAATTAACACAAATTTCGTTACTAATCTTGTCAAAACAAGAAATTAGCAAATCTAAAAATGATATACAAATCAATTCCAAAAATGATTAACACTAATCATGACCAAGATAATGTATTATGAAAAATTAGATTAATGGTAATCCAAAAATGATTATCACTAATCAAGATATCAAGAAATTACATTTTGAAAATTAGATTAAACATAATTCAAAAATGATTATCACTAATCACTACCTAAGCAAAAGGCCAAGAGCTCTGATACCAATGCAAGAAACTAGGGTTAGCCACTCAAGGCATGGAGTGACAATATGGGTGTGGATCACCATCCTAACATCTCAAGAGGGAGAAGTCCACCATGGAAACGTAGAGCTCCAAAGAGTAAGTTTACTCATGAAAATGAATATGATCAATAAGGTAAAATGTCCATGAGCCCTATGCCTAATATAGTCCAAGGCCCTCCAAAAGTACACATGTAAATGATCCTAAGTCCAAGTGCCTAGGCCCCATTCCCCATGTGCATGTGCAATGAAAGCTACTTCATTACAACAAATATGATGTTTTGAATAAGGATGGGCTATAACCATGAGTAAATGAAGAAAAGTGTATGTAGATCATTGAAATATTTACAAGACTAACATAAGCTATCTTGCATCACTCCTCTATAAAGGTTTTAAAAACACACTTCTAACTTGCAAGTGTAGTGTGTTGAGGTTTGCATCATTATACTTATAAGGTAATAGGAAGGGCAACTTTTGTGAGTGTAAAATGAGAAAGGGTGACTTACATGAGCGTTACGATAGATTGGGCGGCAAATATATGACGTTGTGATCATTAGACAGTCTACTTAAATTTGATTAATTAAATATGTTTTAATATAAGCCACACTTACACCGCTTGTTTGTGGTGAGCGCAAACCACCCATTCAAACTTGCTGCGAATCCTGGGGAATCTCGGAGAAATGCTCGCCAAGATTAAAGAATAAAACTAAGGGTCATGACTATGATTATGATTATGATTAAGATGTCTATCTACTAAGACATCATAATACACCACTAATCAGAATTAATTATGTCCGGCATAACGAGCATATTATTCCTGAATTTGATGGCGGCGTTGAAATCGTGCGAAAGTGCAGTACGTGGCGATCATGGGTAGATTCTAAACAAGCAATTAGCTTAATGATAAATTTCGGCTACTTATATCTCCGCTGGTTCAGCTGATTTTATTATAAAGATTGCATTAACAGCCTTCAAGCTTAACACGGCTAACGCCACTGAATCTTATGAAAACCGATTTAGGGTTTGCATTCAGTTAATCTGTTTTAATCATTGCAAATTCGCTTGCGACCTTTATTAGATCCATGCAGTGTACTAATCGCCAGAATGACCTAAAATCACAGAATGACCTAAAATCACAAATGTCTGTCTAATAATCCTATCGATTCTGTTTCAATCATCTTGTATTTCAAGATGATGAATGTGTCATTAATTCATCATCGTCGCATCATCATTACCAATATCGTTAGCCTTGATCTTGTGATTATGGTGCTGTTAATGCCGACTTGCTTTTCTTATACTCTTCGACATGCGCACTATCGATATCATGCAGCAATTTCTAGAGCAAGTATCACTAGCACCACAGGTGGTGGAGATGCATCTGCGAATAATAATTTTTTTTCTGAACACCACATATCAATGGCTCAACCAAACACTCGACCACTTTGCACCTGAGGTAATTATTACTTAATCACTCTTCTTAATTGTCTTAATACGTTCCTTAGAACATATTATTATTAGTGGCTCATTAGATCACTTGCTTTATTCTATAATTAGGTAAATAAATATGCCAGAAGCAAATATTGACAAATTTCTCGTGGATTTTCATGAGCAAGTTTAAGAGAAGCGTAGAGAAACGAAGACTAAATGTTGAATTAAAGTTTATAATCATAATTATAAATTTCTAATACAGTTTATATAGTGATTAGTTTACATTAATCTGGTTTGTTGTTTTTACTGATTACATTTCAAATCTGCAATCACAGGGCTCTCCCAAATTCTCACAGAGGTACTATGAGTTCTTGGACTATTTTGATGCACCCCATGGCCCCATCTTCCTCACCATTTGTGGAGAGAGCACATGCGGTGGCATTTACAATGACTACATAGGAGTATGGACATACTTAATACTCTGAGATCATGCATGCACCTACATATACATGGTTGCATATGAACATAAATAAACATTGCTTAATGTTAATGTGTATGTATATATTAGCATACATATACATAACTGAATGCACCTACAAGAACAATATTCCAAGACCATAAGCGTATGTACATATAAGCCTATCATACGTATATGTTGCAGACTCAATTCCTGCTGGAGGAAGTGATGAGGTTTTGCCCCAAAATCCCACTAAAAATGAAAAAAATGCATATGCATACTCTAAGATCACCACATATACATCGATGATGGTGTGTATGTTATATCTGAACTTCAATTTGCACAGGTCTCAGGCCGCCTCAGCCAAGAAGCTTATTGAACAGGCCATTTGCTATTTATAAGCATGTTAAATATAATTAAGAGTTAGGAAACCCAACATGTAGAAGCTAGCTCAAAAGACCATCCATTTAGATTGCATAGCCTATTTGGTGCTGCTTGTCTGTTGAGCAAAACATCAATCTGGGATTTGATGAGTCCTTAATGTATGGTCCTTTCTAATAAGCTCAAAGTGAACTGCAACATTATGTCCAAACATATGTTGAAACGTGAACATCAAAAGTTTGATGTTTTTGGGTTGAACGCAGGCTCTAGCTGAGCATTTTGGGGCTGCTTTGGTTACATTGGAGCACAGGTACTACGGTCGCAGCTCCCTCTTCTCGAACCTAAGCACACATAACCTCCGTTACCTCTCCTCCAAGCAAGCCCTGTCTGATTTGGCAACATTCTCTTTTGCTTTGCATAGTGTTGCAGCTGTCGTGTACAATTTGCATGTCATCCTATGTTGTGTGGAAAGTGCCTAAACTTTGAACTCGTCTTGGTGGCAAGCCATATGTACGGCCACACGTGGGAGTAATCTTAGACCTCCGCACTCTCAACTCTCAATACCTCCAAGACACAGCTGTATGCATTCTTTAACAGTGCATGTTGGTGCCTGCAATTGGCCGTCCATAAGGCTCATAATGTCTTGGCCTTCATAACACGTCATCCTGAATGTGACCCAAAGAACGTCATCTCTAAAGATGTACTGTGCAGCAGTGTACAGAACATGCACATGCATTGCTGTACAAATGTGTACCAGCTCTTTTCAGCAAGCCATATCAAGTCCTGTACAGTTTACCATGCCCCTTTACTCTGGGTATCCCATGCAGGCATGTGTTTGTGTGTGTGTGCGCATGCGCGTCCACATGGTTTGTTTTACTTGGCTGTGTACATGCTTGTACATGTGTACAGAAGAGTGAAAAAACCATCAACAACCATGTGTGTACGGCCAAATTAACAACCATGTGTGTAGCTGGGGGCATGCTGGGTAAATGTAGAGGTTATTAAAGGAAAATCATATAACATCCTGCCTTGCCTAGAATTGCAGGTTCTAGAATCTTTTTTGCAAATGGATCGCAAGATCCTTGGCGGCGCCCTCAATTCCCTTTCAATCCTGGAGGTAGGTTTGTAGCCGTACAATGTTTGAACTAATACAAAGCTAATATACTCTTTTCACAAGCCCTTTTTCAAATCTAATGAATCCTTAAGAGGCCTTTCTAATCTTCATTTCATGTCCTTCACGTCTGTGCAAAAATTGAAAGCCACTTATATAAATGCAGATCAGCTACCATGGCCTTTGTTTGTTTCCAAACAACTCATAAAATTGCACATGATGTGCGGGCAGCTGCATGAGAGTAGTTCTAATCCTCAACCTTGATAGTTCTTATGTCCTATACGCCCACTTGATGTATGCTGCTATTTGTGCAGAGCTGCATTGCCCATGTGTTTTCTTTCCCACATCAACGGTGCTTCTTTACACACTGAGGGGAAAAAGCGAAAAAGCATAGACAAGGGGGAGATCTCCCCCGCCCATTCTAATGGACAGAGATTTTCCCTGTCCGTTTCTCTGCCCATCCGAGAAAAAGGGGGGAAGCTGGCATCAATGACCCTTAGCATTTAGATGAGAATACACATACCTGCAGGTTAGGCAAAGTTTCAAATTAGTGTCCCTTGGCCTTTAACTTAGATCAAATAAACAAACCTTGGCACATTGCAAGTTTTGCACACACTTATGCAAAAGGATGATGAGAGAAGGTTTGACATTATCAGACAAGATTCTGTCCGGGTCTAATATGAGATTCGAAGACCATGGGTGCTTGCTGCTCAGCCCCCATCGTCCGGGCGGTCAGTCGGGTGGTGGTGGTGGTGGTGGTAATGGTGAAGTAAATGGGTTTTGGGTTGTTAATGCAGGTAATGCAACTTTGTGCGAGCCAAAGGACAGTATAGATGAAGCTCGGAAGCGCATTACAGAGAGCATTGAGTTGTGGCTTCAGGAAGTCTAAAGAGACAACGGATCTACTCCATCAACTTTACGGGCTCTCCAAGATTTCATCAACTTTCGATGCAGCATCAAAATTACTTACTAATCTTTTCACACTTCAATTAATCCATACCTCAAATCTACCCAGATGTGGAAGAGTTTAAAAAGGGCCCAGATGTGGAGGCTCGTACAAGCATACAAGGAAAGAAGCAGTGAATAATATATTTCTTTGTAACGCCACATGTCGGCAAGCTCATAATGTTCGAGTAACACTTTAATTAACTAACAAAATTACTTACTAATCTTTCCACACTTCAATTAATCCATACCTCAAATCTACCCTCGTGATCTAGCAAGCAGTAGACTTTGGATAAATCTAGTGTCCTGAAGCAAGAACAAGGAGTGCAAAATTTTCCTCCGCTTCTATTGTTCTTATTTTCTCCCACGTAGCCGTTTTGTATGCTATGCAAAGTGCAAGTATTGTATTATGAATAGTGTCAAAGACACGTGTTTTTCTTTTCTACCTCATGGAACACTTTGTGCACTAAAGTGTTTGTTTGGCTTTGCTTGCTATATGTTGATTGTGCCCTTGTAGAGAGGTTCTAACTACAAGCCATGTTACTACATAGTGGGCACCCTACAAGCAGTCTTGAGGGCATTCTTATTGCTTTATTATAGCTACACCACATTCATGTTCACTATTGGACCCAAGTCTTGAGGGCTTTCTTATTGCTTTCTTATAGCTACACCACATTCATGTTCACTATTGGACCCAAACAGATTTCACATCATGTTTAGACTAGGCAAGGATTTGAACTCGTATATAAAGTAGAATCCACGAGCTAATTTAAACTGAGATGTACCGTCTAGCCACGCCCAATCTTGGGGCAACTGTTTCTTGTACTTGAGGACCATCTATTTGTAACTTGTCATATCCAAAACAAGGATTTGAACGAGGACAAAAAGTAGAATCCATCTATTTGTAACTTGTCATATCCAAAACAAGGATTTGAACGAGGACAAAAAGTAGAATCCATGGCCTAATTTAAACTGAGATTGCTTTCCCATTTGAACAAGGCATGTTTTGGATGGTTTCTCTTGCCAACAAGCTGTGAAATTGTGAACCATGTATTTTGGGATGGAATTGAGTGGGTGATGTATAAGACCTATGGTGGCGCGGTCTTATTGATAATACCCATCTCTTCTTGTTTGATCCCTTGATATTAGCTTATTCAAATCTCCTCCATATGGTCATGATATGGTTCTCTAGGTTAAACTCATGAGGGCAAACAAGTTGCTCATTTGTTTACATCATAGTCTTTGCAAGCCCCACAAATGCATTCAATTCATGCCACTCATCATCACCCTTTGGGTAAACAACTAGCTCCCACAATAAATTTAGGTTGTGAATCCTTTCTACCCTTACAAAACACAATGAAGATCCCGGTGTCCAAAATAAAAGGCATTAACCAAGGAGATATGGGCATCTAACTAGCATGACCACATCTTAAAAGATTAGATCGAAGCCTATGTGCATTTTGTAGCAACAGACATTGTTGACTTTGAGTTTTTGGACATATAGGGTGTGCTATTCTTGACACTCTTCTACCCAATATTTATCTTCTTTGAAGTATTGAAACTTATCAAAATTTTTGCTTTTATTTTTCAAAAAAAGGATTTAAACATTCCTTGAATAGTCATCAATAAGGGTAATATAATATCTTACTCCTCCAATTCTTTGTGTATCATTACAAGAAAAGGGGGGTCTAAGTGTCACTCCAAACATTTTCCTTAAGCGTGTAACTTAATGGGAGTTACGGGTGTCGTTGGAGTGACTCATCAGACACGTTCAACGTCCCTAAATGTCACTTTTTATGATGTTTAATGTCACAATATCAAGTGACGTTTAGCGTCACAAAAGTACAATTGGAGTGAGTAAATGTCACTTTTGTGACACTAGGAGTGACATTTAGTGTCACTTTTGTGACACTTGGAGTGACATTAAACGTCACTTTTGTGACACTAGGAGTGACGTTTAGTGTCTGTGACACTAAAGGTCACTTTTGTCACATTAAATGTCACTGCTAGTAACACTAACGTCAGTCAAACAAAGACCATATTAGGAAGTTTGGGAAAATCCCATTATTTTGGGAATTTTTTTCTCAATCTATTTTTTGGTGTATCCTGAGTATACCAACTCAAAAGTTGTCAAAGAATTTGGATTTAGAACCTACTCTTCAAGAGTTTTCCAACAATATGTCACATGAGGGGGTTTTGAAAAAATCTTAAAAGGGTTTACCATGTCCCCCATTTTTTTATCTTGCAAAATGGAAATTGGGATTTTCCCAAACTCCCTAATATGGTCTTAGTGCTCCTAGTGTCACAAAAGTGACCTTCAGTGTCACACCTAGTCCCATTTCTGTGACGCTAAATGTCACGTATATTATCATTTTTGTGACATAAAATGTCACTCTAACTCCACCTAAGTATGAATGACGTTATTTTTAACAGATATAAACAGCTCTATTCTCACTTACAATCTTATTCTTTGCTCTCTCTCTCTCTCTCTCTCTCTCTCTCTCTCTCTCTTTGTGGCTAATTCATTTTGTGCATATCTTTGTTGGTGCTCACACTTGGTGATTTTCGTATCGTGGTTTATAAGGAGGTTGTTAGTGAACATGGAGGTTAGTCATGAATGTTAATTCCAAGATTCAATTTAGAATGTTAATTAAATTTTATTTAAAAATTCAATGACCTTGTATACAAAAGAGACTCAACATTGCAATAATCATCAATATGTGTGTGTGTGTGTGTGTGTGTGTGTGTGTGTGTGCGCACACTTTTAAAATTCATCATCATGATGTAAGTATAAAATATATTATAAGTAGAGAAAAATATGTGTAGAAAAGGCATCATCGTGATGTTAAGTACAAATGTATAAGTTGGGATAAATGTGTGTACAAAATGCATCATCATGATGTAAGATACATAGTAGGGAGGATAAATACATCTACAAAATGCATCATGATGATGTAAGATACAAAGTAGAGATAAATATATCTAGAAAATGCATCATTCACGATGCAAGATACAAATTATAGTAGAGATAAATACATTTACAAAATGTATCATTCATGATGCAAGATACAAAATGTAGTAGAATCCTATATTGGTGATGTGCCTCTGCCAGATCCATTCAACTCCACATCATCACCCTCATGATCATCACGATCTCTCTCTCCATGGCTCGCCTCATCCTCACCCAAGGATTCTCCTCCAATTTCCTACAATGAACATTGTGATATTTAACATCACATATTTATAAGAAAAATAAAATTATAGGATTATTTAATAACATCAGAGGCCATTGTTTAAAACTAGACAATTGAGCGTAAGAAAAAAGTTCCATTACTTGAGCATAAACAAAAATTTATATTATAAAGAAATCTTGCAAGCACTTGGGAATAAATAAAAAATTCATATTATAAAGAAATCTTGCAAGCACTTGGGAATAAATAAAAAATTTATTCCTTCCAGTGATATATATTTAATATACTTATAGAGGGAGAGCTTCCAATGATATACTTGAACATAGTGTAAAACCAAGAGAATCATGAATTGTCCAAGTCAATATACCATGTAAAATAAATTTTTGAAGTCCCTGGGGCCTCGATCTTTTGAACATATCAAAACCTATTCAAAGCTCTTGTAGCTCCTCAATTAGTGGAGCCAAGTACACATTTATGTTTTCTACCTAGTGCTTTCCTAAGTATGAGGTAAAAAATGATGATTAGAATTTTTTTAAGTTCTATATAATATAATTTTTTAAAGAATAATGATAATGCTTCATACCTAGAATCAACAAGCTTAAGATCAAGTGTTCCATCTTTATTGACATAAAGGGAGGAATACTATAGTTGACTAGTACAATAGGCCATGTTGATCATTTGAATGATCGCATGGAAAATGGGTTAATCTCATCAAGTGTCAATCCAAGATTCAAGTTTTGAGGTTCATCTTTAAAGGTCGGCCATTGTCTTTCAATGTGTTGGAATAATTCACAATCAACAAGAACACGCAAGATTCCATATGTAATTCGGTTCTTTGCATGCCAATCCATGCATTAGGATAATGAGGACATCCAAAAAATGCTTTAAGCGAGGCTTGAGGGGAAAATGTCTAAGGATCTTCCTAGGCACATTACCATTCTCATATTCTGATTTGTAACATGGTTCATTATAATTCAGACAATATGTATAATTTGTATATTCCCCTCTATTCATTAACGCAAGCATGTATATTTTGGTAGTCCATGCCTAAATTCGACAACATAGTTTTTGCCTCATTTCTTGACTTTGGTAATATGTTATCCTTTGGTAAAAGTTTTGATGATAAAATCTATGATCCAAGTGTTGTACGCATTATATAATATTTTCTGTGAGCATATATAAAATTAAAGTATTGTTAAAGAAATAATAACATACTGAAAAAGGGCCGATATAAAGTTATTTTAAATTGAAATTAAAGTATTGTTAAAGAATAACAATTGCATACTGAAAAAGGGTTGATATGGAGTTATTTCTCCATCAATGCCGAGCTTGCAAGTTCAAAATAAGTAAGCTCGCTAAAAGTCTTAATAGTCTTCAATAATG
This sequence comes from Cibotium barometz, assembly GCF_041138505.1. NCBI lineage: Eukaryota > Viridiplantae > Streptophyta > Polypodiopsida > Cyatheales > Cibotiaceae > Cibotium > Cibotium barometz. Next base: position 18,658,713 of record NC_141075.1, read on the forward strand.
TTTAAACACTGGTATAGTGCCTTCCATTTGTAACTCCTCATATCTCTGTTGATTCTTTTATCTTTCTTGTCAAAACTTGATGTTGTCCATGTCATATGGATCATGGTCAGACAACACCAACCCCATCATCGAAGGGGTCATCAAGGTCAAACGAGTTAAAATTTTCCACATGGGCTCCCCCATATCATAGTGATTCATATTGTGCCAAGTCTCTTTAACTTATCATCTTGATATAATCTCGTGAAACCTATGAAATATGTGGCCCACGATGAAGGACAGGGTTTCTTGAGTCCACCTCATATATATCATCATTTATCTAAAACATAAAAAGTCATAATCTTAAATAAATGCCTCTCGAAAACATTCAATAACACAATGGAAAACAATACTCTTTAGTCATATTATCACAATTTTTATGCACAAAGGATAGGCGGGTCGCTTGATAGGACAAGGAAAGAGACCGCCATGTGCAGTCATGTGTAAGCTAGGGTGCGAATGCTTTGTTTTTTTGTACTAGGACACACAGAGAGAGAGAGAGAGAGAGAGAGAGAGAGAGAGAGAGAGAGAGAGAGAGAGAGAGAGAGAGAGAGAGTAGGGAAAAGTGCCATGTGGCAGCCTTTCCCCTTCCCCTCCTCCTTAAGCCACGTGGCACTTTGTGGCCTTTTTATTTTCCTACCTTGCATCACCTTTACCTACCTCTACTTATTAAAAAAATCAAATTCCATCATTGCGCTTACCCCGTTTAGGTAGAGTTAGAAGGCTTTCTTTGTTCTTTGTTTTTTGGTTTTAAAAAGAAATGAGCTCACTACAAGAAAAGAGGGGTCTAAGCGTCACTCCAAATGTCTCTCTTGTAAGCATGAAACTTGGGAGTTATAGGCATCGTTAGGAGTGACGCATCAAACACATCATTCAACGTCACCCTAAATGTTATTTTTTATGACGTTTAATTTCTGACATAATGTCGAGTGGTGTTTAGTGTCACAAAAGTACACTTGGAGTGACACTAAATGTCACTTTAACAACACTAGGAGTGACGTTCTGTGACACTAAATGTCACTCTTAGTGACCCTTGGGGAGTCACATTAAACGTCACTCCTAGTGTCACAAAAGTGACATTTAGTATCACTCCAAATCCCATCTTTGTAACGCTAAACGTCATGTATATTATTATTTTTGTGACATAAAACGTCACTCCAACTCACCGTAAGTACGAATGATGTTATGTTTATAGTTATAAACGGCTCTATTCCTGCATAAAATAATCTTATTTGCTCTCTCTCTCTCTCTCTCTCTCTCTCTCTCTCTATTGGTGGCTACTTGTGACATAAAACATCACTCCAACTCACCGTAAGTACGAATGACGTTATGTTAACAGTCATAAATGGCTCTATTCCCACATACAATATTCCTATTTTCTCTCTCTCTCTCTCTCTATTTGTAGCTAATTCATTTTGTGCATATTTTTGTTGCTCACACTTGGTGATTTTTATATCATGATTTACAAGGAGGATGCCAACAAACATGGAGGTTGGTCATGAATGTTAATGTGAAGCTTCAATTTAGAATGTTAATTTAAATTTGTTTAAATATCCAATGACCATAGGAGAGTGTTATACAACATGCCACACAGTTCAATGACATCGGCGGGTAAATTGCAAAAGGTGGCAAGGCTTCATAGGGAAAGCATGGTTGAGACTCATCTTCACCAACCAATGAATGGAGTGCCTCCACCATTGCCATAGGAGGAGGAAGAGGATCTCATCATGGAAGACATGGTGAATTACTTCTTTGAACGAGAGATCATAGATGACAGAGAGAAAGCACAAGAGAAGGAAAACTTGCATAGAGAGGCAAGCACCCCTTTGTATGAGGGATATTCGTACTCCACACTTCGAGCAAACTTGGAGCTATTAAACTTGCAAACAACTTATGGATGGAGTGATGCAAGTGTGACAAGTCTTCTTAGGTAAGATTGCCTCATTCTATTGTCTTAAATAAAAAATGTCTCATGTTTTATATACTCTCCTTGTAGATATTTTGACATATGATTTCTTATGTTATGTTGTAGGCTTCTCAAGAAGATTCTTCCCCCTCAAAATCTATAATTGGACTTATGAGATGGGTGCCGTAAAATGCTCTCTATGCTAGGTATGAATTACACAAAATAACACGCATGTCCCAATGATTGTATGCTATTTAGAGGGGTTAATAAAGATGCAACACAATGTCTACAATGTGGAGAGAGCCATTATAGGGATGATTTGCAAGGAGACAAAATTTTCCGGAAGGTGTTGAGACACTTCCCTATCATTCCTTGCATCCAACACATGTTTAAATGTAAGGGGATTGCAGAACTCATGACATCGCATAATGCTACTCATCACTTAATTGATGGCATCATGAGCATTATAGGCTGATTCACCCGGCATGGCAGCATGTGGAGCATCAATGGCCAAAGTTTAAAGATGAGCCCCATCACTTACATCTTTGCTTGGGCATGGATGGTCTTCAAGTCCACATCATGGTCTACTTAGCATTCCTCACATCCAACATATGTTTAAATGTAAGGAGATTGCAAAACTTATGACATGCAGGCATGCTACTCCATTGCTCAATCGATGGCATCATGAGGATTGTAGGCTCATTCACCAGCATGGCAACATGTGGAGCATCAATGGCCAGAGTTTAAAAATGAGACCCATCACTTATATCTTGGCTTGGGCATGGATGGTGTTAACCCATTTGGCTTCAAGTCCACATCATGGTCTACTAGGCCTATTGTATTAGTGGTGAACTACAACCTCTCTCCATGGGTGGCATTTTATATTAACTTTTAATTTATTATTTGTAGATTATTATGTGACTAGAGTTTATGTGCGTATATGCACAAGGTTATTTTATGTGCATATGTGTACACGATTATTTTGTGTGTGAATGTGCACAAGATTATTCTATGTGTATGTATGTACAAGTAGTTGTGTATATGTAGGTTCACTTGTATTTATTATCAGGCAAATGCATAAACCTTTAAAATTTTAAACAAGATTATTTATATGTAAAGAAAAAGCCCAAAAGTGGAAAAGGTGCTATTATTGACTAAAAATATGAATATGAATATGACATAAAGACCGTATGTGGGAGAAGGAGCCACACACGTTGGGGGAAGATTGTGTCCAATATCTTGTTCATGGTCTTGTTAAGCATTTCTACCTTATGCTTTATGGTGTGATGAAATAAATTATGGTGTGCTTCTCTTGCTTTTGTTAGTTTGAAAAAATCACGTAAATACTTGAAGTAAAGGTCCTGTAACATTGGTATCATAGCAAGGCCACGTATAAGAGATTTTGATATTCTTTGGAAAAAGAAAATCATTTTTTTTAAGAATTATTAACCAACTTAGGCAAGGTAAGCCTCTCTCGTAATAAGTTTTGTTAAGTTGAATTTATAAAAGCATCGAAAATACTCTTGAATTGGCAAAGGCTACAAGCTTTTCAACCGTGCATAGTATAAATAATTCTCAAAGCTTTGTAGAAAAAAGAAATACATCTTCGTACCCTTTGGTTAAAGAATGAAAGATTTAGAGTTAAAAGCTCAAAACAAAGCTTAAAAGCTTCTTCTCACCACCTTTCCCAAAACCATTGAGCATTAGATTTCTATTAACAGATTTGTAGGAGCTTCAAGAATCAGGTTTTTGGAATTTCAACCACTACAACACGTTGGGGGCACAATAGCATTTTGAAAGGGGGGAGTGTCGGGGATTTTAATGCTGGCGACGAGCGATGCTTTTTTGTTTCTCAACAACGTTATTAGTATCATTTTTTTTCTGCTCAGTAGTGTTTTTAGCAGTGAAAAAACGCTGCTACACTGTCAAAAATGAAATGCTACTCAGCTCCATGGACTGGAAAACGTAATCCAACTTCTTTTGTCATCACTCCAATTTTATCATTTGAATGACCTAAGCTTGATACCTTGGGGTTTTTTTGCAAGTCATATCTAATCTATCTCTTCTACCTCTCCTACCCTATCCTCCTCAAGCTTAAGCAAGGTATGTCTTCTGTATTCCTTCATCTCCTATATGCAAATAAGCTTTCGATATGAAAGCTTTCTTGTGAGTATTTCCCCTATCTTTCCTCTCTTTCAAGTTTTTATTTTCTTTTTCCTTTCTCAATGAAGCTCAACCCTAACCCTAGTGTTGGTGGCCATCGAGCCGTTGGCTGCGACCCAAGCATATCCGTTGGGCAACATCTGTGGAATGGAATCTTCTTTCTTGTAACAACCTTGTAACTATTCTTGCCAACAGGTAGTACTACCTTCTTTCTTGTAACAACCTTATAACTATTCTTGCCAACAGGTAGTACTACCTGAGTGGATGTAAAGAAAGTAAGGGAAACTATCCAGCTATATGGGGGGAGAAGAGAGTAGAGTGTGTGACCTGTGGGTGCTATTGCGTGGTACTTGGTGTTAAGCTTTCACTATGATGAAACAGTGATTATTGCTGTAATTTTTCATTCTTTGTACTATGCAATCACTTAGCTTAGGTAGATAAGTGGCACAACACACTAGCATTGGCTTATCGTGTTGGGCACAGTTGCATTAATCACGTCTCCTTTCGAAATAACTAGGTGGTTTGGAACCACGCAAGTGTCGGGTCTCGATCGAGGACACCGGCCCTTTCGACGATCTTGTTGTGGTGAGTGGTACACCAAGTAGGGGAGTAGAGAGAGAGAGGCTGGTATAGATTAAGTCCTGCATATTCAATAGAGTAAACTAGTCAAAAGAGGCTTAGAAAGAAATCACACACTAACTAGTGTCCAAAATACTAACTACAAACTCATAAGTGCACAATGGAGCACTGGTGTAGAGCAAGTGGCTGTGAAGAGAGAGATGCCACTGGAGCTATGCGTCGGGTGAGTGCGGCTATGAAAGAAAAACAGACGTCTGCCTGGTGCTGCCAGCAGCGGCCAGCCCACCACAGGCGGCCAGCCTAAACATGACCCGACGACCACGAAAACAGCTAAAGTTACCTGGTGTAAACCGCTGTTGTGCAGAGGGGAAGCGAAGACCACCCAGGCGGCCGACCAGCTGGAAACGGACGAACCATTGTGCAGAGGGGGCAAAGACCACCCAAGCGGCCAGCCAGCTAGGAATGGACGAAAGCTCTTAAGGGGGCGAAACCTGGTGGCCAGCCCCACAGGCACAGCCATAGCCGGCGCGGCTAGCCAGGACGACGGGCGACCAGCCACGACCGGCACAGCCATAGCTGACGGCCAGCCGCCACGATGAGACGGGCGGCCAGCCACAGTCGGCGGCCAGCCCTGACGGATGGCCTGCCCCAGCAGGGGGCCAGTCTATAGGCAGCCCACAGGTGGCCGGCCCACAGGTGATCATTTTTTTAAAATTTTATCCAAAGAACGCTGAGAAATAAAATAAAACAAACTAGGAAAATCTCTTGGAAATTGCACTATGGTGTTCCCAGGTAGCTACCTCCTCATCCCTTTCTGTCCATTTAACAAGTACCTCTTGGTACACTTTATGTCGGGTTTGTCTGTCACGATACTCTAGAATCTTTTCAGGTTCATCTGGTATCTTTGGTGGCTCTATCAAGTCCACCAAAATCTCTGGAGAAAGTGCGTTCTCTAGCCCGTGAACTGATTTCTTCAGTTTACTAACTCAAGTTTATATGCTACGTCCCCAATCTTAAGGATTTTAAAAGGACCACAATATCTCGGAGAAAGTTTTCACACTTTCCCATTTTCATGGTTTCTGATTGCGCAGGAACCTTAAGGAATACAAAGTCACCTTCTACAAAGGTCACCTTTCTACGTCCTTTATCCGCATAAGTTTTAGCGCGATCCTGAGCGCTACGAATGCTCTCACGTGCGGCTCTGAGCATATCATTCATATCTTCAAGGAAATCCTTGACATATTGAATCTTCTCCTTTTCTAGGCCTGTAGCCATCGGAGATCTCGGCTGGAATCCATACTTTAGCATGAATGGTGTAAATCCAGTCGTCGCTGAGTGTTTGGAGCTGTTATAGGCAAACTCCAATAAGGGCAAGTACTCTTCCCAATTAGATTGCTTCTTACTAACATAAGAACACGCAACATATCCTCTAGAATTTGGTTAACTCTTTCAGTTTGACCATCAGACTCCGGATGATCTGCCATACTCATACTCAGAGTAGTATCCAACCTTTTGAAGACTTTCCTCCAAAAATGACTGTTGAACTTTCTATCTCTATCCGACACTATATCTGCGGGCAGGCCATATAGCTTATAGAGATGTTCAATAAAGAGTTTTGCCAACTCTGGCGTTTTAACAGTTTTCTTCGTGGCGATAAACTTTGCCATTTTAGTTAACCTGTCCACTACCACCCACACCGAGTCATTCCCTCGACTCGTCTTGGGTAAACCGGTAATGAAATCCATGGAAATGCTTTCCCATTTTCCCTGAGGAATCTCTAGCGGATGGAGTAGTCCTCCAACCTTAAGACGTTCATGTTTATTGAGACCTGGCACTTACTGCATTTCAGCACATAAGTTTGGATGTCTTTAAACAAACTAGGCCAATAAAATTATCTTTTTACTAGTGCATAGGTCTTCTGAATCCCGGGATGACCCACACTTGTTGGACTATCATGACTTTCTTTAAGAATTTGGGCTCGAAAGTCACCAATAGTTGGCACACATACTCTACCCTTGTAGAGTAAGTACCCGTTTGTCAATGGAGTAATTAGCATATTTCTTCCCCCGACGAAGTTTATCACTCCCCTTTGAAGCCGTGGCAGTCAAAGGTGATGAAGGGCCTACGTCAGAGCTCTCCGACTCCAAACTATACCCAGAAGACACGGCTAGTCTCTTCGGACTGACTCTCGCTTCCCTTCCCGTTGCACCTTCGGCCAGTCTCTCCGGACTAGCAATCCATGCCAACGAGGGAGGTGGTCACGTCTGTGAAGAAGTGCGTACCCGTACAGCGCGCCAGACCTCTGTAAAAGATGGATCGTGCTCACATAAACCAAGTAGTGACTCCAAGAAATCATTCTTGAAGACTGTGAAACTAAGTTCATTAATCTGTGGCATGCGACTAAGTGCATCTACCACCACGTTATACTTACCTTTCTGGTAACGTATCTGAAGGTCAAACTCCTATAGAATCTCTGTCCACCGAGCTTTTCTACCCTTCAGTTCATTTTGACTTGAAAGCCATTTCAGACTTTCATGGTCCGTCCGGACCTCAAAAGTAGCACCATATAAATAGTGTCTCCACTTTTTCAGTGCACGAACTATCGCTAGTAACTCTCGCTCATAAGCCGAGTAGTTACGCTGCGCACGATCTAACTTTTTACTCTCAAATGCAATTGGGCGTCCCCTTTGCATAAGTACGGCCCCAATGGCCTCATTACTAGCATCTGTTTCCAAGACAAACGGCTCATTTGGATCGACAATAGTCAAAACAGGTGCAGCTGCTATGGTCACCTTGAGCTTATCAAAGCTCTTTTGTTGGGCTTCCCCCTAACTAATGTTTTTAGTTTTTGACCGTAAATAACTGGTCAATCAACGGGACTGCGATCTTCACGTAGTCCTTCACATACTATCGGTAGAACCCCGACATGCCAAGAAAAATCTGCAGTTCCTCGAGATTCTTCAGCGCTGGCCATTTAAGAATAGCCTCTACTTTTTATGGCTCCATCTGCGTATCATCGACGGATATAATATGGCCAAGGTAGTGAATTTTTTTTCAAAAAACTCACATTTGCTCTTCTTTGCAAATAGTTTGTGCTCTCGCAACAACTCGAACACTAGACGTAAATGCTCTATGTATTCTTTCTGTGTCTTACTGTACACAAGAATATCATCTAGGAAAACTACTACGAATTTTCCCAAATATGGATGTAAAATGCTATCCATCAGCATCATAAACGTCGCTGGAGCATTGGTTAGACCAAATGGCATAACCAAAAACTCAAAATGCCCGAAACGGGTCCTAAATGTTGTCTTCGATATCTTCTGCTTTAATTCTAACTTGATGATATCCTGATCTCAGGTCTACTTTTGTAAAGTATCTTGAGAAACGTGTTGATCGAGTCCTTGTTTCTCTCCTTCTCCTCTCGCCACTAAAACTAGGCGGCTTTAAGTCTTTTAATAACAACGAAGCTGTTGCTACGGACGGCCCCGCAGGCGCATCAGCCTGTACTCCTGCAACCACTGGTGAGGCTATGCTCACCCGTTGCCGCAAGAGCTCGGCTACCACGAGGAGTCAGAGTACTAGCCGAGGCGGCTGTCAGTGCATCTAACCATGTGGAGATGCTCTGTAGCATCGTGACTAAGTCAGCCTGGACTTTACCCATATTGTTCAGTTTTGCATTAAGATATTTAAAAAGTCCACTAGAGAGCTCCGTCTCTGTTAGGACGTCAGCAGCAGGGTCCAATAGGTTATAATCATCGTCGTCATATTCCAAGAGGTCCTCCTCGGTCCCCTCGGCGACGTCGGTGTTCATGTCATCTGGCTCATCGGCCAGAAAGGGGTCATCTGCTATTGCGGCCGCCGCGCTGCTGCGGGCTCTCTGGTTCCTAAGGCGGGGTCAACAGACGAGGAGGGCGCTGGCGGATCAAGCGTGATCGACGAGCGCACTCCGGACCAGACAACGGTCGGGCGTATATGGCCTGACAATTCGGTCGAGGTCAAACCCGCGACCGAGGACAAGAGACCTGAAAACCCTAGAGAAGTAGAAGGCAGTGGGGACACACTACGCCTAGCATACATCTTTAATTCTTGCACAAAAGACAATGGGAGAACTCGAAAATTACAAAAAAAACACGCTAATAAAATGAGCAGTGGTGGAGAGAGAATAGTCACCCCCCTTACGGTCGCCTGCGACTATCGTCGACTGTCGATTTGTGTTGCGTTGCGAGCCTCTACAAGCGTCGCTACTCCGGGATGCTCCGATCCAAGAGAAAAGTGCCTGCAACAAAGCGATTTGGTGTGTGCGCGATGGAGAGAGAGAGAGAGAGAGAGAGAGAGAGAGAGAGAGAGAGAGAGAGAGAGAGAGAGAGAGAGAGAATTCTTCCTTTCAATTCTGGTCGCCTCCCTCCACACAGTCCATTGTGTGGATAAGGATAAGAGTTTTGAATGGTTGAAAACCATTGAGTGGGCTCCGGTCCCCCGGTCACGCACGGACCCTGACCCAATCAAAACTCACACTCTGATACCAGTGTTAGATACCCATAACACCACTACGGGCGTTACCACAGGAGGGGACGGCCTCTGCTCACCCAGCCATAGAGGAAGAATGAGGATTGCCCCCGGATGAAGAGGATAAGAGAAGGAGGATAATGCATAATCCTTCCACGGTGCATTTGGTTGGCTGCACGCATACACGGCAATGAGTGGCACATATGGAGGAGCAGCATTCTAGATTGACCATCAATGAGGACCCATATTCTCACTTACCTCATGAGGATGAAGAATAAGTTTTCATGCATGAGATGGTGGACAACTAATTTCAAATAGAGGTTGAGAGGGGCTAAGAATTTGGTCCATGTACAAAAGAGGAGGATGTGTTGAGGAAAGAGGCAACCACCCCATTGTATGATGGTTGCTCCTACTCAAAGCTTTGAGCCACCTTGGAGTTTCTCAACTTGCAAGCAAGGTATGGATGGAGTGATGTTAGTGTCAATAGCCTCCTTAAGCTCCTCAAGGCTATTCTTCCACAACAAAACCACTTACCCAAGACAAGTGGTTGCCCCTTGTGGAATAGCCTTGAGAAGCATGAGGAGGCTATTGACACTAACATCACTATGACGTTTTCTCCTACTCAAAGCTTCGAGCCACCTTGGAGTTTCTTAACTTTCAACCGAGGTATGGATGGAGTAATGTTAGTGTCAATATCCCCCTCAAGCTCCTTAACACTATGCTTCCACAAGGCAACCACTTGTGCGAGACAAGTCTAGTGATGCTCGCATGGTACTATCTAAGCTTGGTATGGATTACAAGAGGATTGAGCATGTACAAATGATTGTATCTTATATAGAGGCATTTATGATAATTCCACACAATGTCCTCAATTGTGTGGAGAGCCATGGTATATAAGTGACTTGCAAGGTGAGAAAGAGCCTCATAAGGTATTGAAGTGCTTTTTATCCCTAGAATCCAACACATGTCTAGATGTTTATTCATATCAGAGATGATGACATGGCATGCAACAAATTGCTCAAGTGATGGCAAGATAAGGATCCTAATGGATTCATCGACATTACATGTGGAGGTAAAGTGGCCTGAGTTCAAGCATTACATTTGGAGGTAAAGTGGAAAGATGAGGATCCCAATCGATTCACCGACATTACATGTGGAGGTACAATGGCATGCAATAAATTTCTCAAGTGATGGCAAGATGAGGATCCTAATGGATTCACCAGCATTACATGTGATGGCAAGATGAGGATCCCAATGGCTTCACCGAAATAACATGTGGAGGTAAAGTGGATTGAGTTCAAACATGGTCAACTACAATCTCCTCCCATGGTTGGCAATCAAGAAGGGGCATCTCTTGCTTGCCCTTCTAGTATCAAGAAAGCATAAGATGAAGAACATAAATGTGTACCTTGCACCCCTCATAGATGAGCTTGAGGATATTTGGAGGGGGATTGAAGTCTATGATGTGTCTCATCCTCTACACCAACACAATACTATGGTGAACAAGATTTTGGTGTGGACAATGCATGACTTTCTCGATGGATATTCTGAGTGTTCAGGTTCATTGTTTCCTTAAATTATGCTTCTCATTCAATATGTGGTTATTCGTACTTTAATGTAACAAGACTTTTAAAGGGTAGCCACAAATAATCATTCTATGCTGTTTTTATATAGGGCTCACTTCTAGTGGTAGATACCATGCATGTCCAATTTGTGGGCCCTCACTTGTATCTAAGCGGCCATCAAGCATAAAGAAGGTCATATATGACAAGCATCATCACTTCTTTCCCCCCAATAATCCATAGTATATTCCATGTGATGTGGAGCCAATGGGATGAGCATTGGAAGAGGAAGAGAATCCGCACCATGTGTTCAAGTTCATTGTTTCCTTTACTTATGCTTCTCATTCAATATGTGGTTATTCGTACTTTAATGTAACAAGACTTTTAAAGGGTAGCCACAAATAATCATTCTATGCTATTTTTATATAGGGCTCACTTCTAGTGGTAGATACCATGCATGTCCAATTTGTGGGCCCTCACTTGTATCTAAGCGGCCATCAAGCATAAAGAAGGTCATATATGACAAGCATCATCACTTCTTTCCCCCCAATAATCCATAGTATATTCCATGTGATGTGGAGCCATGTGTGATGAGAGCACAACAATGGGATGAGCATTGGAAGAGGAAGAGAATCCACACCATTCAATCTTCTTTAGTCTACCGTATTGGTGTGAGTTGAAGATAAACCATTTACTAGATCCAATGCATATTTTTATGAATGTATCAAAAAACATTTGGGATCATTTAAACTTCTCAAAGCTTGATAGAAAAGGGGCAAGAGATGAATTGAAGGCAATCAATCACCTTTCTCATGCATGCCCATATGAAGATGAGAGTGGCAAGATTATCATTCCAAGCACACCATGGAGACTCAAAAAGAAAGAGAAAGATAAGTTGAAGAGTGTAATAACCTCTTTTCGTATACCCACAAGACTTATGCATTAATTGAAGGGTGTATTCACAAATACAAAGAAGGGATGGAGTGATTGTATGGCTTCAAGTCTCATGATTGGTGATGCAAGTAAGTAATCTCACCTATTTCTCATATATATATATATATATATATATATATATATATATATATATCCTATTAAGAGACTAAGGTTATGTAGAAGGGGAAAAGAAGGGTGTGAATGGACTTAAGGTCCACTAAGGTTATGTAGAAGGGGAAGAGAAGGGTGTGAGTGTGAATGGACTTAAGGTCCACTAGCTCACCTATTTAAAAGTGGAGCTATGAGGCATTTTGTATTAAGCAAGGCCTAGTTGTATTCATAAACAACTTAATAAGCAAGATATTGTTCTTGTATTTTGTGAGCTCTTTTTCCTCCACACACTTGATCTAGCATGAGCACCATGTTTTCTCAACATGGTATCTAGAGCCTAGGTTGATTAGGCCCCTTGTGGTGTAGATTAGGTCATTTTTCTCCATTTTTTCTTATCTATTCACTTGTGGAGATCCACCCTCTGCTGGTGGAGGCCATCCAACAGCTTGTAGAGGACATAACTCTCAGATATTTCTTCATGGGAGATGTAGAGGAGACCTAGGCGAATCTATTCGTACGGTCAATTTGCTATTTTCCTCTCTCGTGGCCGCGGCATTGCCGCCTGAGCAAAAACGATCCCTATTTTTTGCGCAGTAGATGCCGTACACAAATATGACTTGTGTAGGCATTGGTAGCCCTGGGAGCTTACGGATTTTGAAGCCCAAGGTCTCAACAAGCTACAGTTTGATTTTCAGCTCGAATGATCGCCGGACGCGTCTGCTACAGTAAAAAAACCAGGCGGCCCCTTCTTCTTCTCCATGAAGCTTTCCATTAAAGCTTCATAATTGTGTTTGTCTTGCTCAAATCATCTCCTCCCTTGCTCTAATCACTCAAGTGATGTTGTGAATGAGTGTTGCTGATCCTTCATCTTGATTTTGAAGAGTGGCCAACCACATGAGGTATCCATAAGCCTCATTCCCATCAAGCTTCATCATCAACATCAACTTTCAAGCTTTCAAAGCTTTCAAAATGTGCTTATGAGCACTAATAGTGTTGTTTAACACTAATGAATCTATTAATCCAGCAAAGGAAAGTTATTATAAAGTGTTATTAAATACTAATAGTGTTATTAAATACTAATTATATTTTCTACACACTAATGGTGATCTTAATCACCAACCAAAGTGTTCTTTAACACTAATGCAACTAATCTCCATCAAAATTAGTAATTAAGCACAAACCCTAAGTGCTAAACCATAAAAATTACTATTTCAATCTCCTATTTATGCAACATTCTCAACTTGATTAGGGTTGTTGCACTCTCATAAGTCTCTCTCTTTCTAATTAAGCCTAAATATCATAAATTTTTGGTTTTTTCTTCTTCATAATTAGCCCATTACTCTCTCATAATCTCTTTCAATACCCAATGTCAAAGGACAACACTCAAATCAAGAAGTTCTCGGGAGAGGGCTTCCACACTTGGCAAGATGATGTCCAAAGGCTATTGGCCATTCATTTCCAGCATCAAAGTTATTGATCGAACAAAGGCTGAAGATGTTGAAGATGATGAGAGGGCACAAGCCATCATCATGCTTCATCTTGATGAGGCACTCATCCACCATGTGGACCAGCTTCCGACACTGCAAAGGAGAAATGGGATGAGCTTGATAAGCTCTATGGAGCTCGTGGTAAGAATTCCAAGATCTTACTAAAAATCAAATTTTTTTGCTTGGAACTCAAAGAGGGAGATGGCATTGGAGCCTTCATCTCTCACTTGAAGGGCCTTATGGCTCAACTTGCATCAGTGAATGCGAAAATGGATGACTTCAGATGATCTAGTGGTTGTTTTGCTCAAAGTAGTGAAGAAGGTGTACCCCACCTTGGTCACCACCCTAAAGAACATACCTAATCCCACCCTCGAAGGAGTCATTCAATCATGTCTTGATGAAGAAAAGAGGCCAAAGGGAGCAGCTGAATCTTCAAATGCAACCACTTCATCGACTATCAAACAAGCTTTGTCACATCAAGTGGTCAAAGTAAGATGTGCCCACTGTAAAAAGGTGGGTCATTTGGCAAATAATTGTTGGATCAAATATCCCAACAAAATGAAATGTAACAAATGTAAACAAACGGGGCATATCACTTCTCAATGTCCTAACAAAGAGTTAGAGACAAACTTTGTATCAGCCTCTACCTCTGCTGAGAAATTGTTTTAATTCTCAATGTAATCACACCTATATTCCAAACCTTGTATGCCTAATGTTATAAAGGCATCCTATGTCCAATACCACCTATTCCATTCTTCCTTAGTTGGTATTGAGGGGGGGTATTAAGAGACTAAGGTTATGTAAAAGGAGAAGAGAAGGGTGTGAGTGTGAATGGACTTAAGGTCCACTAGCTCACCTATTTAAAGGTGGAGCTATGAGGCATTTTGTATTGAGCAAGGCCTAGTTGTATTCATAAACAACTTAATAAGCAAGATATTATTCTTGTATTTTGTGAGCTCTTTTTCCTCTACACACTTGATCTAGCATGAGCACCACGTTTTCTCAACATATCCATGCTTGCATATGTACATGCTCATCCTCTTATTTCATGTATAGTTCATCCTACCAATCGTTATTGTTGGATCACATTTTTGGATCAACCCCTTTAGGTCGCATAGTCTCATAGACTTGGAGGTTTTTGACATCCACATATTCTTTTGTGCTCCCTCAACATTGTGAGCAAGTATGTACCAATCTTTAAATAAAGAAACCTACTCATGATATATTAAAATGGTCTACTTACTCATTCTTTTGTGAATTTTTAGGTTTTTTTTCAACCCAATTGTATTGATCCAATATGGGTCTAATAGGTATGTGATTCAAATCACCCCATGATGTACTTGCATATTTTAACATGAAGAAGTCAAGGAGGAAGTGGACGATGAGGATCATGAAAACCATGACAATATGGAGGGTGTAGATCAAAGAGAGCAAGTTGAAGACTAAGAAAATGTTGAGGAAGGTGTATATCAAAGAGATGAATATGAAATAGGGCTTAGCACCATGGTGATGATGTAGATGTAGACCCCGAGATTGATGATGGCTTGGATTGACTTTTTATTGATCTCTCACTTGAGCTAGTCATTGATCTTGATACTCAAGTAGATTTGCTATAATATTGGATTGATGAAACATATTAGATACATTTGGCATCATTCAATAATTGCATTGGCCTCCTTATTTTTGGGTTTTGCAAGCTATTTATACAAGATAAAGTTGGTTGTGTGCTTTGTATGTGTTGGTTAGAGAGAGAGTGTGTGTGATCGAAGAAAGAGAATGTGTGTGTTGGTCTTATAATTTTTGCAATCTTGGGCATTTCATGATGTGTTGACCATGCACATGCTATAAAAAGATAAAATGAAAGTTCGACCCCAAATCGTTGGTATCCAGCTTACTAAAAGAAAAAATCACTAATACTAGTGATTTTTTTGCTATTATATAGAAATTATACCAGCAAAAAACATCGCTGAATACCAACACTTATTTACTGGTATCCAACAATTATACCAGCGATCGTCATTTAGTAAAAAACACTGGTGAAATGCTAGTATTTTTTGCTAGTACACCTCTATTCCCTTGTAATATTTTTCCCTCAAGTGTATGTACACACTCTTTTGAGTGAGTGTGTAAGAGATCTTATCATATCACTTCCCTTGTATTTCACTCATTCTCATCAATATACTTTGAACATTATGCTTCTATATATCTCCGCTTA
The DNA here is from genome assembly GCF_041138505.1 of Cibotium barometz. NCBI lineage: Eukaryota > Viridiplantae > Streptophyta > Polypodiopsida > Cyatheales > Cibotiaceae > Cibotium > Cibotium barometz. The sequence continues at coordinate 18,674,214 of NC_141075.1, forward strand.
CTTGCTACATTTGTGTTTTTTTTGTAACCTTTGTCTCCACTATAATAATTAGTATCAAAGTAGGTTCTCTTATCTCTCGCCTGTGTCATTTTCTCTCATCATCACCTCCTTAAGCTGCTCTTCTGATTATCTCAGATTGAGCTATCCTCTTAGGTGAAGAATTTTGACCATTTTGGATGCGTTTTGGGGCTTGTTTACATGGTATAGGATTTTCACAGACATCTCGAGGGAGTGTAAGTTTGAATTGTCTTTATTCGATTATATGTTTTCTATACTGCAACATCTAATTTTGGTATGTGTAGACATAATTTGTGTATACGTCATAAGTGTAATAGGATCGTCATCACATATGTCATTATAAGTGTAACAGGGCCATCATCGCCCATCATTATTGACATTGTGTAACATATGCCCTAAGTGTAATAGGGCCGACATCGCATCTTTAAGCTCATCATCAATAGTTTCATTAGCATTATCATCGCCTTTCATAACATTTATACACTCTACACTTTGCCATGTTTCATACACTTTGTAGGTCTCTTTATTATCAGTGATTTTCTTGGTTTCATTCAGTGGATATTAAGAATAGTTGCATGTTATTTGCATTTTGTGTTAGAGACTGTTATTTGCAAGTTAAAATGGCATGTAGTGATGTATTTGGGATGCTTTCCACAAAGGTTAGCCTAATGGGACCAACTAGCCATTGATGGTGTTATATGATGTGTCATGGTACCCCAAGGGCTTTTGAATGTTGTTATTGGCATTGAGGCATGCCCTATCTCACCAGTGTAGGGTATAGGCACTTTGAATAGTTATAATGGTTTAGATGTAATTGTGGCATCCATGAGAACAAGCTAGGTGGGATGGTAGGGATGCACAAGCACATGCATTCATGAAAGTTTCCATGAAAAGGAGCATTATTCTTCACATTCGCTCATGTAAAATTTCCAAGAAGTCTTGGGATGCACTTGCAGCACTTTACTAGGTACGTAACAAGGCATGTGTGGCCTACTTGTGTAAGTAATTAGAGTTCAAGCATATGAATAAGGGAGACTTGATGGATGAGTTTCTGACAAGGATCAAAGATCTTAGAGAGTAGCTTTCATGTATTGATAAGGCCTATCTAGATAATTCATCGGTGTTTAATGTTCTAACAGGTTTATTAGATTTATACTAGGGTTTTGTATCCACACTTTGTGTTATGATAAAGGGTAACTTACATTTGATGAGTTGGTTATAATACTCTTACAAGAAGAGAAATCCCAACAAAACCAAACTTGTATGCATGTGAAAGATCAAGCATTCACTCTACCAATCAAAGGTTAAGGCAAGGCCTTCTCTCAAAGCAAGTACAAGCCAAAGGTAGAATTAACATAGTCTCTTAGCAAGGATACAATATTTGTACATTTTGAATGTATATTTCTTTCTATATTTATTTAAAAAAGTATGTATAATTAGATATAACCAATATTAAAATAAAAATTATGAAAATTTAATAAAAAGGATAACTCTAAACTTAAACTTTATGAATCTTCTATAGGAAAACACCATAAGAAAGTTGATTTTAAAATTTTAAAAACAATGTGTTATACACTATAAACATAAGAATACTAAGGTATACACTAAATGTTTTCTTTTAAAAAAATCATAATTTGTTTAAAACAAAGGTATGAATAAAAACAAGTTAAAATACTTTATAAATTTGTTTTAATTTTAAAAATATTATATATATATAATATATGTTTTATTTTTTTAACATTAAAAATAAGTAAATATTCTTTCATACGAAAGGAATTGGGGATAATTCGATGCTCGAGATGAATTGGGAATAATTTGATGCTCGAGCTTAATTCGTATAACTTATAAATTCTTGCCTAAAATTTGAGTTTTTTATTATAATTCGACCAAACTAATGCAACTAGCATTGAGTCGAAAGAGAATATCACCATACTTAATTGTGCACTCTTGTTAGTTGTTTGAAATCCCTTGATGAGTGTCAAACATTGTTGCTGCTAACCTCCATTCCCAAAATCCATTTTTGGAGGTCTCCTTGCCCATCCATGTCCAAAGGAAAATGGTTGCCCACCATAATCTTTTTGATTTGTGGGTTGGCATCCTGTCGGAATACGCAGCGGAGATGATGACCAAATCTGGGAACACAAGAGCAAAAACGCAGGCAGAAAAACAGCACAAGAGAGAGAGAGATGTAGGCATGTAACTCTGCTCTATATACACAAGAAGATCCCGAGAAATGATACAATCAGTGGTATGGGGGTGGGGGCCTATTTATATGCTCCCACAAGTGTAGTCGGCCTGCTGAAAAAGGCTCCACGACTGCATATGAAGTCGGCCAGCTCTGAGGAGTCCACAACTGATCAAGTACAGTCGGCCAGCTCCAATACACATATCAGATGTAGTCGGCTAGCAGATAGATCCTCCTGCCAACTCAGGGATGCCTCCCAAGCCACAAAAAAATGGAAAAAAAAGGGGAAAAATACGGGGAGTGAGGAAAAATGATAAAACACTCATAAGGGTGGGCACACCCATAACAAAGGCCCTGGTGTATAAATCTAGACATGAGATGACTTCTAACACTCCCTCTCAGCTCCAGGCTGTGAAACCAACCACTGGGAGCTGGGGTGCTGCCTGAGCAAATCCTGAGAGCGACTTCATGAAGAGGTCCACCGTACTGTCCTCCGTCAAACAGAACTCCAGCAAGATGTCATCAGCAACGATCTGTTCACGAACAAAGTGCCTTTGGATGACCATGGGTTCCTGCAGTGGAAGCCCAAACCTGCCATGCAACCTCCTCCTGCTCCGTAAAACTGCTCTTGGGCCATAAGTAGATCCCCTCGTGTTCGAATCTCCTCCCCAAACTAAGTCACTCCAGACGTGGAGTCGGACTCCATCCAACAATCCCCCTCCTGTGTACAAGAGTCCCTGATCCTTCGCATGTCGCAGAAACCACAGGAAATGCAATCCTGCCTACCATACAACTTCTGAGTCACAAAGACATCACACTGCTCACAAGGATCAACACCTATTATTTACGGTGCACAAATAAGTCCTGGAAACCTGATGAAACCTGTCAACTGCCCCCTCTGAATCCGGAACCACAAAGCCTGGAGAAACCACCTCCTTCTGCAAGTAATAAGCACCTACCACCTGCCTGGCTTTCCGAAAGGTCCCTGTGGAAAGAACATCCTCAACTACTGGAAGTTCTATGTCCTGAACACTACGAGACAGTAGAGCATAAGTGACCTGTTCAGCTTCCTCTGACTCACGAACACAAGAACTATCAACATCAGTACTGGAAAGTTCCTGCCAAGTGCTGCCATCTACTGGCAAGCTATCCACCACTTGGTCTCGGAAAGCCCGCACCTGCAGCGTATCCACACTTGAGTAGCCATTACAAGACTGCCACTCATCACAAACTTAAGGACCTGGGAGAGAGAGTACTGAAAGCCTGTAAACTCCATTCTCCACTCCGCCTTCCCAAACCACTTGGCCTGTTGCTTTATCCCAGAGAGCAACAAAATGCTCATCAAACTCCACCCATACGCTAGTCTTGCAAACCTGATGCATTGCCAAAAGATGAAAACCAAGTGCCGGAACATACAACACCTGCTGGGAGGAATGCTTCCCCCCTCTGCCATCGGGAACTATCTCCATCCTGCCCTCACTGTGAACTGGGATAGTGGACGTATCCCCAGTAAGAATATGACCAGAAAGCCTGCAGAGATCCTATAAACCGGAACGGGAAGGAGTCATGTGCCTAGAAGCACCACTATCGAGAATCCACTCCCTGGTATCCGTTGCGGAGAGTCTTCCAATCTCCTCCCTGCCTGAAGAAAATGAAGCATCGGTGTCCATCACCTCCAGGTGCACAAAAGCCGGAGTCTTCATGATTGCTGCTGAGGAATCTTCACCCTTCTCGGTCTTCCGCTTGGGACACTGCCTCCAATAGTGGCCTTTCTCGCCACAATCATTATAGGTCCTCTCTGCCTTCAGCTTCTCGCGGTCAGCGTCGGACTTCTTCTCAGAAGACTTCTCCGATGAAGCCTTGCCTTTGCCCGAGTTACGGCCTTTCGACCGTTGGCCAGTTAAGGCCTCCGAACCTCCACCCCGAGGAGGGTTCGTGAATCGTTCCACCTGGTCCAGGACCATGGGCACAAGCTCTTCCCACGTGATGGTGCTGAGCCTGCCACTAGTAATCAAAGACGAGTAAAATGCTGAGTACGAAGAGGGCAAGTGTGACAGCAACGTGATGACCATGTCCTCTGAAGATATCTCCTTCCCAGCCTGAAGAACTTCCTGCTGAAGAGCTTGCAGCTTGTTAATATGCTCCCGCATAATCGACGACTTTGCAGGGCTCATAACCCGCATCTGTACTTCCAAAGAAATCCTCTTCATGGGCGATACCCTATTGTAAAGTGAGGCCAAATGCTGCCATATACCTCTGGCCAGCGTCATGTGCTTTACATGATTGATTACCTGTGGTGTGCAGTTGAGGAAAATAAACGAACGGACCCTGGCATTGACACGATCCCACATCTGTGTCTGGGCCTCCCGGTCCTTTCGGATCGACGATAACTCCCCTTCCTCTACTTCCGGTCGTGGAACACCAACAACGACGAAATCGGTGAGGTCGTAGGACTCCAGAACGGATTCCATCATCACCTTCCATATGCCGTAGTTGCTCCCGTCCAACTGACGGTCCACCGAGAACGTGGGGAGTGTCGGGATCTTCACATGTCTCTTGGCCATCTCAAACAGATCTGCCATAGCGGGGATGTACTCTGAAAAGGGTGGGTGGGTAAGAACAAAGAAGAACTAAAACCTGCAAGTGGCTATCCAGCAAATCAGCCTGCCTTCCTCTTGCACCTTCTCTTCCCGATCATCCTAAAACAGTCCACCAATCAGCCACAAAACAGTCCCCCTCTTGCTCACACAAATCCCAAGACCTATCTAGAGCCTAGGCTCTGATACCATGTCAGAATACGCAGCGGAGATGATGACCAAATTTGGGAACACAAGAGCAAAAACGCAGGCAGAAAAACAGCACAAGAGAGAGAGAGATGTAGGCGTGTAACTCTGCTCTATATACACAAGAAGATCCCGAGAAATGATACAATCAGTGGTATGGGGGTGGGGGCCTATTTATATGCCCCCACAAGTGCAGTCGGCTTGTTGAAAAAGGCTCCATGACTGCATATGCAGTCGGCCAGCAGCATGCATCCAGTCGGCCAGCTCTGAGGAGTCCGTGACTGATCAAGTACAGTTGGCCAGCTCCAATACACATATCAGATGTAGTCGGCCAGCAGATAGATCCTCCTGCCAACTCAGGGATGCCTCCCAAGCCACAGAAAATTGGGAAAAAATAGGGGAAAAATACGGGGAGTGAAGAAAAATGATAAAACACCTCATAAGGGCGGGCACACCCACAACAAAGGCCCTGGTGTATAAATCTAGACAGGAGATGACTTCTAACACATCCAACTCATAAAAAGAGTGGAAACTACCTAGCCTGTGTGTAAAGGGGGAAATGCCCACCAAGCTTAATCATGCACTTCCATTGGTTGGTCAGGTTGTATGTTTATAAAGGGCCTAAACATAAATAGAGTGAAGTAAGGAGAACATCTAGGCTAATCATGCACTTCCATTGGTGTTGGGTAGGCTATCTTTATATAAAAATTTCTTGCTATATATGATGCTATTATTACCACTACACAATGAAAAGAAAATAATTTGTTTCCACAAAACATTTTGTAGGGCGAATTGGGAGAGTCCACACTTCCCCAATCTACTCCAATTTTTTATTGATTCAATAGAGGCCATTGTTTAATACTAAACAATTGAGCATAAGGAAAAAAAGTTCCATGAGCATAAACAAAAAGATATATTATAAAGAATTCTTGCAAGCACTTGAGAATAAATAAAAAAATTATTCCTTCGAGTGATATATATTTAATATACTTGTAGAGGGAGAGCTTCCAATGCTATACTTGAACATATTGCAAAACCAGGAGAATCATAAATTGTCCAAGTCAATATACCATGTAAAATAAAGTTTTCAAGTCCCTGGGGCCTCGATCTATTGAACATATCAAAACCTATTCAAAGTTCTTGTAGCTCCTCAATTAGTGGAGCCATGTACACATTTATGTTTTTTACCTAGAGCTTTCCGAAGTATGAGGGAAAAATGATGATTAGAAAAAAAAATAGTTCTATATAATAAAATTTTCAAAAGAATAATGATAACTCTTCATACATAGAATCAACAAGCTTAAGATCAAGTGTTCCTTCTTTATTGACATAAAGGGAGGAATATTATAGTTGACTAGCACAATAGGCCATGTTGATCATTTGAATGACCGCATGGAAAATTGGTTAATTCCATCAAGTGTCAATCCAAGATTCAAATTTTGAGGTTCATCTTTAAAGGTCGGCTATTTTCTTTCAATGTGTTGGAATGATTCACAATCAACAAGAACACACAAGATTCCATCTGTAACTTGGTTCTTTGCATGCCAATCCATGTATTGGGATAATGAGGACATCCAAACAAATGCTTTAAGCGAGGCTTGAGGGAAAAATGTCTAAGGATCTTCCTAGGCACATTACCATTCTCATATTCTAATTTGTAACATGGTTCATTATAATTTAGACAATATGTATAATTTGTATATTCCCCTCTATATAAAATGTAGTCATTAACGCAAGCATGTATATTTTTGTAGTCCATACCTAAATTCAACAACATAGTTTTTGCCCCATTTCTTGACTTTGGTAATATGTTATCCTTTGGTAAAAGTTTTGATGATAAAAATCTACAATCCAAGTAGTAAAAGTTTTGATGATAAAAATCTACAAGTAGTAAGAAGAGACATGTCATCACTTTGCTAGAAAAATCGGAGTAGATTGGCCTCTCCCAATTCGCCTTACAAACGTTTTTGTGGAAAAAAGTTATTTCGTTTTTGTTCTGTAGTACTGGTGATAATACTTACATTCACATGCATTTTCAGCCATGGATACGAAGTGCCTAAAGCACACAAAAACCTCTAACTTTTGGAGTAATCATCAGTAAAAGTGATGAAGTAGAGATATCCCCCAATATATGGTGTCCTCATAGGACCACATACATCACTATGTATAAGCTGTAATTTCTTAACATCTCTCATAGATTCATCCTTTGGGAATGATACCCTATGCATTTTACCAAGAATACACCCCTTACATACATGTCTAGTAGGGGTCTCAAGAGTTGGCAACTTTGACACCATATCATGCCTTTGAAGGCATAACAAACTGCCATATAATTCAGATGGAAAAATCATGCATGCCATAATTCTGCATCACTCATAGCATGAGTCGTAGAGACTGAGCAAGCATCATGCTGCAACTTCTCAAATATATCCATCTTGTATAGGCCATGAAACAAGGTACCTGAGGCAATGATAGAATAACCATCATTTCTATCCTGAATTGTACATCTGTTATCCACAAATTTTATCGTCAAGCGGCCTGACAAGGCTAACGCTGAAACTGACAGCAGCAAGTTCTTCTTAATGCCTAGCACATATTAAACTTTTGAAAGAGTAAATGCACCGCCATTTGTAGCAGTGAGCACAACTCTACCAACTCCTTTGACAGGATATGAGGAACCATTTGCATATGTGATGGTTTGTGCAATTGGAACAGATTCCAGAGATGAGAACAAACCTTTCAGTGAATTAATGTGCTTACTAGCACCACTCTCAAAGTACCAAGCATCCGATTCTGCCACCCATCTGACATGCATACATCATGAATAGAAGGGTCATAACAACTGACATCCATGCATACATTATGAATAGAAGGGTCATAACTGTAATGTACAATCCATGCCCAATCATTTTGAGAAAAACTTACAGATTCCTTCTTCTCTGCACTTGGTGTACATGCATCAGCCACAACTATGCCCGATTCTTTCTTTTTCTCTTTCTCTAGCCTTTTCTTGCACTCATGTAAGTAGTGCCCTGGTTTCCTACCCCAATAGTGATACTTGCCCTTCTTTTTGGGCTTATCACCTTCTTTCTCTGCATCCTTACCTGAGGATTCTAATTTTGGCTTATAGCCACCATGCAAAAAAGCTTTACCTTTGCCTTTCTGATTGGCAACAAAAGCTTGGTCACCAACTCGCATATTAGATTTGTTTTTCGTAGACTGCTCTTCTTGTAAGAGTATTGAAACCATCTCATCAAATGTAAGGGCATTTGGATTTCCCTTCATCATGAGTCTAAGGATAGAGGCAAAACTCTAATAAGAATCCGGCAATGCATTGAGAACTGTGGGCACTGATGTACTATTAAGATATATCTCATTCACACTAGCAAGTTGCTCCTTAAAATCTTTGATCTTGGTCAAGAAGCTGTCCATTGAGTCTCCCCCATTCATGTGCTCAGATTCCAACTGTTTGCGCACATATGAAACACGTGCATCATTACGCACCTGGTATAATGCAGCAAGTGCATCCCATGCCTATTTTGAAGTCTTACATGACCGAATATGAGGAATAATGCTTCACTTCATAGAAAGTGCAAGCAATGCATGTGTCTGTGCATCTCTTCCATCCCATCTTGTTTGAGTAGTAGTGGGAGGTACTTGTGGTGCATGTGGAGGAGCCACATCTATATCAGATTCTACTTCAGATGTACCTGCAACACCTAGTTGCAATGGTAGTTGTGAAATAGGATGAGTTTCACTACCACTAACCACATTCCAAAGGCCTTTAGCAACCAATACATGCCTCATCATATAGGACCACAATGGATAGTTAGTCCCATCAAGTTTGTCCTAAGCAGACAACATGTTAAATACATCACTACTTCCAACCATGGCTTTCTACTAAATTCAAAATCTTTCAACACACTGCAAGTACTCAATATTCACTGAATGCAACCTTGGATGGTTGCCAATTGACTGAATCAGCTGTAAAGTAAAGAATAGAGTGTTACTAGGGGAAAAAGACCTCCTAGTGAGGATAAAAGTGCCTTGGCAATCTTAAGTGTGTTCACACACATCACTACCATATAATGCTATAACTATCTTGCTATAGATGTTGTGTTGGCACCCTTCGTTCAGATCGAGGGGGGGAGTATATGTCCAAGAAATTTCATGCATATATGACTCAAAAAGACATAAGGCATCAATGTACAATGTCATACACATCTTAGCAAAATGGTGTGGTTGAGAGGAAGAATAGGTCTCTCATGGAGATGGCACGATGTATGGTGAAAGCCCAAGATTTACCTCATGGTTTTTTGTTTAGAGGCAACTATGTGTTGAACAAATGGCCTACCAAGACCTTGCTATCTAAAACTCCTTATGAAGATTGGCATGACAGGAAGCCTTCTATGTTTCATTTGTGTATTTTTTGTTGTCTTGCTTATGCTCTTATGCCTGAGCAACAACGCAATAAGCTTGATGATAAGATAGTTAAATGCATATTTGTGGGATACAGTTCAAAAAGCAAGGGATAGACTCTACCATCCAGCCTCAAAGCAGATTTTGATAAGTAGAGATGTTGTTTTTGTCAAAAACTCAGTTCAGCCCATGCTTTCATGCAAAAAACAATAGAATGTATGCTCACAGGACATGTTTGATTCGCTCTCACCTTTGTTTAATGGATGGCAGCCATATGTAGAGCAATTGAATGCTCAACCAAGTGCTGAAATTCAGCCTTTGTAGGTGCAAAATCAATCTACGAATCAGCCTTTTGATGAGGCAATTATTGAGGATGTAGTGGATGAGGAGAGAGCAGCCATAGAAGAATCTAGGTATATGCCAAAATGGCTTGTGGAGACATTGAGGAATAGCAAGTTGGCAGCTCCTTTACCTAGCAGAATGCGTGTAGGTTCTCATCATGCAGATTATTCTCATGTGGATCATGTTCTCATTTCTACTTTATGTAATTAAGAGGAGAAACCTGTTTCCTTTGAGGAAGCATAGGATGATGATCATTGGATGCATGCTATGCAGGATGAGTATAACTCTATACTCAAGAATGGCGAGAAGTCTCTGGGAAGGCGCACAATGTGCAATGATATACATCCAGACATCCCAGACGGTGGCCTGTGCTTCCGCGAAGTACTCGGCTCTCCATGAAAAGTTCCAAAAGATTTTTCTTTGGGACAGTCTCCCTCCCCAGCTCCCCCCGTCCAGACTGGAGGACCACAAGATTGACCTCCTCCCAGGCTCGGAACCCCTGAGCAAGTTTTCATATCGCCTTTCCAAGGCAATGGAATCGGAGTTGGACCGCCAACTCCAAGAATTGTTGCAATTTGTCTTCATCCGCCCCGTGTCGCCATTTGCAACAATGATTTTATTTGTCAAGAAGAAGAAAGATAGATCTTCACGTTTGTGTGTCGATTATCATGCACTCAACAAGCTGACTATCAAGAGTAGATTCCTGATGCCTCGAATTGATTATATTCTCGCGAGAGGCTGAATGGAGCAAAGGGGTTCTCGAAACTTGATTTAAAGAGTGGGTACCACCAGGTGTGGATTGTGGAGGGGGACATCCCCAAGACAGCCTTCCGTACTATGGAACGGGCCCACTATGAATTTGTGGTCATGCCATTTGGCTTGACGAACGCCCCAGCTACATTTAATCGCATGATGATGCGTGTTTTTTGGGATTTGATTGGAAAGTGTGTGTTCATATTTCTGGACGACATACTAGTATTTTCAGCTAGGGTTGAGCAGCATGACATTGATGTGGAGAAAGTCCTTAAGTTGCTGGAAAGCAACGAGCTCTATGTTAATGAAAAGAAGTCAGAATTTTATTTGTTCTAGGTGCATTACTTGGGATACATAATTAGTGTCGAAGGCATTGGACTTGATTTGGCTAAAGTGGCTGAGATTGTCAATTGGGAAATACCTCAGACAACCTATGACATCAGATCCTTTGTGGGTATATGCCAGGCATACTCCACCCACATAGACAAGTTTTCTAATCTCTTGACAGATCTCACCAATCTACTAAAGGGTGTGAAGATAAGAAGGCAAAAGATTCGAATGACTCCACGAGTGTTGGAGAGGCGTTCAAGAACCTCAAGGTGGTTTTATCAGAAGCACCTTGTTTAGCACTTTCCTCGTGGGACGAGCCATTTCAGGTGATCACCGATGCAAGTAACATCGTAATTGGAGGTGTATTGCAAGAGAATGGTCACCCAGTAGCTTACATGTCTCGTAAGTTACTGCTTGCAAATTACTCAGTCTACGATCGTGAACTCCTAGCAGCTATACAGGCCCTGAAACATTGGAAACATTTTCTTTATGGCCGTGACTTTGAGATTTACACTGACCATCAGGCATCACGCAAGATTCAGACAATGCCAAGTGCACAGTGGAGTGATCGACAACACCGCTAGAGTCAAATATTCCAACAATTCGGTGATATGATTGAGTACCTTCCAGGAAAGGCCCATCCAGTGGCCGATGCTTTGAGCAAGAAGGGACAAGTGACTTCGATTCAGACCACTAGACTCGATCTTGTTGGAACTTGGTACAGGACTAGATGACATGAAGCACATGTACACGGATTCTGAGGAATTCACTACACAGTGGGAACTGGCATTGGATGCCAGAGGACCATGCCACTTTCTGATACGCGATGGTTGGCTTTTCTACAAAGACTGACTGTGTGTCATGAAGTCGTTCAGGGAAGCTCTTCTCCATGATGCCCATGACGCCATTACTGGTGGTCGTAGGGGCATGAATTCGACTCTGGAGAAATTAGAACGGCAATATTATTGGCCAAAGATGAGGTGAGATGTGTTTACATATGTACAACGCTGTGATATTTGTCAAAAGGTGAAAGCTCCTCGCAGAAAAAAGATAGGGTTATTACAGCCCTTGCCAGTGGGTCCTTTCCAAGATATTTCGATGGACTTTGTCACGAATCTACCTCCCAGTCCGAGTAAGCGTAATACGCAGTGCTTAACTATTGTAAATAGATTTAGCAAATTTGTTATGCTTATTCCTTTTTACAGGGCCAATGTGATCGCTGAGGATGTTGCCTGGTTGTTCATTCGGCATTGGTACCCGATTGGTGGGATTCCTAGGACCGCGATGCCAAGTTTACCAGTCATTTTTAGAGGGCATTGTTTGATAACTTTGGTACTAAGTTGAATTTTTCTAGTGCATTCCACCCACAGACAAACGGCCAGAGAGAGATATATAACCAGTTGGCCTTTGATGTGCTGAAGTGTTATGTCCACGATCAGCAAGGTAATTGGGAATCATATTAACCTTTAGTTCAAGCTATCTTGAATGATTCTTTTTCTTCAGCGCTTGGAAGACCTTTCCAGTCGTTTTTGACCATGACTTCATCTTCAGTACCTGAAGCGACCAGAGTGGCAGAGACCTACCAGGAGATTTTAGAGTCAATAAAAGATAGATTGGCTAAAGCACAAGAGGCCTACACTTGATACGCTAATAAAGATCGAAGGGATATAAAGTTTTCGGAAGGGGATTAGGTTCATCTTTGGATTATGAAGCAAAGGTTGAAACAAGTGGGCAAGCGATGCCCAAAGTTGTCTTTCAGGAGCTTCGGACCTTTTCCCATCAAGAAGAAGATTAATGAGGTGTCTATGCAGTTAAAGTTACCTTCGAGTTGGACTATGCACGATGTGTTTCACGTCAGTTGGTTAAAGCCATATGCAGGTCCAATCCCTTCAGAAGTCAAAGAGGAGGCGGAACCACATATTGTTGATGATGAAGCAGAAGTTATGGTTCCAGAACAGATTCTTCTGCACTGTTTCAAGCATGGCTTAGGCCGAAGACAAAGACAGTTCCTCACAAAGTTTCAAGACTGAGCGACCCATGAAGCGATATGGCTTGACAAAGACTTTTTCAAAGACTATCCGACATTATTAACGGATTATTTGGAGGCTATACACCTTCCGTCAAGTTAAGCTGAAGGGGATGTCACGTGCATCCCGCACTTGGATGCCACGTCGACATATCTGTACAGAAGGTTAAGGACCTGGGATGGTAAACTGGTCCCATGTGAGCCCACGACGAGTCAGCCAGGGATCCATCTCAGTTATCCAAGGTCAGGTGTACATTGTCCTACATAGGAGTCCAAGGTCAGGTGTGCACTGTCCTGCATGATACAGTGCCAGTCTGCACTGTGAGTCTCCCTCTGGAATGATGTCAGTGATTTTGTGTATCTGGTATGGTACCGGATGCCAGATCACTGTGTAGTTAGTTAGGGTTTGCTTTTAGAACAAGGGGCCAGCCCATAAGGCTACCCCAAGTCTTAGTGTGGGCATGGGGATGGTGTGAAACCACCCCCATGAGAGCCAAGAAGGCCCTGACTAAACCCACCAGCCATGGAGGGGCTATAGGACAGCCCCAGGGACAGCTAGTACATGAAGAAATTATATGGCTGTAGGGCAGGTGAGGGGCAGCCCATACAAGCTCTGCCCAGCCCCAGGATACTTGCAAAATCAGTGCCCAGCCATCTAGGTAATGAAGCACAACTTTTTATGTGTTATCTTCAGCATTCAATGCTGATTTCATAGTCATGGGCAGAAAGTGAACTGGCTGCCTGGATTAATGCTAGGGCCGACTACTCATCCTAGAGTAGTATAAATAGATGAGGCACAATCCTATTGTTTTATCTCATATTTCACCAAGAGCCAAGGCAAACGAGGGCTAGACAAGCCAAGGAGTTGCTAAAGCAAAGGGTTGAAGGCTGCAGGTCAAGGAGGGCAGAGAATTCTCAGCCAAGAAAGGTCAAGAATTCTATATTTTCTTTTCAGATTCACATCATTCTAATAAATACACCATCTGTGGGTGGGGGCCCTACAGAGGGTATTTGGGACCCAATAGTGTGTCCTCTCCATCTCTCCCTCTCTCTCTCTATTTTCTGCACATCTTTATTCAGTTTTGTACGTTAATTCCATCGTGAAAAGAGTGCTGATTTCTGAGCATTGAAGTTACCGATCTTATCCCAAGCTTCCGCTTGTTACATCACTAGTCGAGTGTAATCGAGCAGTGTTGACATGATTGGTTATGAAGTTAAACATTAGGTTGGTACACATCCTTATGCATGATCTTTATGGATTTATCTCACTTTATTGGTTTATTTGTTCCCATGTTTGGTCTTTGTAGGGTGTTTCACGTGTAAGAAACCATATCTTCTACTTCAGTACCCTTTTTGTTTAGAGGTGAGCTCTTAGGCTCTCATATTTTCATGGTTATTTTGCACCTCGCATGCTTAGGAGTTTGTTTTATGATATACATGCATGTAGACTCCTATGTATGCATAGAGCTATGTAAGCTTTTATGCATGCATAGAGCTTACATATAATTATATAAGAGCTCTTACTGTACATATAAGAGCTCTTACTGTACATAGAGCTTACATATAATTATATAAGAGCTCTTACTGTACATAGAGCTTACATAGCAGAGTCTCTACATTTTATGAGTGTGGATTAAGAGATCTTACATAGCTAGAGGTCTGCAAGCAGACTATGCTTAGAAGCTTTATGCTTATGCATAAAGCTATATTCATTAAGATTTATGCATTTGCATAAATCTTTAGCTTATGCATAAGCTTAGAGCCCTATGAAATCTTTAGCTTTATGCATAAGCTTAGAGCCCTATGCTAGTAAAGCCCATAATTTTGTGAGCTCTCACAAGTCTGCATTGATAAGAGCACAAGCCGATAATCCCACAAGCCAAAAGGCAATAGAACCTGAAAGTTTGCAAGCCAATAAGCCCGAAATTCCACAATCCAGTAAGCCCACAAGCCCACAATTTTACAAGCCAGTAAGCATGCAAGTGAATTAGTTTGTGAGCTTGCAAGTTGCAAGCGGATAATCCCATGAATCAAGAAGCTGAGAATCCCACAAGTCCTTCAACTTGCAAGTTCATTTGATAAGCTTGCATGCCAGTATTCCGGCAAACATGCAAGAAGATGAGTCTGTAAACCAAGAGGCCCCAATTCTACAAGCCAATAAGCTCACAATTTAATAAGCCCAGAAGCCAATAAGTTGGCAACAAGCGATTGCAAGAAAACAGCTCATAATTTTGCAAGCTAATAAGCTGGAAAGTTCACAATTTTGCAAGACCATAAGCAACAAGATAGTAAGTTAAAAATCTCCTTAGTTCGTAAGCCCACAAGTCTTGACAAGTCCACAAGTCTTGACAAGTCCACAAGCCCGCAAGGTTGCAAGCCAATAAGTGGTAAATATCACAAGCCACAATAAGGCCGCAATTCTGCAAGCCTACAAGCTTGCAAGACCATAAGCCCACAAGCTGCAAGTACCGTTAAGCTAGGGTATGTCAACTTTTATGTATGAGAATCAACATGGATCCTCTTCCTCCCTAAAAAGTATTTGTAACAAGTGTTCATCATGTATGTGAGTTTTTATGCGTTTGTAAAAAGGCTCCCATACTTCAATGTATCCATGTTTAGGTAGGCAGTTGATTGTCTCTCAGTATCCATGTTTAGGTAGGCAGCTGATTTTCTGAGAGACTGATGTAAGTGAAAGTCACGAGTGGTCAAGCTCTATTAGCACATATTCCTTAGACCTCTAAGTCTCTTCACGTTGTCGTGAAGTGTGCGGTACAGCCAGGAAAGTACGAAACTTCTAGCTGTGAGAGTGAATGTCAAATCCAACAAGGAATCTCACGCACAAAATTTCCCAAGGAGTATTGAACATCACTATTTCCAATAACAATTACATGTGTCAACTTGCCTCAATACATCCTTGAATTCATCCTGATGATTGCACAGAATTGCATGAAATCCTTTGAACCATTCACATGTGGGCATAACAAGTCCTTCCAATTTTTCCAATATACATGTGACTAGTTACATCCTTAACATCCAGTGCCATCAAAACCATTATTTCGAGATGCACTTTATCACCTGAAAACCTGCCTTAATATTCTAACATCTCACAAGCAAAATATAGCATTTGGCATAGCTTTAACATACTCGTAATTTCCAAAATCCATTTGAGTAGAAAGTAAGATCAATTACCCTCAACTTCAATGCATTTTTCACAAATCTCCGAGCTCCAATTTCTTTAGCTTTTTCCCCAAAGTCCTTCTATTCATTTCCAAATTCTTTTTGATGTATGGGTTATACGATTCTCTCAATTCATATAGAGTGAGAGTAATTTTAAAGAAAATAAAAAAAAACACTTAGCTGATGAATTACATACGTGTAACTCTTCATTTGTTTCACTAATCAGAGCTGCTCGCCGTCGACTGTTCGATGAAGGTCATCAAGAAAAAAAAACAAAGAGTATCTCCCTTAATAAAACTCAAGATTCCCTCCAATTCTAACACCTACAAGACACAAACAGCGTGTGTATTCCTCAATTTAAAAACACTGGTAGATTTCGACACTGTTCCTCTCTCTGCAGAATTTTTCCTCACACACCGGTTCGCCGTCGTCTGCCTCCGGTATTTTTCTATTTTTCCCGCGGAGAACTCGGCGCCCCCCCCACCACCTTTTGTAGCTTAATAGTCGGCTTTCCATTTTAAAAAACTGCGCATTAATGCTTGTGTTCCTTCTAGAGTTTATTACACGTAAGCTGCCAGCCAAAAGTATTCCTGTGTAAGTGTGGCATTCGCATTCGAGGATCCCCGTAGGTGATCAGCATATAAACACCACCGGGCTTCAGTACCCTGCTAATCTCAGCTAACATGATTGCTGCATTATACGGCGCACCCACTCCACACATTATTGAGTCGAGAGTACCTTTGTCAATGACAGAGTCAAAGGTGCAATCATCAAAGGAGGACAAATCCAGAACATCCATGGTCATATATTTGAGTTGACACACATTGATATACTTTTTCTGCATTGCCTTAATGACAACCGGTGAAACGTCGATATTAACAATGTCATTGTATCCATCTTTCACCATATCTTCTGACATTAGTATAACATACAGACTAATGCTCCACATGATATACAGGCATTATTTTCTAGAACACGTTGGAGACTCTCACTTCCAAAAGAATGTCCACATAGAAGTATGGTTGCATCAGGGTGCTCACCCTCTTGTAAAGCTCTAGCGAAGGCCTCATCATTTTCATAAAAGGAATCCATCAATCGCCTCTTACTCCTCCTCCTCTTGTTCATCTTTATCCCCCCCCCCCCCCCCCGGGTGGCTTGCAAGCGAGAGACCAAGCTTAAGTGGTGGTTGCACTGAAGCCAACTTAGAGACACATCCACTTCCTCATCCTTCTTATTAACATACTCATAGTCAAAGCTGCCACTGCCAGCTCTGGAGACCAACAAGCTGAGAGAAGCTCTTTTTAATGGCTCGACAGACTTGGATGAGTTCTCACAACACTGGCTCCCACTGAATTTCTTTTAACTCATCTGGCATCAAACCTTTGCATTTCCATACATGTTAAGAAGGATGTTCCCTACTACAAGGTCCATCATATGCATGAAACTCCATAATTCACACCACATTCATGTACAAAAACTCCTAGATCTTGCACTGCCTCAACTCATCTTATTGAACCTCATTTACAATATGAACATATATACATGGCATCATATAATGACTCGTCATGGCACTTAACTCATGCATCTGGATTTGTATTTGATGGCCTCACATGCACGGTTTCACATCATAGACGTGCCATGGCACGACATCCACCCCCTCTAAACCTGCACATCCTCTGGTATGTGCCAAATCATCATCAAGGTCCACATATAGCTGGATGTCATCTTCATCTTCTGCAGTTCCAGGAAGATCATCCTCTTTCTCTTCAACCATATCCATACTACCACTGTCAAGCCTCTCATCCTGAATCTCTTGTGAATCAAAAGGATCACCATCATGCCTTCTCTTAAATATCTTGATTCTTTTGCCAGCCACAAGATTCTTTACTTCTGTTCCATCAAGCTCACACAGAGTATACGTGGCATTTCCATGCACATGCTTGACAATGTAAGGGCCAAACCATCTTTTTGCAAATTTTCTTTGAACAGTGAATTGGTTGTCAAGGCTACTATCATACATTAGAACCCAATCACCTTCTTCAATAGGTTTTGGCCGGAGTCTATGTCTACTATCAAATCTTTCTTTATTTTTCAGCCTTGCATCTTTCAAGCGAGCTTTAGCAAGCTCTACATCTTCAGGCCTCCTCTCCAACTGTCTTATTCGCAATGCAAGGAGGTCATCTCTGCTCAATCCTTCCACCCAGGGCAATACATTCCAAGTTAGAACTACTTCTTCAACTGGCATCACTGGCTTTTGACCATACATCAATTCTGCAGGCATGTATCCTGTCACTGAGCTATGAGTTGTACGGTCAGCCCACAAGGCATATGGTAGCAGCTTTGGCCACTCTCGCATTCTTTCTCTGCATGCCTTAGCCAAAGCTTTAATGATGGGAGGATGCCCTCGCTCACTTTTCCCATTGCCCTTAGGATTATAAGCACATGTTAAGGACAGTTTGATACCAATTCTAGAGAAGAATTCCCTTGCTTCTTCAACATCTAGCTCACCCCTATCAGCTGTTATCTTCCCAACACAACCATACCGGCAGATCACATCTTCCAAGAGAAATTTGCATACTGTTTCCGTACTCTTTGTTCTAAGAGCACGCCCTTCTACCTGATTTGTCAAATCTTCTCTTGCAAGTGCAATGTACCGCATCTGCCAAATTCCCAAAGGCATTGTAACTAGATCCACTACCCATTTGTAGTGCATGGCAGGTGGGTAGGTTGGTTGCAAGCCATCACGATGCCGCACATTTGAGTACATTTGGCATACCATGCATGTTTCCACATATTGGGAAACATCCTTGTACATTCCTTTCCACCAATATTTTTCCTTTATTTTGGTAAAGGTGGCCCACACACTTCTATGCCTAGCCCAGAGACTCTCATGGAATTCTTTCACAAGCTTTCCTTGAGTCTCTTTATCACATATGACTCTCTGTGGCATAGCATTCCTCTACTTAGGATGCTTCCAGAGATACCCATCCTTTAGGAAATAACCATATGCTTTTCTGCGGATCCTCTTAAATTCTGAGTCAGACCAATTTTCTTGCCTTGTCAGAGTACTCAAATATTGACCAATAAGCAACCAATCTCCTTCATATATTTCCTCAATAAAAGACTCAAGTGCATTTGATAGGCAAATATGATCCCCTTTTGCATATGCTGTAGTATAGAATTTTGTACCCACATCATCAATGTCACTAATCATTTCTTTCTCATCTTCATACCTGGCTCTTGATAGCATATCTGCAACTGGATTATCTTTTCCCGCAATATGCTCAAACTCAGGATTTAGTGACTTGATATAAGCAATCCACCTAAGCATAGCAATATCTGGAGTGATACAACTTGCTATCATCCCAAGAAGTGGCAAGCAATCAGTTTCCACTAGTACAGATGCCCCAATAAGATATTCTTTTTCACATTTTAGAGCAGTGACTATCTCCCATAATTCTCTATTGATCTGTGGATACTTTCGTTGCCGAAAGCTTAATACCTTTGCTCCAAATCTAATTACATACCTATGATCATCCTCATCATCTTGCCCTACTGCCCATCCTATCCCAGTAGGACTAGTATCAACTGTAACAATCACAGGCCTGCCACACTCATAATCTGCCTTTCTCAAAATGGGTGATGATTGGAGCAAATATTTCAGCTTCCGCATAGCTTTAATATGTACTGCACTCCACAAATATTTTTGATTTTTCCTCAAAAGCTGATAAAGAGGATCTGCTACATGTGCATAATGTGGGATCCAAATAACATAAAAGACGCATGCTCCAAGAAATCTCCTCAGCTCTGTAACATTAATGCATATTTCCTTCATTCTTTGTATTGCATCTATCTTGGCTGGACAAGGACGGCGTCCACTAGTACTACAAAGATGTCCCACTATTAGCACTTCACCAACCCCAAACACTGATTTCAGCCCAGATAAAGTAAGATTCACTTCTTCAAGCCTGGATAGAATCATGTCACAATCCTTTATATGATTTGCCACAAACTTGCGGCACCCTTTTGAATCCAAATCCTCATCTTTATCTTTCTCATCATAGCCCTTTATTGGCACATCATCCAAAAATGGCATAGTTTTTTGTGGTATGAAGTCTCGTAAGACTTTATTCATTCCATTCATCATATGTGCCACTGAGTTAGTGGCTCCCTGTGGTAAGGTACACATCCTTACTAATCCCAAAGGAGTTCTCATTGTGGTCAAGTCCCTGCTTTGTATATCCAGCTGGAACTGATCATATCCCGAATACAGATCACCCATAGAGTATATAGCTTTCCCTGCAAATGCTTCTGCAAACTCATCCACAATTGGACCTGCTCCCACATTCCTAATTGTGACTTTGTTTACAGGTTGCATGTCTTGAATAAAGCGCAATGTCCCATTTTTCTTTGGTACAGTAAACCATCTGTTGGAATATGGGGCACATGAAGGCTCCAAGATCCCCATCCTAATCTTTTCCTTTAGTAATTCCATCAACTTTGGCAAGAGAGCCTTTGGTACTGGAATTGGCCGCAGGTTCCAGGGCACATGTGGAACAGTAAAGATCACCATTGGTGCTGTTACACTTGGATCAACACAACCTATCTCATGCGGCTGAAAGGCAAAAGCTTTCCCATGTTTTACAAGCATCTCCTCAAAGCATTCCCTTTCAACTGGCAACAGAAAATCCTTCTCACCAATCTTCAGCTCTTTTAGAGTTTCTTGAGTAAATTTATGCCCAATTTTCTTCGGATCTCTAAGATTTGGCTGCATAGAAGCTTCATCTATCTTCTCCTTGCTTCCCGGTGGCAAGGGCAAGGCAACTGGTTTCACCTTCTTTGCAACCGTTTTGTACTTTGTATCAACATGAGCATCCATCTCACAATTCATGTTTTTACATTCCACCCCCTCAAATTCCTGGATTATATCATACATCTCCACAGATGACACCTTTATCATTTCATTTCCACCCTGTAAGCATGCTCTTCCCATATCAAAAAGCACATCCATAGTATCTATAAATGACACCTCATCAAGCACCCCTGAAATAAACTCATTCTTTCCCAAAAGACCACACTGCTCAAAACCTTTTTGTTCATTTTGTATATGTTTTTGCATGCCACGCTTCAAATCCTTGCTTTTTACAAAAACCAGTAATCCATAGCTGGAGAATCCCTGAAAATTTGCTGAAAAACTATTTACATTGATTGAGTCCTGCGAGAACTCATTTCCCCTTGTACCATTGGAATCCCGCTTTACAATGGCACCTGGCCAAAATCCCTCATCTCTCTGTAATTCATAAACTCTCTGTTTATCTTTGGGAGTGACTGTGCCCGAAGAGATTCACGATTCCTTTCATGATTAATGCAAACTGTCAAAAACTGAACAGCTTTTTTGCCATCTTTACTCCTTATTCTTGCATATGCTGAACCATCATCCAAAACCTTTGTTTCCATCCTTACAGCTGTAATGTAGGGTTGCCCAAGGATAAGGGGATACGATGACATCTCCTGAACAAAGAAATTCTGATCATCCTTCACATCCCCTATAGTTACCCTTACATTTGGACATGCTGCATAAAGCTCTCCAGATGAATTATTAGCTGCTTTAATCATCCACCCATGATCCACATCCATTGGCCACTTACATTTGTTGTAGAGATTTTTGGCCATAAGATTTATTTCAGACCCATGATCAATTAGAGCGACATACGGCTCTTCCAAATCACCTATCTTGACAAGGGTTTCAGTGGTTGCTCTTGCCCAATGACTCCTGGAGTAATGACTCTTTGTAAGAACTTCTTTTTCATCATCCTCTTCCACAAAGCGCACTTGTCGTACCCCATCAGCAGAGTGATTACATTCCACCACATTTTCTCTCTCTTCCTTTTTCTGTACCTGTACACCATGAGTCTTGGAAGTGCTTGCCTCCCCTTGTGATGGAATAGATTCAATTATGGACTGCCTTTTTCTTCGTATAATATCAATTATCTCATCATGAAATTCTTTCTTTGCAATCCCCAAGACTTCCCCTAGTGTGAATTCCACCCTGCTGTTTAGAATTCTCTCTTCAAGCACCTTTTTGAGATCTGTTGCAACTTCAATATCAGATTGAAGCTTGTAGAGTGGACTTTTCCCTTTACCCTTCTCCTTCATTTTTGCTGGCACTTCTTCCATTGAAACATCCTGTGGAGATCTGCTATGCTGTGGAGGCATATGTGATGGCCCAGGATCCTTCTTTTCACTTCCACGTGTAACTCTTTTTGATGGCCCTCCTTCCTCATTTTCCCTTTTACGCTTCTCCTCTACCTGTGCCTCATTATTTGGCATTTGGCAATATAGGCATGAATGGATAAAGAATCCACAGGCTCCTCCCAGCCAGTCTCAAGACGTATACAATCACCTGCCTCATGCAAAGCTTGCTTTGACACTTTCTTTGACGCAATTAATTCCATTGTTGATGGCAAAAAATTCTCATTCTCATAATCCTCATCATTCTCAAATCCCTGCTTTAATTGACCAACCTTTAATCCATAGGTTGCTGCCTCAACCATAGAAATGGCATGACTAGCAGCCATATCCTCTACCAGCTTTTTCATCCCTCCTTTCCCAAAGTTTGTACTCAATGGAAGACCAGTCTCTGTAAGATGGATTTTCCCATCTTTGAAAAACACAAGTTGATTTTTAAGAGCTTCTTTATAGCTAGTACAGTCCTTCTTTGCATGCTCTGGGTCATCACACCATATGCATCTATATGTAAACCCTTCTTTGCTTTGAGGTCTTTGCATAGAAGCCTGCCCCAATGGTAGACCTTTTTCTTCAATCCTGGACATCTTCAATTTTAAATCACGCATACCCTTGATAAGCTCATCCATCGGCCCATCTATCTTTGGAATTGTAGCAGCTGGTTTGGATAGATTCTCAGGGGTAACAGCAGTTATTGGGGTTGCAGAGCCCATCACCATTTTATCCCTCCTCCGCTGCCGCTTTGCTAACATAGTGACTGCATCCTCAACATCATTCCAATCACTCTTTAATCCCTGCTCTGTATTCTTATCCTCAAGGAGGATTTCCAATTTCTCTTGGAGATCTTTCCCAGCTGCTTGCAAGAAGAGCTCTGTTTTTTCTCTATCCAAAGTTGCACGCTCTATCCTTGACAACTGGGCATAACGCTTCTCAAACTCTCTTAGCAATTCTGTGGCAGAAATTCCCATTTTAGATTTTGTGACCCATTCCAAGAAAGTTCGTTTGGTCACTCGCTCAGAATCCTCCATGAAATATTCATCCTTTAAAGCAAGCTTGAACTCTTCCCAATTTCTGCCACCCTGTGCTGTCTGCAATCCTTTTATGCGCTCTCTTATTTCAGGAACGCATACCAGCTCGAAACTTCGAACCATATCCTCCTCAGTCACCCTGTTTAGCTCCATCTCCTTTATATAATTGCGCAGGTACTTTGTAATGTCCTTCCGATCAAATTGATCCACCTTTTTCACAATTGATTGTAATGCCTTGGTCGTGGAAATTTGTCCCCTCTCAGCAGCTTGTTGCTGTTGCATGTACATGGTAAACATTTGAAACATCTGCATAACTCCGGGGTCAAAATGAACCCCTTGACCCTCAGAATTCTCAGCCATAGCTTCCCTGTATATTTCACCACACTCTCACCCCAGCAGTTTCACGTCGGGTTCACCAAAAGATGTCGTGAAGTGTGCGGTACAGCCAGGAAAGTACAAAACTTCTAGCTGTGAGAGTGAATGTCAAATCCAACAAGGAATCTCACGCACAAAATTTCCCAAGGAGTATTGAACATCACTATTTCCAATAACAATTACATGTGTCAACTTGCCTCAATACATCCTTGAATTCATCCTGATGATTGCACAGAATTGCATGAAATCCTTTGAACCATTCACATGTGGGCATAACAAGTCCTTCCAATTTTTCCAATATACATGTGACTAGTTACATCCTTAACATCCAGTGCCATCAAAACCATTATTTCGAGATGCACTTTATCACCTGAAAACCTGCCTTAATATTCTAACATCTCACAAGCAAAATATAGCATTTGGCATAGCTTTAACATACTCGTAATTTCCAAAATCCATTTGAGTAGAAAGTAAGATCAATTACCCTCAACTTCAATGCATTTTTCACAAATCTCCGAGCTCCAATTTCTTTAGCTTTTTCCCCAAAGTCCTTCTATTCATTTCCAAATTCTTTTTGATGTATGGGTTATACGATTCTCTCAATTCGTATAGAGTGAGAGTAATTTTAAAGAAAATAAAAAAAAACACTTAGCTGATGAATTACATACGTGTAACTCTTCATTTGTTTCACTAATCAGAGCTGCTCGCCGTCGACTGTTCGATGAAGGTCATCAAGAAAAAAAAACAAAGAGTATCTCCCTTAATAAAACTCAAGATTCCCTCCAATTCTAACACCTACAAGACACAAACAGCGTGTGTATTCCTCAATTTAAAAACACTGGTAGATTTCGACACTATTCCTCTCTCTGCAGAATTTTTCCTCACACACTGGTTCGCCGTCGTCTGCCTCCGGTATTTTTCTATTTTTCCCGCGGAGAACTCGGCGCCCCCCCCCCCCCCCCACCTTTTGCAGCTTAATAGTCGGCTTTCCATTTTAAAAAACTGCGCATTAATGCTTGTGTTCCTTCTAGAGTTTATTACACGTAAGCTGCCAGCCAAAAGTATTCCTGTGTAAATGTGGCATTCGCATTCGAGGATCCCCGTAGGTGATCAGCATATAAACACCACCGGGCTTCAGTACCCTGCTAATCTCAGCTAACATGATTGCTGCATTATACGGCGCACCCACTCCACACATTATTGAGTCGAGAGTACCTTTGTCAATGACAGAGTCAAAGGTGCAATCATCAAAGGAGGACAAATCCAGAACATCCATGGTCATATATTTGAGTTGACACACATTGATATACTTTTTCTGCATTGCCTTAATGACAACCGGTGAAACGTCGATATTAACAATGTCATTGTATCCATCTTTCACCATATCTTCTGACATTAGTATAACATATAGACTAATGCTCCGCATGATATATAGGCATTATTTTCTAGAACACGTTGGAGACTCTCACTTCCAAAAGAATGTCCACATAGAAGTATGGTTGCATCAGGGTGCTCACCCTCTTGTAAAGCTCTAGCGAAGGCCTCATCATTTTCATAAAAGGAATCCATCAATCGCCTCTTACTCCTCCTCCTCTTGTTCATCTTTATCCCCCCCCCCCCCCCCCCCGGGTGGCTTGCAAGCGAGAGACCAAGCTTAAGTGGTGGTTGCACTAAAGCCAACTTAGAGACACATCCACTTCCTCATCCTTCTTATTAACATACTCATAGTCAAAGCTGCCACTGCCAGCTCTGGAGACCAACAAGCTGAGAGAAGCTCTTTTTAATGGCTCGACAGACTTGGATGAGTTCTCACAACACTGGCTCCCACTGAATTTCTTTTAACTCATCTGGCATCAAACCTTTGCATTTCCATACATGTTAAGAAGGATGTTCCCTACTACAAGGTCCATCATATGCATGAAACTCCATAATTCACACCACATTCATGTACAAAAACTCCTAGATCTTGCACTGCCTCAACTCATCTTATTGAACCTCATTTACAATATGAACATATGTACATGGCATCATATAATGACTCGTCATGGCACTTAACTCATGCATCTGGATTTGTATTTGATGGCCTCACATGCACGGTTTCACATCATAGACGTGCCATGGCACGACATCGTGCATGCTTGTTAAGCCTCTGAGAGCCATGCTTGTTGAGCCTTTAAGCCTTTTTTGCCAAGCTCTCTGGTCTCTAAACCATGCTCACTAGCCTGTGGGTCTGTATAGCAAGAAACATGTCTTAGATGGAGGATTAATGTGCAGTTTTGAGCCCAAATCACTATGGCTATTGAAGGTTATCTCAAGTCACTCACCATCGCTCTGAAGGGTGGTATGATGGGTATTTGGGAGTCTTGTACATATACCCTTGTTTGTGTACCCACCATCAATGTCTGGGTGTGAATAGTCCCTAACAGGGCTAAGTGTGTTAGTGTGTGTGATTCCCTTGAGTTAAAAGATAAGGCTTATAGCCTATAAAAGCATGTACTTGGTGTAAGCTTTAACACATCTAATCAAGCTTTATTGAGTCATGCAAATACCCTCTCTCTAAGAGCCTTATTCTCTCTCTCTCTCTCTCTCTCTCTCTCTCTCTCTCTCTCTCTCTCTCTCTCTCTTTGCACACACCATGGAGATCTTTCATCCCCCCATAGTGGCTTATCACTTGTGTATTGTAGCTCTAGCACTTTCAAGCCGGTAAGCTCGTAGGTCGATAAGCTTGCATTTGGGGAAGCATGTAAGCTCACAAGCCCACAAGATATAAAGTCAAAAATCTGGTAATCTTGTAAGCATGTAAGACTGTAAGTTGATAAGCTAGTAAGCTTGCAAGCTAGTAAGATAGTATGCCAGTAAGCTCGTAGAAGTGCAAGCTACTAAGCCTTGCAAGCTAGCACACTTACAAATTCTCAAGCTACAAAGCCCACAAGCCCACAACTACGCAAGTGAATAAGCATGCAAGCCAACAAGTTTGTAAGCTCATAGCTTGTAAGTGAGAAAGCCTATAAATCAGCGAGCCAAAAGCCTACAAGAAGTAAGCAAGTTCTCAAGCCCACAAGCTATTATGCTGAAAGCACAAGCCAAAAAGTTTGCAAGCTAGTAAGCCCACAATTCCACAATTTGGTAAAAGCATCCCCACAAGCCCATAATTTTGCAACATTGTAAATTAACATTTTGCAAGCCAATACGCCCACATAATTGCAAGTTGGTAACATTGCAAGACTGTAAGCTTGTAAGTGTGAGCTAGTAAGCTAGTAATTAGCCAGTAAGAGTGCAAGCTAGCAAGCCAATATGTGAGTAATTAGCTCATAAGTCTATAATCCCATAAGCATGTACAAACTAATATGCCCACAAGCCCACAAGAAACAAGTCAACAAGCCTTATGAATAAATGCATGCTCTCATGCACACTTGGTGCATGTGGCACTCTCCGATGTTCAAGCAATCAATAATTATTTTTCTTTTTAGATCATTCTTCACAATGCTCAAGGAATTTATCTTGAGGTAAGTGAGACCACCTCCTCCTATTTATATTTATATTGTGGCACTGTATGCAACAAATCATGTGCAACAAGAGCTCTATGCATAAGAGAGATTGCAATGTTATATGAGCTAGACACTACAATGTATACGAGCTCTATGCATAAGAGACATTGCAATGTATAAGAGCTCAATTTCGCCTTGAGGTAAGCTTGACCACCTTCTCCTATTTATTTTTATATTGTACCCTCATGTGCATAATAGAAATTACAATGTATAAGACCTCTATGCATAGAATTGCCTTATAGCTTATGCATAGAGCTATAAGACAATTTAGCTTATGCATAAGAGAAATTGCAATGTATAAGACCTCTATGCATAGAATTTTCTTATATCTTTTGCATAGAGCAAGCTATTAAATAAGATAATTTTTTATATTTGTGTAGTAGGGTGTCACCTCAAAATGATTCTTTGATTATAAGTTTGTCAACCACAACACTTTTTGTGAGGTATGTGCTTTATCCCTTATTCATATTACAATGTAACATCTCTCGAGTAGATTGGTTTACTTTTTTATTATTTTGTGTAGCTCTTATGCAAATATCAGAGCATAGGGAAACTATTCATAGCTCTATGCATAAGACTTTTATACAAAAAGCTCTACGTATAAGACACTTATGCATAGCTCTTTCTATGCATAAGAGCTATGGATAAGAATCTTATGCATAGAGCTATCTATGCATAAAGATCTTTGTCTTATGGGATAACTCTATGTATGGTGTATATAGGATGATAGTGATGACAAGGAACTAAGTGATGGCAAGGAGAAGGACAAAGCTCTTAATGACAACCATGATAATGAATGATGATGATGATGATTACTAATCTGTTCATAGGATGTATCTAGATAGCATTTTATCTACTTATTGTAATGACATTTTAATGTAATATAATTCACTTATTTGATGACATTAATTGTAAGATTATTTTTTTTTGGCCTACTCAATATAATGGCATTTTGATGTAGTAACATATACACATATTTTTTCATATTTATTCTTGAATCAAGTGTATGTATTTTTTAAAGTATTCTTTGTCTTTAGAACTGTAGCATATCATTTCCATTAATGTTATATCATTTCTAATTTTTTATACCCTTGAGCTAACAGACATCAACAAAAACAACAGTGGCCCCTTCTTGAGTTGGGTAGGACCCTTCTTGAGTTGGGTAGATCACCCTATGCCCTTCACTATGACTTTAAGCCTATTGAGAACTGCTATTATTTGCAATTGTGTTTTCTGCATCCCTTGCTCTTTATCATCAAACTAGTCTTCCTAGCAAGATGGTGCAATTCAAAAACTTGACCTCTGTTATCCCTAAAGAAGTAGAAAAGCATGCAAAATGGCAACAAAAAGTAGGCCTCAAAGAGTTTGTTGAGCTGCCATGGAAGGAACTGCACCTTAATATGCATGCTAAGGGACAGTTGGCCAAGTTACAAAAAATAAACATGATAAAGTTACCATCTAGTATGAAAGTGAAGTTCTCTCCAACATATGTAGCAAAGGTATTCAAGGTCCTTGTAAAGACAGAGATCGAGATGAAGATAAAGAGGACCTCATCGAATAGTTTCGGCTGCTAGAGAGAAAAGCCATAGAATATAAGATTACATTAATGAAGGGAAGGCAAGTGGTGAAACCTAGCATCTAAAAAAGGGTGATCTTCTTTGATTGCTTGCTAAAAAAGAAATCAAAGTACAAGTTCTTGATTAAGTGATTGTTGCTTGATAACCTCACTATTATATTAACCTTTACATCTAAAAATTATTCTTGATTAATTAATAGGGTCATCTCAAGAAGAAAAGAGCTAGGGACCCTATCACAAAAGTCATACTACAAGCACAATCATGCCTCTAAAAGTTCAATGAGGAGAGATCGAGAGAGACATCCTTGTTAGAGAGAGAGGTGCAAGGACACGGCCCTTAGAGGTTGATGATGAGAGCATCCCTAAGTCTGAAAATCCATGGCCCTTCTGCTAAATACTTTTTCAAATAATCTAGGGCTCCCCAAGCCTAGTTTGCATCAAGCTATTCAAAAAACTTCAATGCCATGCTTGGAGTCAATTCCACCTCAGTCTCGTAAGTCCTAGTACAGGGAGAGACACTCCCAAAGACCTAATAGCCTCGAGGGAATCCCTCGTGGTTTCTGCTTCTCCCTTCTTGTGGCACCCAAGGTAAGGAGGTCTGGCACTATATGCTGGGATGTGGTGAGGGCACCTTGGGTGTTCTCCTCATCAGCTTCTTGTTTGGTTGGTCAGTTGATTTCTCGTCTCCAAAATTAAACTTCCTTTTTTGTGACAACCCAGAGTTAGCAGATGTCTATTCTAGAGTTGGTTCAGGCTACACGTGGTTTATATATGCACAGGCTTAGTAGACTCTAGCTTCGACATGCTTTGCTTTCCCTTATCCTACTTCTCACAACTCTTCTCTCCTTTGTCCTATTGTTGTTTCTCGAAACTTTCAAGTCCTCCATCGATTTCTTCTACCAACATGCTTTGCCAACTTCTATTCCTTTGCTTCCTCTTGCTAATTGCTTCTCCTTGGAAGAGACTTGAGATAGGCTCCAATCTTCATTTTGTTGCTTTGTTTTGTCATCTTCTTCATCTCATCTTGGAAAAGCCTTGAGATAGCCTCCAAGGAACCTTTGTTTTTATAACTTTGTTTTGTCACCTTCTCCATCTCATCTTTGAGATTATTATATAAGATTTCAATCAAGGCCACCTTTGATCCTATCTTTGCTATTGTGCTGGTTTCACTAATCCATAGTTCTTCATGGACATACAATATGGTACATGGACAAGATTTATCATTTCCACCACAGTATATCCTCGAAAAGAGAAATCACTTGCTCGACTAGTCCAAACTTATCTAGATGAGCTATTGCTTAAACATCTTTCTTGGTGACTATCTATGTATATGAGTGGTGCTATGCATCAGGCTTACACAAGTGCACTCAACAAATGTATAAATGCTAACTTTGATTGGGCTATGAAATAATGTTTTGCATACAAATGACTCTCAACTTATCTTGACTAACCAGGGTGGCAACTGACACCTTGCTTGTGAACCAAGACTCATAAAAGGCAAGCACAAATTCCTAACCCAGAACTTATCATTTCTTGTAAAATTATGTCTAGATTATAGCCACATGCAATTGGGTGCTTGTGAGACAGGAATGTAAGATTTGTGTGTGTGTGTGTGTGTGTGTGTGTGGATGTGTAAATGACACAAACAATCACTTAATTTACCACTTCACAAACAAACAGGAAAAAACCAGTCATTGTTTATAAACAACAAAGAGGGAATGATCGCAAATGGTAGAGACCATTCGTGAAAGTAGCTTTTTCAAATCGAGTTATGTACGAGACTAACGTCAAACCACCAATGATGAAAATGATGAACCCCCAGGTGCAATTGAGTGACAAAAACATTAAGGGAGAAAATGTAACTATAAAACTCCTTTCTTAATCATTTTCTATAGGTTTCAAGACAGGCTACTATATTCACATACAACATTGCTTGTCATCACACCACAATCCCAAGCTACCATAAGGTTTACACACTAATGCTGAAAGCATATAAGAGATGGCTTCTCTATGCAAAATGACTTGTCACTACCTTGTGGATCAACTTGGATTTTGTGATTGGACATGCGTTCGTTTGAACTCTAGGTTTTGGTACCATGTGAGAAGGATGCCATGTTATGAAACATCCGTGACTATGAACTCCATACTTAAGTTATGTAGATCCCTTATGCAAAAAGGCATGATGTGAATATTATATTATGGATGGAACCACGCCCATAATGTGGATGCGATGATATGGAGAATAAGGCAAATCCCAATGTCGCAAAAAGGAGTCAATTCAGGAGGTTAAGTACACTTCTTAATGTGTATTGCTTGGGAGAATAAGCCCCAAGTCAGAAGTTTCATAGAACCTAAGGTGGTTGTTCCCACATAGACCACCACCGGCTGGTTGTGAGCCACCAGCCTGGCCAAATCCCGGCCATTGGCTCGCGTATGGCCTCCATGGTAAAACTCTCCCTTGAACCTATGGATGATTTTGGGCCTCTTAATTAGGACACTGAGGTAACTGACGTTTAGCTGCATCGGGATGGCTACGTTCGGCATAGATTCTAGAAGTCTTGCTCCATGATTTTCTTGAAAAAAGTTATGCTAAGCTTGAATCTCAAAGTCGAGGCCTTCTTAGCTTTTCTACAACAGGCCTGGCATGCTCTTCTTTAAGGACGAGAAATGGTTAGGCTAGTGCTGATCGAATCGGAAAACGTTGCCATTTCCAGGTTTTTTTTTTAAGGATAAAAACTTTGGGCAGAAAATGGACGCCCAAATTTGTAGAGACCTAAGGTCAGTAGGTTGGAACAGTCCCCAAAAGTTAAGCGAGAGCGGATGTACGTACTGACCTGGGGCTACCAAACTGAAAGAGCTTTCCTTTGCTGGAAAAGATGATGACGGCGACCTCGGCGTCACACAGAACGGAGAGATCGTGGGCCTTCTTCAACAGTCCCCCACGACGCTTGGAGAAGGTCACTTGCCGCGTGATCGCGTTCTCGATCCTCTTGATCTTGATCTTCCGGCGCACCGTCCTTGCCGGCTGGAAAACACACCAAAAATGACCAAAAGACCCATATTTATGAGCCGAAGGCAGAACTAACGACAATGGTCTTTAGAGCTTTTGCATGGTACACCGCAAATTTTGCCGGAGATTATAAATTCAGCCAAGCATATAACTTACCTGGAAAAATACACAGAAACGTAGCAGGCGCGAAAGTGTCTCACCTCTTGTAGGAATCTGCAGGTGTGAGAACTATGGCGCCCAACACGACACCAAGACCCCCCAGCCCAAAAAAAAATCACGCAGAAGACCTATCCACTGGTACTGTAAAGATTGTGAAATACTGAATTAGGGCACGAAACGAGATTAATGAACTTAGCGGGGGCGACGGCTAAATTTAATTCGAAGAAAAAGAAGGTGTTCTTTTCCCACGCCACCTACTCAACCCCTCTGTACTTGAGCCCAAAAAAGTTTGAAGTGACACACTATCATACACACTCTCTCTAGTGGTGCTCGAAAATACCATATTTTTCAACCAAACAAATAAAGAAGATTTTTTTGTTTTTTTTCCCCTTTGGCTTGGTTTGAAATTTGAAAATAACACACTAGATGTCATTGCTTGCATAAGAGTAGATTTAACAAGTTTAACTCAACTCAGCTAGCAGGGCTATTTTGAGCTTTGCCACCCTTGGCGGGTGAGACAATGGTGGTATGGTGGCGCAGGCCGAACGAATTAGAAGTCTAAAAACATTGTAGTTCTTGCTCTCACACTCATTTTGTTTTTAATTGCAAATTGTCTTGGGCAAGAGTTAAAGAAGAGTTGCTTGATTTGCTTCTGTTGGTGCTTATTCCAAATTCGAGCAAGGTGTCATGTGGCACCCTTTCCCTATTTCCCTCGTCATTAAGCCACGTGGCACTTTTGGTCTTTTGCTTTTCCAACCTTGCCTCAGCTTTACCGAGCTCTATTTATTTAAAAAATTCCCAAATATGTGTGTGTATATGTCTATAGACACACACACACACACACACACACATACTCATATATATGATACACAAATTATATATCTACTCATATATATATATATATATGTATGTATGTATGTATGTATGTATGTATGTATGTGTGTGTGTGTGTATGTATGTATGTATACATACACATACACACACACACACACACACACATATGCATGTATATTTGTGTGTGTGGGTGGGTGCATGTGCAAATACACAAATACATATATTAAGTACATGTTAATATAAAAAACTAAATATATATATATATGTGTATTTAGTTTTTATATTAACATGTACTAAATATATGTATATATACATGCATATTTATATACATATATATATGTACACACACACACACACATATATGTATATGTATATACATATATGTGTGTGTGTATGTACATACATACATACATACATATATATATACATATATGTGTGTGTGTATGTACATACATACATACATACATATATATATATATGTGTGTGTGTGTGTGTGTGTGTGTGTGTGTGTATACATACTTACATACATACATATATATATATATATTATGTACATATATACATATGTAGCTCTATTTCAATCTTCATTTGTGTTGGTGATTTTAACTATAACTATAATATAGATTTTTAGTAATCTTTTTAATTGATATTTTATCAATAATTCTCTCTTTTCTAGTGTGTAGGTCCACGAACGAAGAAGACATCCACACGTGATGGTCTGTGTTATATCTGGAGATGCGTCGGTTGGATACCGTGTTGGGCGGTGATGTCATGCATTGCCCGTGGGGTGGTTGATGTCTCTAGAAAGTGGTAGCTTCACTTTTCTTTTGATCACTAGATCAATTGACCAATTCTCACTACTTTTACTTTTTTTTTTATTGATCTATTTTTTTACTATATAGTGAGGATGGTCTTTGCATGTTTAGTTGAATATCGTCACTTATTCGATGATATTAGTAACACATACATATGCTTATTTCTCATGGAGAGAGAGAGAGAGAGAGAGAGAGAGAGAGAGAGAGAGAGATGTATATGTACATGTATATAACGTAGAGAGCGATAGAGACATACATGTCTGTATAACATGGAGAGAGTTACACACATACATGTAGGAATATTCATTGTATGTGTTATAGCAATGTGCAATTCCATGACATTTAGAGCCATTGGTATTGAGCTCAGAATGAGTATGGCATTTCATCCTCAAACAGATAGGGAAATTGAGAGAGTAAACTGAGTTTTAGAGGATATTCTTAGAATATATGCCAATGAAAAGCAAACCAATTGGATTGAATTCTTACCATTAGGCGAGTTCGCTTACAATAGTTCATGGCATAGGTCCTTCAAAATGGAACCTTTCAAAGCCGTTTATGGACAAAACTGTAATACGCTGGTGAACTTTTCAGACCTAGAGAACCGAGTTGAGGTTTCCAAAGAGATGCTTGACAGGATGGATGAGGAAGTCAAGATTATCAAGGAGTGTATCAAAAAGGCTCAGCATAGATAGAAACTCTATTATGACCAGAAGCATGCACCCCATGAGTTCAAAGCTAGTGATATGGTGTTTTTGAACGTCATTCCGAAGAAGAGTAACTTGATTCTTGGGAAGGATAGAAGACTCTCACTCCATTTTGCTGGTTCCTTTAAAATCTTAAAGAGGGTGGGAACATTGGCTTACGAACTAGAGTTATCTAGCAATATAAAAGTGCATCATGTTTTCCATGTGAGTTTATTGAAAAGTTATTTTGATTGTCCTTCTATTGTTTTGCAGGACAAATGTAGGATTCAAGAAGATGGGTCGAACCTCAATTCATTTTGGATAGAAGGACAAGGCAACTTAGAAATAGGACTATAGTTGAAGTTTTGGTTAAGTGGGATGTATATCCCTTAGAACATCCATCATGGGTAGACTTAGGTTCTTTGCATGCAGAATTTCCTTCATTTAAACCTTGAGGACAAAGTTCTCAAAGGAGCAATTGTGACACTTTATTTCGTATAGGTCATTTTCAGGTAGTTGCCATTTTCGTGGGTGATTTTTTTATTAGGTTAGGGGTGGAATTAGGAGAAGTTTTGTATGAGAGAGTTTTCCCATTTTGTGCCTAGAACAACTTTTCTCGAGTGAAAATTTTGTGATTCGCATTATTTCACATCCGTTTGGTGACTTCAAAGAGGTTTTTGAGTGATTTTGTGCTAAAATGTACCTAGGATTTCGTGTCGAGATATTGCAAGTCCTAAACAATGGTCAAGAACAAAGATTTAGCCTCATATGAACAAATACAAAGTTAAAGAGGAGAAAGGAATATTTAAGATGAGCTATTGATCATCCTCATCTTTTCATCGAGAGGCACAAGCAACGCACCATGAGAAAGGGCTGATTTCTTGGTGTTAAAAAAAAAACGTAAACTCATGGGAATGATGACCGTGTGTGAAGAAGGCTTTCCGAACACGTTTTTCCAAAAAAGGACTACATCGCCAAAAATATGGCATGTGGCTCGAGAAAACTCACAGAAAACCAAAAAAGAAGAAGGTTGTGAGTGCGTGCGTGAGTGTGAGTGCGAGTTGTTTTCATGAGAGAGAGTGCGAGTGACATAGCTGGGGGTGGTCGGGTGTTTCGAGCTCTTTCTTCCAAGAGTGCTTCATATCAAATTGTTGTAAGAAATTTCTTGATTATATTCAGAGTTGTTCTCTTTTTGTCTTGAAAATTCATGCAAGTTCTATTTTGTTTGAATTGTATTGTGATTTTTTGAGCTGAAGTCTCACATTATGCAAGCCTCCAGGAAGCCACACTTGGATGTGGCTAGACAAATTCTCATGTACATAAAGTCCATAGTTGATTATAGACTTCTCTATGAGGTTGGCATTGAGATACAACTACATGGGTACATGAATGCTAATTGGACTGGTAGTGTCATAGAAATGAGATATATCAATAGCTTTATGTTTTCTTTTGGGAGTTCTACTATAAGTTAGAGAAGTAAGAAACAATCAATAGTTGCCTTGTCGATTATAGACACAGAGAGTACATGGGCACTGCTATGACAACTTGTGAGGTAGCTTACTTTTAGATCTTCTTGGTGATATGGGTGAGTATCTTGTGGATAGGAGTATCGCCATTTATTGTGATAACATAAGCAGTAGTGTATCATGTTATGTGACGCTCCTGCTTAGCATGCAAGTGGCTTATGAGCAGAAAGTTTGGAATTCCTGGCTCACACTTAATGGTCACTAGGGCGTTTGACACATTTCGATTGATCTGGAACGTGTGCTTGTCCCACTTGAAATCTTGAAGAAACTTGTGAAACCACTGAATACCCAAAATAATGTTTGCTCCTACAAGAGGGAAAACCAAAAAATCACGCACAAATTCTATGCCCTGAATAACTAACTTAGCACCTAGAGCTTCATACTTGACGCTCGTTGTCATGCCTATGCTAAAACCCTCAACTTGTTTATCCACCAAAGTCAGTTCGAAACGAGCATGCCTAGCGACCTGTTCCGTGACCACATCCTCCGTGCTGCCATCTCGCTGTCAAACAAGATGACTCTCTGGCCACCTATGTAGCCAAAGGACTTGAGCAATTTGTTACGCTCATACTCCTGGTCATGGGTGCCCTTCTGCTTATCTTCGAGCTCCCGACTGCTCCAACTAAAGCACCGGGGTTTGAAGAACTAGGGGCAGCCACCACTGGGGTCTGTGTGGCAGCTGGGCTCACCACACGAAAGCTGTGGAGGCAGTGGCGGCGAGCTTTGGAGGGTTCTTAGCCAATCCCAAGAAGTATGTCCTTTTGTATAACAAAAGAAACATCTACCCTCCTTCTTGTACTGAGAAAGCTCCTCAACACTCAACTTGCCACCTGTCTTGCCTGCCTCCACTTTCTAGTCTGGAGTAAGCTTAGACGCATTGTTTAAGTTCTTGGAGCCAGAGACTCCCGGGCTCTGTCCTGGGGAAGACCCCATCTAGTTCTAGCTTTTGCCCCCCGAGAGGCAGTAGCCTTGGGAGAAGCCGGCTGGGAGGAAGTCTTGGGCTTGCCACCATTATGCTTCATTTCTGCACTCTGCACCAGCAAGAGTGCATCTTCGAAGGTGGCTAGCCTAAACATATGCACCTCCCATTGGATTTGCTTGTCAAGGCCATACAAAAACTGCCCTTTCTTATCCATATCAGATAAGCCTAATTGTAGACATAAAGTCGAAATTCTATTGGCAAACTAAAGGACTAGTTGCACTTTCTGACGTGCTTCCCTGAACTCGTCTTCGAGTCGCTCAAGGTAGTGGGGCGGCAGAAACCACTGCTTAAGGTCGCGGACAAACCTAATCTAGTGTGGGCATGAGCCCACTGAGTCCACCAAGGAATGGCCTCACCTTCCAAGTACCAACTAGCTAAGATCGCTCTGTCAGTATTGGTCTTTCTAACTACAGCAAAGTAAGCTTCAAATTGATATAATCATGAATAAAGAGTTAGGGGATCGAGTTTACCATTATACTTACTGAAATTCATTTTCTCGAGAAAATGATTTCAGGGCGCTACCGGTGTCAATCTGGCATCCAAAGCTGCTAGGTAACGCTCGTGCTCCACGCGTCGCATGGCTTCGTCTCTTCATGTTATCGGATCTCCAATGCACGCATCTGCAACTCAAGCAAAGAGCTCGGCTGCGGCTGTGACCCCCCGTGAGAGGGTCCCTGTGTCGAGGATCTGGAATATGGGATATGGAAGGAAAGGGAGGAGGAGATGGAAAACACAACGCTGGGGAACGGGTATGCTCTTGCAGCACCAAGATCTGCGCCTTTTGCTCGTCGAACTTGGTTTTTTGTTCTGCGATTGCTCGCATCATCTGCTGGAACATATCTGTAACACTCAAACCTGGTGCCCTAGCTTGGCTGCCTGGTGCACTCTGGTCCCATGGTTCTTGGTCTCTCTCGAAGCTCGCCATAGTAGGGAAACGCACTTTCTTTTCGGAGCGCAATCTGACCATCCACTATCTGTGTGTGGGAGACGTTTGGAGGCTTCCGGAGGCTGAAAACCAACCGTCCTTCGAGGGACAGGAGTCACTCCGAAAGGGGTAGTCCACCAACCTCTGAAAACCAACCACACGAGCAACAAAAATTTTTAATTTCTTTGCTGAATCTTTGCACTTGAAGTAGGCTCTAATACCACTAAAACATGCAGAAGCTTCGGATAAGATCGGTAACTTCAATGCTAAGAAATCAGCACTCTTTTCGGGACGAAATTAACGC
Organism: Cibotium barometz; assembly: GCF_041138505.1. Taxonomy (NCBI): domain Eukaryota; kingdom Viridiplantae; phylum Streptophyta; class Polypodiopsida; order Cyatheales; family Cibotiaceae; genus Cibotium; species Cibotium barometz. The sequence goes on from NC_141075.1 coordinate 18,712,258, forward strand.
ACAAAACTGAATGAAGATGTGCAAAAAATAGAGAGAGAGAGAGAGAGAGAGGGAGAGATGGAGAGGACATGGTATTGGGTCCCAAATACCCTCTGTAGGGCCCCCAGCACGGATGATGTATTTGCTTTATTAGAATGATGTGAATCTGAAAAGAAAATACAAAATTCTTGACCTTTCTTGGCTGAGAAATCTCTGACCTTGACCTGTAGTCCTTCACCCCTTTGCTTTAGCAACTCCTTGGCTTGTCTAGCCTTGGCTCTTGGTAAAATATGAGATAAAACAACGGGATTATGGCTCATCTATCTATACTACTCCAGGATGAGCAGTCGGCCAGCTCACTTTCTGCCCACGACTATAAAATCATCTATCTATACTACTCCAGGATGAGCAGTTGGCCAGCATTAATCTAGGCGGCCAGCTCACTTTCTGCCCACGACTATAAAATCAGCATTAAATGCTGAAAATAACACATATAAAAAGCTGCACTTCATTCCCTAGATGGCTGGGCATCATGCGCCTTAATTCCAAGAGGCTGGGCGGCACTGATTTTGCAAGTATCTTGGGGCTAGGCAACCTGTATGGGCTGCCCCACACCTGCTCTACAGCCATATAATTGCTTCATGTACTATCCCCTGGCATGCCCTGGGGCTCTCCTATAGCCCCTCCATGGCTGGTGGGTTTAGCCAGGGCCTTCCTGGCCCTCATGCCCTATGGGGTAGCCCTATGGGGGGTTGGCCCCTTGTTCTAAAAGCAAACCCTAACTAACTACATAGTGATCTGGCATCCGGTACCATACCAGATACACAGAATCAGTGACATCATTCCAGAGGGAGACTCACAGTGCGGACTGGCACTGTATCATGTGCAAGACAATGCACACCTGACCTCGGACTCCTGTGCAGGACAGTGCACACCTGACCTTGGACAAGTGAGATGGATCCCTGGCTGACTTGTCCCGGACTCGGCTCACATGGGACGAGTTTGACTCGTCCCGAACTGGGCTCACATGGGACAATGCACACCTAACCTTGGACAAGTGAGATGGATCCCTGGCTGACTCATCCCGGACTGGTCTCACATGGGATGAGTTTACCATCCCAGGTCCTGCACCTTCTGTACAGATATGTCGACATGGCATCCAAGTACGGGATGCACGTGACAAGTGATATTGTCTTTTTGCAATCACAGTCATCAATAGTAGCGAAGCTAAAGGAGGTAACCCTGCAAGCCAGATCAAGGAAGGTACTACTAACACGAGGGCAACCTAGGGATTCACAAGTTATGAGATAGGGGGTAATGACTATAGCTTGATCTTGATCGTCATCCATACATGTCTGTATAGTTGTGCCACATTGGCATTCACATTGGCATTCTGTATGGTAGCCCACTATCGTACATCCTTGCAGTCCCATGCTTGAACTTTTCTTATACATCCCCATGATCTAGTACATGTTTGTTAGTCATTGGTGGCGAGCCCCCACATGTCCTTATAGTTGCACCATGTGGCGATTTGTATGACCGTATGTACACCGCCACCATGTTAGCCAGAGTAGCAATTATGCCCTGCACCATGTGCCACATAGGTCATCATCACCGCTACCTGTTGCATCATATTAGTGCTATGTATAGTCTATACAATAACAGTCCGTACAGTTTGTACTGCCACACTATCACTAATGTACTTGCTTATGTGTGGCACTTATGGCTATACCCTATGTATGGTGGCGTGTTCTTGTAGCTATATCCTCTATAGGGCATGTGCTTGTAGCTATATGCTATGTACGGCATGTTCTTGTAGCTATATCCTCTATAGGGCATGTACTTGTAGCTATATGTACGGCATGTACTTATAGCTATACCCTCTATATGGCGTGTACTTGTAGTTATACCCTTTGTACTACCGGCGCTTGTAGCTATACCCTTTGCACCACATGCACTTGCTCGTTTCTATAGTACCATTTGTACTTGTTATACCCTCCAATGTACTGCATGTACTTGCTCGTTTCTATAGCACCACTTGTACTTATTGTTGTTGAGATGTCAAGCTCAACACGAGCTGACACTTATGATATGCTTGGGTGACTGTTTCTGCCACTTACATCACTAGCGTGTTTGGTAGGATGTTCACATGATAGATCTTTGCCAGTGATTCTACAGCTAAACTTTACTAGCTACTAGTTCACTATTGAGTTATTGCATACTTATCTAGTCCACCATTGGGTTATGGCATACTTATCTTGACATCTCACTCACTTAGTGTGTTCACATTATGGACTGCATGTACATAATATTTTAGTACTTATGTTGTATTCTCTTTATCTTTTGGTAGCCCATTTTTTGTTAAGAAGAAGAAGAACAACAATTATTAGCCTCTAATCTTTGTTCTCTTCTAGGGTTTATGTGAGTGTGTGTGTGCTTGCAAGAGCTCAAGCTCTCTTCCTCCCTGCATCTTTTCATGTTATCAAAGCTTGATTCATGTTAAGAATTTTACCAGCAACAACAAGCAAGAGAAGCACAAGAAGCGGTATGAGGGTAAGAGCTTCACCTACTCTTTCCCCTTTGTATTGGCTTTACACCCTTGTCAGGAGCTCTTCAGGAGGCACCGGTAAACAAACTCTGATTAAGGAGCTGTCTTCGCGAAAGCGGAGCTATAGGGCATTGACCTCCATTTTTTAGTTCGCAAGCGTTCGCGTGCACTATGGGTAAGTTTCGATTCCCTGCAGATTTCTATTTTTAGAACTGCAAGAAGGGCATTTGGTTGTCCAAACACTGTGTGTACTACAAAGAGGTTAAAGACTAGAGTTTTGGCAAGATTTCGAATGGGCCAGATAACCCAGGATATTCAATTTTCTCTCATTTTTTCAGGTGGAGAGGTTTGTGGCATATCTGGTTAACTAGGAATGCCTTCATATTTGATGCAAAAGTGGGTATTACAGCTCACATAGGTCGTATAAAAGGGCTACTATTGTGACAAGTCTCTTCCTTGCGGTCAACTCATTTGGTGGAGAATGACATGGCTATATATTGGATGAGGGTACTACTACGAGCTACACTTGTGGTTTGGAGTAATTAGTGAGAGAAAGCTAGTACATCACATGGCGTCCATGTGGCCATTTGCAAAGTAATTTTTGGTAATATATCTTCTATTAAGAGAGAGAGAGAGAGAGAGAGAGAGAGAGAGAGAGATTGCATAACTCAAATAATGCTCATTGTATAGAATCACCCCAGTGCATGCCTTTATAGGCATCAAGTCGCCTTATCTTTTGACCAAAACCAAATAAAGGCTATTCACAACCATAGAGGGTGTTAACACTAACTAACTCCAAAATACCTTTTATCACACTTTCACTCACACTCGTGGCTCCCTAAAGACTCTTTCAACCTCCCTAGAGGCAATTACAATCTCCATAGAGAATCAATATTACCTCCACAGATGTCTATCACTCACACTCACACACTCACTGTCACTCGTGTCTCCTGAGAGACTCAAATATTGTAATTCAAAACATTCTAGCCTCTATAGTGACTTAAATCAAGATCTTCCCTTGTCAAAGGTTCAATCATAATAATGAGAAAAACAATATAATCAAGAAAAATATTTGTATCGATCTTGATCTCCTCCTCCATCATTATTTAAGTCTCATTCGCACTCGTATTGTAAGAGAGAATCAATATGTTGATCTGAATTTCAATCTAGATCTTAATCACCTATAACTCATGAAGAATAGAATATATAATCTCTCCCTCTCTCAGACTCGCTCATGATCTATCTCTTTCTCTCTCATATATCGATCTAAAATTAAGTATCACATTTCTAATCACAAAATTAAGTATCACGTTTCGAAATTAAGTATCACGTTTCCGTTTTCAATAGTTGTTTTAAAGAAAGGATAGACATTTGTGCGCCCTTTCAACCATTGTCTACCCTTTTGGCTACTCTTCTTCAATAGTTCTCTGAAAGGGCACCCATGTGTCCACCCTTCTTTATTCACAAAAAAATATGGACAAAAGGGCACCAATATTATTTATGCTTGTCTCTACCCTTTTTATCCTCGAACCATACACAGAGTTATTATTTCAATCATCTGTGAGGTTGGTGTAGGCCTCATATCCGTATTCATGACTTATTTGCAATTTTGCTTGCTTCTCTGGAAGAAGAACTTGATTGTTCTACGTAAGCGTGCTATGAGTCTGTTTTTGCAAAGGTTTTGTGCGCAGCCATCGCGTAGCTCAATTAATCACGTTTTTGTGGTGCTGATGATCTTTCCTACGGGCTTCAGCATGCACAGCATACAGGAACGATACGTAAAGAGTCGCGAAGATTCGGAGTCTCCCGACAATAACAACTCCTCAGACGTGAGTCTGTTTTATGATGCGTAAAATTCTCAATTCTCTGATCTGGTCTGCTGAAAGAGTAGCTTGCAGGCTTCTGGCATGACTCGGAAGACTACGATTGGATTTGTCTGTAAGTTCAACATGGGGCTTCTAGAACAGTCATGGCCGGGAGTTCAATTACGTTTTCTTAAAGTTGAGCATAACCATCATGAGTTTTGCTGGAATCTGACATTGTGCTGCCAGTGCAGAGCACGGAGACCGATAGGTTGACTCGATACACTGAGAAATCGAAAACGTTGCAAAGGTATACGTTGTGAGCACGAATAGATGTATGCTACACTTTCTCGAAGAAGGGATAATAGCCATAGAAATTTCCTATAATTCCTTTTTTCAAAGGTATAATGGCCTACCCCGCGCAGGAATATCATCGGTGATGATCTAGAGCGGCTGACCTTGAAGGACCTCATCCACTTGGAGCAGCAAATTCATGAGAGCCTGGCACGTGTTCGTGCAAAGAAGGCAAGTGCAATGTCCTGCCCTGGCTTGTTTTTCAATCGGCAGCTCACTCTTCTTGGTTGAGAGGTTTACACCGTTCTTCCATTTTATAGGGGGAGTTACTCGTGGAGCGGCTTGACGAGATTAAAGAGAAGGTACTTAAAACCAGTACTGATTGTGTTGTGTAATCCTCGTTCATTACCCTAGAAGAGAGAGAGAGAAATTGATTTTGATTTTAATGGGCACTGAGAGCGCTAGACTGGCCTATAAGGACACTGTAGAGCGTCTTCAAAATGAAAGTTGAAGTATAGAGCCTGAGTTGAAATGTCACACGGTGAGTACAGGTGATTAATATCATCCCTTGCCAACTTCTTCATTGCTAGGGCTGCACTCCCTGGAGTTAGAGTTGTGTGAGGACCTCCTTGTTGCTTAGAGGAATAACAACTTCATATCTTGTTCTCGACACTATATGGTCTCCTTTTGGTAGTGAATTTGGTTCTTGGAGTGACCAAGTGGAGGTGAAGTGAAAAGAGGCTAAATCTACATGTGCTACTACTATACATGCCTCTAGCTGAATAATGAGGCATTTTGATTGGCACTTTTATAGGTCAGTCTCGCTTTAGTTTTAAATTGAACTAGTGAAGTTTTTTCAAAGCTAAAGTTCTCTTCTTTGGAGACTTCCACGAGTGCATCATAAGTGATGCCACTCGACAATAACTCTTACGTGTGAGAGAAGACTCAAAAAGCTACTCATCATGTGTCTAAAAAAGTTGAAGATTACTTTTTTTACAATCATTTTGGGACTAAAGATGACTATATTAAGGTTATAATCAATGCTTGCAAGAGCATTCTTTAGGCAAAAAGGGTAGGAATAGAAGTGATTTTAGCATTGCCTTAACATTCCTTACTTTAAGTAGTTTTGCCTCCTTCCTCAAGCTGTCTCACCAACAAGAGGTTGCCTCTCTCCATATAAGGACTCTCACTCCTCTTAACTCTTGTAGTCATGAACACAAGCATAAGAAGAACATGCACCAAGAATGAAGTACTCTCTCCTCTCAACTCTCTCTCTCTCTCTCACATACCATAGACAAAAGAGAGTAAGGAAATAAGAACTAGACTCAATCGGCACCAAGAATGAAGCATTGTCTCCTCTCAACTCTCTCTCTCACATACCATAGACATAAGAGAGTAAGGAAATAAGAACTAGACTCAATCGGCACAAAGGAGGATTGTGTCTTTGCATTATGAGAATTTAATATTTATATAACTAAAAAAGAGATTAATCAATTGTCTACAAAAGTTACATAGGCTTGGGCATAGCCAACTGGCCATTATTCACACTTGGGTGCCCAAAATTTAAAAGGAGATAAACCAAATGACTACAATTGTTAAATAGGTTTGGGCAAGACCAGTCGTTCTCATAATTACAACCTTTATAGTGCCATTTCATGACACTTATTATGCTATCTCTCATATGTAGCAAAAGAGATGCTAATATTAAGTTCCTCAAAATGGGGTTAACGTCTCCCCTACCTAATGCAGATTCCATCCTTGGAATCTATTGCACAGGACATGCTGTGCTAGATATTCCTTGTAGCGGCTTTTCTTGGTCTAGAGCATGCGAAGGGTTCTTTGGAGAAACTAGAGAGTCTTTGAGAAGTTGGTGTCTATCATGTCTTCACAGGTAATATGCATGTAGGATGGAAGACAATGGAGCCTGTGGTAATAGTACATTATACCATTGTCTAAAGGCCCTATATTGAGATCAAATTTCATGCCCTCATGGTTGTAACTATGCACATGGTCATCCTAGATATCCTTTAGAAGTCTAATGAGCTTAAAGAATCTAACTTTAGAGGTGGTAATGATTGCTAGAGATATAGAATGGCTCTCCATGCGTTCACATAGTTATGAACATAAATTAGCATTGCTTGTTAAGAGTTTCAAGCCTACGGTACTCAAAGTGAAGAAAGTTGTAAATGAAATGTAAATCAATGCCACACCTTTCATTGAACATCTTATGAGTAAATCTTCTTTTAATGGGCATATACAATGGATTAATTCTAAGATGACTTGGGCATGTTCTATAGATGTCGGCATATTGCTTTATGGCAAGGAACAAAAATCTCCAAATTAGCTAAATACCAAAGTAGTGGTTAGTTGGAACCTAGCCCCATCCACATGTGACTCTTCTCAATGCTCTTGCTTCCATCTTTTGTAAGCATGTCAAATCATTAACGTGACAAGGTGTATCTCCATCAAATCAATAAACTTCAGATTTGTGAGTCTTAAGACTTTTGATATATTATCCTCCCATAATGATTCTTTTTGCTCCAAATGTCCAAGCTCTACCACTTTTGGCCTCCTATCCCCTACCAAGGGATATGGTAGATTGCTTTCTTGGGGGGCTGTGTTACATAGGCCTTTGCCTGAATTGGTGTTATGGGATCAAAAAACATGATTTGTAAGAGAGCTTGTGGCATTAGATGGGGTTTAAGCAATGTATTTCCTATGAGAATAATTTACTCATAATCTATTGCTGGAAGATCCAAGATTATTTCTTTGTGATAATTTGTCGGCTCCTCTTGACAGTGCTAAGTAGTGCTAAGTAGATGGTTCGACCTCTGGTGGTTGACCGTCTAATGGTTCCTCAGGGTATAGAGGGTTAGTGTTAAAATCAAAAGAAGAAGGGAAGTCACTCTCAGTTATAGCAGGAGTTTAGTGTCCCCTTTCTCTTTATTATCATAAATACTAGATAAGTACGATGTTATGTGACTAAATACTAGATAGGTGTTGTCCTCATCTTCTTCTTGCTTATCATTATCCCCATTCATTCAAAGGTCATGATTTCTTCTTAGCCATAAAGAAATCATGAAGGGAATGTAGATCTTATTCTTTAGGGAATGAAGGGTATTCTATGTGCATTTGTTCAAAATCATACGTAAGTGCAGTTTGTAGAGTATGTAGGTGTGCATATATGATATCAAAAAGTTTGTAGAGTATGTAGGTGTGCATATATGATATCAAAATCATACGTAAGTGCAGTTTGTAGAGTACGTAGGTGTGCATATATGATATCAAAAAGTTTAAGAATATCATAAGGATGGTAATTTTGGCTATTATGTAGAAGATATTGATGGGTGTCCCATGCCTCTCGGGGTCTAGAGGGTTAGTGTTGAAATCAAAAAAAGGAGGGAAGTCACTCTCAGTTATAGCAGGAGTTTAGTGTCCCCTTTCTCTTTATTATCATAAATACTAGATAAGTACGATGTTATGGGACTAAATACTAGATAGGTGTTGTCCTCATCTTCTTCTTGCTTATCCTTATCCCCATTCATCCAAAGGTCATGATTTCTTCTTACCCATGAAGAAATCATGAAGGGAATGTAGATCTTATTCCTTAGGGAATGAAGGGTATTCTATGTGCATTTGTTCAAAATCATACGTAAGTGCAGTTTGTAGAGTACGTAGGTGTGCATATATGATATCAAAAAGTTTAAGAATATCATAAGCATGGTAATTTTGTCTATTATGTAGAAGATGTTGATGGGTGTCCCATGCCTCTACCCACCCATGTGTAAGCATCCATTCTATGCTTTTTTGGATTTTGGGGAGGGGGACAATGAAAGAATCAAGGTAAATAGGTTTCAAGATCTCTACGAGCTCCTCACCTTCAGTAAAGTTGGTGGAATGTATTAGTATTCTGCACCAGGATCGAAAATTAAGTACGATTGGATGAATGAGATATATATATTTATTGATTACCCCTCTCTTAGCTCTAGATTTCCATTAAAGACAACCATAAAATGATTCTAGAATATATTAGTATTCTACACCAGGATCAAAAATTTAGTACTCTTGGATGTAGGGGATATATATATATTGATTATCCCTCCCTTAGCTCTAGATTCCCATTAAAGATAGCCATAATGATTGTGGACTCTTCATATCCAGTGGTATTTTGTTTGATTAATGCTAAGTTTCCTTGTGTTAGTTCCCCACTGTTATATTGATATAGACAGAGGGTTAGTCAAGAAAAAAATAGAGTGAAAGTTTGTGAAGGGGCCCAAGGAACCACTAGAAGGTCAACCAGAGGGGTTGCCCTTTTCACTAGCTTTGATGGTTGAGCTATTGTTGGAGAGCTCTCACCCTTTCTCCTTGGGCTTCCAATGCCTTGGCCACATCTTGTTGTCATTATTGGTGGGTTTCAGGGTGATAGTTTGCACATCCAAGATCTACTCATTGAGACGAGAAATCACCTACTAGATATTGGCCTTTTCAACTTGCAAAGCTTATAGGATCCTTTGAGATCGTTCATCACTAGGATGTCATAACTTTTGTAAATGAGCTCATAAATTTCTTTTTCTTAAGCTACCTGAACTTCCAAAGCTACCACATCTATGCTTTTAATCCTAATTTTGTGGCCATATTTAGCTCCTTCTCCTTTTCTTCTAGCCTCTTTTGAAGCGCCCTACGACTGTCCTCCTCATTACTGAGCCCATTATTCACCTCAAGAAGGGCCGTGTGAGCTTTGTCTTTTAAATCTATGACCTCGATCACATGTTTTTTGATGCCCTTGACTTGGATTTGCAGCTATCTATGATGTTCCCTTTCTTGCATGAGTTGTTGCTTTTGGTCTTCCAAGTTCTCAAGGAGGGCTTCTACCTTTGTGATAAGTTCATGATTAGTGTCTTCCACCTCCTTATTCTTTTCCTTAACTTCCTTACTATCCTGGACCACTGTTTGCCTTAGCTTTCTTGTTCTCCCTTTCCAAGGTGTGAGCATATCTTTTATCAACCTTATTAGAAGCAGAGGCTTGTATATGGTAGTTCCTTTCCATTATCTCCGCTGATAGAATGCTTAAGTTGGAGGCATGAGCTTCCATTTCATAACCTTACTTCTTGTCACCCTATTGCATGTACTCTTCTACTATGTTGTACTTTGGTCGAAGGTAGCAGAGAACCCCCTTTCCAACTCATCAAGAACTACCATCATGTTGACTTGTCCATTTCCTATAGTTGGAGTAGGAGTGGGTTGTATGATTCTTCTTATCTTTTCTCTTCTTCTTGCCTTTTCTACCTCACTGGTAACTTTGCCTCATTTCATCTCCAGAGCTTACTTGAATGCTCTCTTCGCATTTGTGCTTCTTAAAAGTAGAGGGTTCTGCTTCTACGATTGTTAGGACTTTGGCAATTAGTCCCTCTAGTCTAAATGGTTCATCTGTGAGTCCATGAGATGTTTCTTATCCTTGTTCCTAGGGAAGTTTCAGGCTTTCCTTGACACATCTCTAGACTTCACTTAAAATCTCTAGTTCCATAATCAATCTTCCTAGGAGAGCAACCATAAAATCAAGTAGATTGATTATGGTGGGTTCTTTTGAAGATGCATGGTGTGGTAACGGGCTTCTCGGTATCACATCTCCTACACACTCCTGCTTTGATGTTGTTGGAGGAACGAGTAGAGGTCTCCTTAGGGTGGTCTTCATATGCTACTTCTTTTCTTGTTCCTACATTGTTGGGAGCTTGGCTAAGACTCTCGAGTTCTCTGCTAAGACTCTCGAGTTCTCCTGTGTTCCTTTCTACAAAGTTGTTATGTCCATGGGTAACTCTTCATGCTCTTGTGAGTGTCTTTTGCCAAGGAAATTCTTGCTAATGTCTAAGTACCCAAATAAAAATATAAGGGTTCACCACCTTATTACCGTGCTTGCTAAGGTAGTGCATGAAATCTCTATGTAGCATGCTAGCCCAATCATCTTTTTCTCCTTTGTGCAACCTGTATACCTTATGCATATCTACCTAAATAATCATTGGTGACATGACATTGTGATTGACGATGCGACAATCACATGTGTGTTTGTGCAGATTGCATAATCATAGTGAGAATTTGGATACATTAGGTCTCATCAAGGGGACCACTTGTACCTTGAATGGAAATTTAGTAAGATCGACTTTTGTGATTGCATTTTTTGGGTTGCCATGATTCTACAGTCTAACGATAGGCTACTATGATTGTGCAAACTACAGGATCACGTTTTGCCAAGGTGGGATTTTTTTTGATCTTGAGGATTGAAGAATGTTTGCCTAGGTCTATTTTTAATCATTGAGTGATGAAGCATGAGCATGTATGAGAGGGGAAGAGATTAGGGAAGACATATTTTTTCTTCCAAAAAATCAAGTTGTGTACCATCACATATGCTAAATTTGATAATCATTAAGAGTATGAAAGAATGATGAAAGAGACATAGGATGCTCCTCCTATGGTGATTGGTGTGTGCTAGAAATGGCAAGAAGGAGGCACAGTTGTCATGAAGAAGAGGGAAAGCTCAAAGAAGAAAACACAAAAATGATTAACAAGAGAGAGAATCACCTATTTACAGAGCCAATGTGTCACGTAGGCTGTAATGCCTGTGGTGACCGACGGCGGCCGGCAGACCGGATGGCCATGTCCGGGGTTCAGTGGGAGAGGACGCCCATGCGGAGTCATGGGCGGCCAGGCTAGTGTGGACGGCATTACCACAAGAGGGGATGGCCTCTGGCTCACCACCCAGCCATAGAGGAAGAATAAGGATTGCCCCTCATCCCCCAGGCTATATAGTGTGTGGCCTGCCGTCCACACTAGCCTGGCCGCCCATGACTCCGCATGGGCGTCCTCTCCCACTGAACCCCGGACATGGCCATCCGGTCTGCCCGTCGGTCACCACACAGGCATTACAGCCTACGTGACATTACTACCCCCGGACATGGCCATCCGGTCTGCCGCCGTCGGTCACCCCACAGGCATTACAGAGCCTACGTGACATTACTAATGTCACGTAGGCTGTAATGCCTGTGGGGTGACCGACGGCAGACCGGATGGCCATGTCCGGGGTTCAGTGGGAGAGGACACCCATGCGAAGTCATGGGCGGCCAGGCTAGTGTGGATGGTAGGCCACACACTATATAGCCTGGGGGATGAGGGGCAATCCTTATTCTTCCTCTATGGCTGGGTGGTGAGCCAGAGGCCGTCCCCTCTTATGGTAATGCCCGTAGCGGCGTTACGGGAATGTAACACTGGTATCAGAGCGTGGTTCGATGGGATTGTCAGAGCCTACGCGTGAACAGGGGACCGGAGCCCACTCGATGGTTTTCATCCACAATCTTCTCACCCTTATCTCGAATGGAGGGTGTGGAGGGAGGCAGCCCCATGGAAGAATGGAGGGGAAGAACTCTCTCTCTCTCTCTCTCTCTCTCTCCCCGTCACACACAGCAAGCAATGGAGGTAAGCAATTTTCGTTTTTTTTTTCTCTCTCTGCGTTGAAATGGTCTGCAAACTGAATTCGTTTGGTAGGAGAGAAAAATCGACTCTCTATACTTTGTGGGGGAATGGAGGGGGGGCGAAGCAACAGCCCCACTACGAAGAGAGAGAAATACTCTTGCGTTGAGTGGGGGGGGCGAAGCAATAGCCCACTGCGAAGAAGGAGAAGTCGCCTCTTGCGTTGAGTGGGGGGGTGAAGAGCAGCCCCACAGCCCCACGCTTTTACTCACGATTTGAAGCTGCTGTTGAATGGCCGAATGGAGGGTTGACCTGCGCTACCAACCAAACTGTATAAGGCTGGAATGATGACCTCCGCGACCAGCAAGGCCAGGCGGTGATGGCGGGTGTGTGGAGGTAATGCAATGCTGCTGCTGTTTGCCTGAGCCAGGCGGCCTAGGCGGCCAGGCCAACAAGGCCAGCCAAGGGCGGCTCTGCAGCCAGGCCAGCTAGGCGGCCAGCTCAGGCGGCCAGCCGGCCAGGCAGGCAGGCGGCTAGCCTTAGGCGCCCAGCGGGTGGCCAGCCTAGGTGGGCGGCCAGCCAGATAGGCGGCCAGGCGGCCAACATCCATCAGGCAACCGACCAGCGCACCAAAAAAAAAACATATATTTAATTGTTCATTTTTAATTTATTAAAAATGAAACGGGCGGCCAGCCAGCCGGCGGCGGCCAGAAACTCGGCCCTAAGAACGCTCCCCACGGGCGGGCGGCCACACCTGAAGCGGCGAGGGCCGGCCCGGCCCGTTATTTTTTTATTATTTATTTTTTTTCATTTTTTTTAAAAAAAATAATAAAAATAACACCCAAAACAACGGCACAACTCACGAAACAAACCCAACACGACCGTCGTGCCGTGTGGCCGTAGTGCCTGTTTTCCACGAAAGAGACCCACCGCACATGGCCGTAGCGCCGCGTGCTAAGAAAGAGACAAATCCCATTGTCGTAGTGCCGAGTCCTTCGAGGAGAGCCGTTCTATGGCCGTTGTGCCTAGTGAACACGTCTATGACCGTAGCACCTCGAGAGTAACACATGTGGTGATCACACATTTGGTTCAGAGAGACTAAATTTAAGCTGAGCATAGACTTAGTGTTGACCATCAAAGTCACGTAGTTTGGCTAAGAGAACCGGCGGTGTGTTTTATTGGGCTAAGAGAACCGGAAATGGCGTCAGTTATGCCCAATTAGACGAAGTGCTATCACGAGATATCAAGGTAAGCCTAATTGAGCCGTAGTGCTCATAACCCTTCACAATCTTTTAACAGTTGCTAGAAGATCGTGATAAACTTTGGCAAATGAGAACCATGTACAAACGTAGTCTTGATGTGGTTATGCCTTGTGTCCAAACAAGTTGCTTACCGTTTGTAGCAACAAAAGAGCTTTGGCCCATAGAGGCAAGCTGGCCTTTGTTGGTAGTAACAAAATAGTGTCACTACTTGGGCCTAGAGATTAGTGACTAGTTTGATTTAGTCACGTGATTGCCTAGTAAAAGTAATCCCTAAGGTGTGTATTACTTGGGATAACGGGGCTAGCAATGCTGCTAGCAGTACTCAATTTGGTTTATCTAGGAGTACTAATCTGAAGGATTAGCATATGCCTAGATAATAATAGCAAATTTAGGATTGATTTGTAGAAATCAAAGGTAAATCTGAAGGGGTATAGTCTTGCGATGTAATGCTCAATGCCCTTATAGAAGTTGATCGAAGAGAACTGTTCTTAAACTTCTTTTTATTGCCATGCGTCGACATCCCACTGCTCGAGAGTTTGTGGTGATCTTTCAAGGGGGGGAAGAGCCTTTTTATATGTCACATCAATTGGTTTGGTGGTAATTTGATGGTATGGGACATCAAATTCTCACGGAATCGATTGTAGTCTTGGTGGAATGGGACGCCAAGGCTTGTGCATGTAACTTGACTCTTTGGCAGGTCTGTATGTACACTTGTCTGCAGTGCAAGATAAAATTTAAACTTTGAAAATTACCAAATATAGCCATAAGATGGGATAAAACCCAGTTACAGAGTTCGGAGAAGCTCTAAGTAGCAAGACCATGATGGTGTACTAGTGCTAACAAAGTGATTTAGTTTCGGAGTGATCTAAATCTAGAGGTTAGCAGTAAGACTAGTTTGGTTGGACAGTTTCATGCATGGGGGACGCCCTATAGCATTTTGCAAGTGTAGTCTTGCCTATGTTCAACATAAGTGTGCGATTGTGAGCACATTTTAGTTGCTACCATATGATTTTGGGAAATATATTACTTTCCTACATAAGCAATTGTAATATTGCATGACAGGCTATTTTGCTTACAAAGTTCATGTGCGTGTAAACCCTATAAGTCGTATGACCCCTGGGGAATGAGTGGAGCATTTCTAGGATTTAATAAGGTTTTACATGGCAATAGTGAGTAGTATCTCACTCCAGATGAGCCTGGTTGTTGTTAGTATCGGATCCGACATATGTAGTATCGGGCTGAGTTAGGATAGAAGGCTAAGCCGGAGAGCTTAGTGGTAAATCCTACTGTATCTGGTGAGTTTTGGCTTAACCGGAGTGTTAAGAAGTAAACTCAAAGTCTGGGGCTGAACCGGAGTGTTCGGAGGCAGACATATCTTTTGTTAAATCGGAGAATTTAGCAAAAGATGAGCTTGGGGTGAACCATGGTACCCAGGAAAAAAGCTCTTCACACTAAAATAGTGCACAATAATTTTAGGGTGATAAAAATCTATCGCGGGAATATTTTACAACTTTCCATAGATGATAGATGAAGACCATGTACTTTACGGAGTTAAAGTACATAGGTGGTGACTTCGGCGTCACATTTTTTGTAGGAAGTCACCAGTGGTGTGGTTAGGTCGACCGAGACTCCACAAGACCTATGCACTAGTTTTTAAGTTGACCTCTATTAAGGACGTCCAAAAATTCGTGTTGTAATACCAGAAATTGTACTGCAATGTGCAATGAAGGGGTCAATTTGTGTAGTCACTTCTTAGCAGCAAGTGACTTAAGCATCTTGTTATAGATGGTTATATATGGTACTCCCACTCGGGGGAGGTACGCCATTGGGTACGGAGTTACTCACAGACTAGTATGGAGTTACTAGTGTGATGATAGTGGGTACGTAGTTACTCACTACTAATACATAGCTGCTAATAAAATTAAGATCCTTGAGTGAAAAATACTCTAGATCAACATTTTAATTACCGAACCACAATCCATGAGTATCGAGGTACTCATAAATATGTTGACGTTGCTCAAATCGAGGGACCGATTTGATCGAGGGTATGGAAAAGCAAGGAGAGTGGAGTAACTTAAAAGTTACACATCACTAGTCCTAGTGAGTTGTCGAGGTCATCCGTAGTTTGATGATCCCCTCTACCTATCAGATAACATTCAATTTTGCAAGCCCTGGCATTTAATCCGTAGTGATTATGAGTTTGGTGTGAGATATGGTTATGAAGTTCTAACAAGAGTACTCGTTTATTTGCTTGTCATTGGTTATAGCTTGGTAGAGATTGCCACCTGTGATGGGTAGGTAGCTTTGCCGCTATAATGAGGAGGCAGCAAATAATGTTCTCATAGTTATACTTCATACCAACACCAAACAGGGATAGGATGATATTCCTAAGTTCATCATCACGAAGTACTGTGATGTTTGCATTTATATTGAATGTATGATGTAATGAGACATTGGGCTTGTGTAATTACCATCAATTATCTAGCAACCTATGGCTTCGCAGCAAGCTCAGTCATTATCTGTGGATTGATAATGTGGTTATTAGTAGTTTAGAATTTTTCTTGATAGATGGTACAACCCACCCAAATGATTCATAAGTGTGTAACCGCTTATGAAGGGTAATAATATGCAACAATGAAGCACTTTGTTACAAGTGTGAAACCATTGATCTGTTGCAAAGCAATTTATCAATAGTACCACCATATGTGCGTAGACACTATACCACATCTTCGTTGCAAGATGTTTAAAAGTTTCTTGGAAGGACTCAAAAATATAACATATGATATTAAACACGGTCTAGATTTGTTCTTGGACCTATGACACTAGCGCGTAGTCCGCTTGAGAGTAGAGTTTTTGAGGACAAAAACCTTTCTTGAGGGAAAGGAGGGATATCCTCAAATATCACATAAACTGGAATAGTTGTGTGAGTCCAGACAATACTTGAAGGGATGTGTCTGGTAATAGCAACAAAGAGTTGTAAGTGATTGGATGTACCAGACACCCGTAGTGGTGCAAGAATCTTTATCAAACATCTCCACATACTATATGATGTGCCCGCAGATATAGTATGGCATAAGAGAGAGGAAGTTTGATTGTTATATTAAAAAAATTTTCAAAACTTACATTTACTCTGAGTTAGAGTGGAGTTTAACCATCTGTAGATTGATGGTAGTTAGAAACTCAAAAAGATTCTAGAGCACATGCTTGTGCAAAGATGTTACTCTGAGAGAGAAGTCTCTCAACTTTGGAACTAATCCTTGTGATGCATGATTAGATTGGCTCTAGTTTATTTCTCCTATGGCCGTAGAGCTTTCCAAGGAGAAGTTTTAACAAGTTGGTGAAGCAACATGGTAGCGTAGTCTACAAATATCTAGTAGCATAGTCTAAGAACTTGCGCTACTAGAGTGCTCTCCAGTACATTAGCTTCTGTGCTAATGACATGATGCAAAATCAAGGCATGAAGTTTGCCTTGGGGTTTTGGTTGAAATACCAAATCATGGCTTGTGTGAGCATGATCCTGTCTTTACAGAGGTCTGGCGTGCTATACGCATACGCACTTTGTCATAGCCTCGCCCACCTTCCTCGCCGGCACGTAATGCTAGTCCGGAGAGACTGGCCGTAGGTGCGGCGGGTAGCGAGGATTAGTCCAAAGAGGCTAGCCGAGCCTTCGGGGTATAGTTTTGATAGTCCAAGTGCGGGTCATCCTGGGATTCAGAAGACCTATGCACTAGTAAAAAGACAGTTTTATTAGCCTAGTTTGTTTAAGAACGTCCAGACTTATGTGCTGAAATGCAGTAAGTGCCAGGTCAATAATCATGAACGTCTTAAGTAAGGTTGGAGGACTACTCCATCCGCTGGAGATTCCTCAAGGGAAATGGGAAAGCATTTCCATGGATTTCATTACCGGTTTACCCAAGACGAGTGGAGGGAATGACTCGGTGTGGGTGGTAGTGGACAGGTTAACTAAAATGGCAAATTTTATTGCCACGAAGAAAACTGTAAAAATGCAAGAGTTGGCAAAACTCTTTATTGAACATCTCTACAAGCTATATGGCCTGCCCGCAGATATAGTGTCGGATAGAGATAGAAAGTTCAACAGTCATTTTTGGAGAGAAGTCTTCAAAAAGCTGGATACTACTCTGAGTATGAGTACAGCAGATTATCCGGAGTCTGATGGTCAAACTGAAAGAGTTAACCAAATTCTAGAGGATATGTTGCGGTCTTATGTTAGTAAGAAGCAATCTAATTGGGAAGAGTACTTACCCTTACTGGAGTTTGCCTATAACAGCTCCAAACACTCAGCAACTGGATTTACACCATTCATGTTAATGTATGGATTCCAGCCGAGATCTCCGATGGTTGTAGGCCTAGAAAAGGAGAAGATTCAATTTGTCAAGGATTTCCTTGAAGATATGAATGATATGCTCAGAGCCGCACGTAAGAGTATTCGTAGCGCTCAGGATTGCGCTAAAACTTATGCGGATAAAGGACGAAGAAAGGTGACCTTTGCAGAAGGTGACTTTGTATTCCTCAAGGTTCCTGCGCAGTCAAAAACCATGAAAACGGGAAAGTGTGATAAACTTTCTCCAAGATATTATGGTCCTTTTAAAATCCTTAAGAAGATTGGGGATGTAGCATATAAACTTGAGTTACCGGAGAGTTCTCAAGTCCATCCTGTCTTCCATGTCAGTAAACTGAAGAAATCAGTTCACGGGTTAGAGAACGTAGTTTCTCCAAAGATTTTGGTGGACTTGATAGAGCCACCAAAGATACCACATGAACCTGAAAGGATTCTATAGTATCGTGATAGACAGACCCGACATAAAGTGTACCGGGAGGTACTTGTTAAATGGACAGATAGGGATGAGGAGGTAGCTACCTGGGAACGCCGTAGTGCAATTTCCAAAAGGTTTCCCCAGTTTGTTTTCGAGGACGAAAACTCTTCTTAAGGGGGGGGTAATGTCACGTAGGCTGTAATGCCTGTGGTGGTGACCGACGGATGGCCATGTCCGGGGTTCAGTGGGAGAGGACGCCCATGCGGAGTCATGGGCGGCCAGGCTAGTGTGGACGGCAGGCCACACACTATATAGCCTGGGGGATGAGGGGCAATCCTTATTCTTCCTCTATGGCTGGGTGGTGAGCCAGAGGCCATCCCCTCTTGTGGTAATGCCCGTAGCGGCGTTACGGGAATGTAACACTTGGGTGGTGAGCCAGAGGCCGTCCCCTCTTATGGTAATGCCCGTAGCGGCGTTATGGGAATGTAACACAATGGGATCATGACACCTAGATGATAATGAAAAGTGACACATGGCAACATGCTTTATGCCTAGTTTTGCATGCCGTGATCACTCCTTCGGTTTCTCATGATCATGTCAACTATCCCCATGTCACGTCAATGATGGTCGTGATCACGTCAGATGGTATGCATCAGATGTTGAGATATCGAGCTCATCTAGTGAGGCGGTGGACACTGATGATGCGCCTGGGGGATAGGCCCCACACTTACACCACTGACATGGTTGGTGAGGTCATGGGTGATATGCGGCCACTGGGATGACAGGATGTGTGACAGCCGTTCTAGAGACTAGCATAGTTATAGTGCCAGCTCATTTAGTTGGGTTCACACTATAGAGAACCCTAGTATGTATTTGGTTGAGTACCATTTCATATAGTGTGTACTCTTATCTTTGTATATAGTGTGTTGAGTGTTGTGTGAAGAAGAAGAAGATTTTCAGCCTCTCACCTTGTGTGTTCTCTTTTAGGGTTTTGTGAGTGTGTGTGTGCTTGCAAGAGCTCAAGCTCTCTTCTCCCCTGCATCTTTTCATGGTATCAGAGCCTGGTTCATGCTAAGGGCTGAGCTGGAAGCAAGAGAAGCACAGGAAGCGTTACAAGGGTAAGAGCTTCATCTACTCTTCCCTATTTGTGTTGGCGACTATACCCTTGTCAGGAGCTCTACTTACGGGAGGCACCGGCAAACAATCTCTGATTGAGGAGCTTTCTTCGCAGGAGAGTAAAGCTAAAGGGCAACTAAATTGTCCTATTGGATGTCGTTTTTTGGGCCGAAAACTTGTTTCGGGCGCGTTAGGACCTCCGTTTTTCAAAAAGCAGGCAATTTCGAGCACTACTACGGGTAAGTCATCGATTCTATGCAGAACTTTGTTTTAAGAACTACAGGAAGACAGATTGGTTGTGCAGACATTGTGTGTGCTGCAAGGAGGTCAATAGTTGCCATTGGGTCTATGTATGCACATTGAGGTCACTAGTTGTGACATTTGAGTGTAGTACAGTACTGCCACAGAAAATACAGCAGTTTGTGCGCAGGACAAACCAGAGTGCTGTTTCTAGTAAATTTGTGTGTCTAGCAAGATGTCAAATGATGGCATAAACCAGATTTTTGCTGAGAAGCTTGATAAGAACAACTTCCATGCTTGGAGGTTCAAGCTGACAAATTTCCTGATAGGAAAGGTTTACTGGG
The DNA here is from genome assembly GCF_041138505.1 of Cibotium barometz. Lineage (NCBI taxonomy): Eukaryota > Viridiplantae > Streptophyta > Polypodiopsida > Cyatheales > Cibotiaceae > Cibotium > Cibotium barometz. Next base: position 18,732,076 of record NC_141075.1, read on the forward strand.
ACTACATAGAAGGTGAGCATGAAGAGGCACCGGAGATACCGGAGATCAATCCGACTGCTCTGCAGATGTGAAAGAGTTCAAGGATTGGAACCAAGGAGCCAGAAAAGTTATGTATTGGATCTCTATCAGTATATAAGACACCATGATTGGGTACATAGAGAATGCCAAGTCCCCCAAGGAGGCATGGGACACCTTGGTAAAACTCTATGAAACGAATACCAAGGCACAAAAGATATAGTTGAAGAATGAAATTCATACTGTGGAGAAAAAGAGCATGTCTGTGATGATGACTATGCATTGAAGATCAAGGGTATTGTGGAATCCCTTGCATCTATTGGCGTTTCAGTAGATGATGATGATAAGGTGGAAGTCTATCTACGTGGTCTTGGGCCACAATACAAGGCGTTCAAGACATCTATTCAGACTCAGGATAACATTCCCAATTTCACAGATTTGGTGTCTATGTTGATTATAGAAGATAAGAGCTTGGGTGAAGAGCAACAGTCTTCAAAACAAAAATAGTTCAGAGCAACAGGCCTTCTACACAAGTTCAGGAAGAGGACGAGGTAGAGGAGAGGCCGTGGACGCGGCCAAGGAGGTGGTGGAACAAGTAATCAGAATTATGGCCAGTAGCAACAATAACAACAGTCCCAAAACTCACAAAACAATAACACGCAGGTGGAAGAGGCCAATTCAAAGGAAGGGGAGTCAAAGAGGTCGTGGAAATTGGCAAAGGCAGTATAATGATACATGTGGATGCTTTTATTGTGGTAGGCCTGGATATGTGTAGGCAGATTGTTATAAGAAGCAGGCTGACATGCAAAATGGAAAATTGCAGCAAAACGACTATGCATCCTCAAGCAGAAACAATGAGGATAATGAACGGTTGTTTGTTATGCAACATGGCATTAATGCAACGTCTGAAAATGTTAAAGCAACACATAAAGATGATGTATGGTACGTTGATTCAGGTGCTTTGAACCACATGACAAGTCATGGGGAGTGGTTCAAGGAGATGAAAAACCTTGAAAGACCAGGTTTTATGGAAACAGGGGATGACAGTGCTCATCTAATTGCCCATGTTGGAGATGTTCCATTGTCTATGCAGGATGGCAAAGTGAAGTACCTTGTACTTCATGTTCCAAACATAACAAAGAATCTGGTTTCCGTTGGCCACATGATTGAGCAGGGTTTGTAGGTTCGGTTTAATCTTGATGGTTGTTATGTTGAAGACTTTAAAGACAAGTGTAGGTTGGTTGCAAAAGGCAACAGAGTAGACAGAATGTTTACATTGAATGTAAACATGCCTGAAGTGAGTGCTGCGATGTTTGCAAATGGTTCAGGAATTGTTGCAGACACAGACATTTGGCATAAAAGAATTGGAAATGTGAATGTGCAAAGAATGAAGTCTATGCAGACTAAAGGAATTCTGACAGGACTACCAAAGTTTAAAGTTGAAGGTATGCAGAAAATATGTGAAGCATGCCAATTTGGAAAGCAAACAAAGCATGTATTTTCTCGTGACAGAAATGTGAGCAGAAATGCACTAGATGTTGTGCATTCAGACATTAGGGTCAAAAATGGCTAGAAAAGGGCTGTTTGTTAATCTAAGGATTAAGAAATTGTCCAATTGTGAATTGACACGTATACAAAAGTATGGCATTCTTGTCTCCTCTAAATGTCTTCTTAACGGTTCTATTTTAGTGGCGAACAGCTAAAACGGCTTAATTTAGACGTTTACGATGGCTAACATTAAAGTTTGGGTCCAAAATAGTGACATCTTGTTCCATTTTATATTTCAAAAAATCAAGCAGAAAGATACAAAATCTTCTCTTTTCAGGCTCTGAAAACAACGCTATTAATGACAAATCACCAAATTTTTTCAAACGTCTACTTTCCACCTTCCCTTCATTTTGGCATATGGCTTATTCTCCTTTCTTTGCATTTTCAAAAGACTCACTATTTTTCTCTCATCTGTGAGCTTCTATGGCATCCTCACGTCGTCCTTCTCATAATATAACTTCTTGTGATTTTCATAACACCAGAGAGGATGGTGTTTGGAAACCCATGTCTTTTCGTGTGAATGATTGGGTAACAATGCTTCCCTCTTGCAAAGGTGCCCACAGGGTGAAAAGAACCAAGCAAAATGAAGTGAAATCCCATTGGAAAGGTCATGTTCTTGCCTTCAAAGTGACCGACAATGGCTGGCTTGCAAAAGTTCAACATGTCTACATGGCCAAAGACATGGTGTTGAACTTTTCTCCATTCTTACTGTAATTTAACAAAACTTTATCTATTTGATACAACACAATATTTCTCCTTCTGATATATTTGTTGTTTGTTTAATTTCAGTTATCTTTCCATCAACAGCTGTGGAGTGGCAGCCTCTTGAGAGCTTAAGTGGTACATTCAAAGCAATTCACAAGGGGATTGCAGATGTAATGTATGCAGACAAACCACCTTCATTTTACAAATCAGTGGATATATTTGTGTATTTTGCAGAATACAGGGTTCCATCAAGAGAAGGTATTCATGGAGAATTATATGACATACCTATTCCCACATTAATGTCACTCGAATGGGAAGTTTCTGATCCAAATACCATAACAAGCTTCAAATCCAAAATCAAAGATGATATTCTTAAAGCTATGTCTCCTAGAAGGATTTCAAGAAGGATAAAAATTCAATGGTTCTTGCCTATACATGTCTTTGTGGCATGTTTCAATACAATGGAATTGGAGAGGACAAGAACGATGTGGCTTAATAGAAGACTATCTACGACTGATCTGGACACTATACTTGGAGAAGGATGGAGTACCAAGGAAACTTTTCATATTGGCGACAATATCAGTTGTAGAGTAAGCCCAAATTCTATGTCTATCTCATACCAACTATGTCGTCAATCCCTAGTTTTGGGCTATGACTATAGGAGATGGAAAAGCAAGCTTGGTAGTTGGGTCCCTTTGGATTCTGAAGAGAATTGTCTAGAGTTTGAATTTAACATCATAGTCCATCCATTCATAGATCCTAGGAACCTTATAGTAACATCAAACTGGAGACTACAACATGTAAGAGAGTCGCTTGAGTTTCTGGATGAAACATCACCTGAATATAGATTCAAAGTAGATGATATTGTTGTTAGTACAAGGATGGAGACTGTAACCTCATGCATCACATGTCTTCCCCCAAAAAAAGTTGTATTTGAGCCACTTGCAAGGGCAAGTTTGTTAAGCTGAAAAGGATTTCTCCAATAATGTAATCAATATATTCTGCTAAATTTCGTCTTGACTTCTTCACAAAAATGGTCAACATATTGTTCACAACACAAAACAAGGTTTAACAGTTGAATATCAAATTGTTGATACTGAATTTAAGTACAGAATATAGTCCCAAAAAGGGTATGTTCGTATGGACAAAATGAACAAAACAAAAGCCAATTTGTGGAATCACTCAACAAAATCAACTTTTCTTTTGGCATGGGATGACCCTGGATCTTTAGAGAATCTTTCTCTCTTTTGTTTGCTTCGATCAAATTTGGCTGATTGAGATTCAAGTTCCGGTGTTTTGAGCTCTTGAGGTGTTGGAAAGGAAGACTTTGCAGCGGATTCCTCAACTGGTGGTAAGTTGGGCTCTTCTCTGAGATCTTTAGGTGTTGGCGAGGGAGATTTGGTAGTGGGGTCTGGTTTTGGAGAAGGTTCTTTGGAGGTTGGCTTTGGAGACTTGGCAGTCTTCTTGGGGAACATGAAAAAGAAATTGAATGGAGAGCCAACATTTTTCCTCTTACTTTCTTTATTGGATGAATGATGCGTCTGAATTTTAAATTTCACTGGTGAGTGAAACGGAAGACCTTTAGTAGCACTCTTCTCTTTGACAGGGGTCTTCTCTTTGATTGGGGTTTTCTCTTTGACAGGGGTCTTCTCTTTGACAGGGGTCTTCTCTTTGATAGGAGTCTTCTCTTGAGCTGGCGAAGAGCTCTTCTCTTTAGCAGGAGGGCTAGGGCTCTTCTCTTTAGCAGGAGGGATAGGGCTCTTCTCTTTAGTAGGAGGGCTAGGGCTCTTCTCTTTAGCAGGAGGGCTAGGACTCTTCTCTTTAGCAGGAGGGCTAGGGCTCTTCTCTGTAGCCTGAGGGCTCATCCCTTTAGAATGTGTCTTCTTTTTAGTGGTGCTCTTTTTCCCCTTGGAAGATCTGCTCTTAGTAGAGCTCTTCTTTCTTTCCTTCTTCTCTTTGGCAGAGGTCTTTCTTTTTGGATGAGCCATCCTTGACATGGCTTTTCTTCTCCTCCTTTTTTCTTTTCTTTGAAGTTGTACCCTTGGCTCCTTTCTCAGGTGGAAAGGGGGAATCAGGATCAACTGGATTGATAGATCTTTCCAAAACCATAGACACTGCCTTCTCCCTTACCCAACTTACCCAAGAATCTGGATATCCATGCAACTAAGGCAAAAGAAAATGATAAAATTTCTTAATATGAGAAAGTCACTAAATGTATTGACCCAATCAATGCTATCATTACATGAACTTACAGTAAGTGTTGTCATTCTAAATCTTGACTCAAGATATCTCCAAGCATTAGCAAGCACTATCCATCCACAAGATATTGAGTCTTTCTGCAAAGGAACTTCCTGATTGTAGTACTTAAAATCTTCAAGTTTGTAGTCTTCATAGGTGGAACCTAGAAAACTCAAGATAAGTTTGGCAGCACTGCAAGCATAAAATATTGAGGGTCAACCAAACAATTGAAAACTTACAAAATATTGCTCTAGAACATAAACCATGGTAAAGTTGATTCTTAAATTTTACTTCTCCCATGAATGGATGCTAAAGAATTCATAAAGATTACATCTCTATCCAATAGATTGAAGATAATAAGACTCCAATGGCCTCTGTGATAAGATGAATACTGCAATTAGTTGTGAATATTGTAATGATGGAGAAAAGGGTATACAATGTAATTGAGTGTGAGTCTTACACTTCAACATAAGGGTATACAATGATATTGCATGTCAGCATATCAAAGTGCTTTAGAAAACTTGCAAGATCCCCTTGCCTATTGAATAGGCACTGTGTAACAAGGGGATCAAGAATGGTCACTTGTATAGCCATTGAGTCAGGAAGATCCCTCATAAGATATCTGGAGACATAAACAAAACATATCAATAAAATATGGAATCTGAGAAATTCATCAAGAAAGCAAAAGGAAATCCACACAAACCTCAGACAGATGAAGAGGACCGTGTCAGATATCTCAATATTGTGATTCACAAGCATACTTGTATCTTCAGGGGCAATGTCACAATAAACCTCATCCTCTCCATGCATGGAGACATCTACTATCATTTGACCTGTTACATTCTGATAAAGTTCTGAATTGGATGCATGAAGAATTTCAGCTTGCTGAGAAAGAATGGCATCCTCTGTAATCTTCTCCTGCTCTCTCTCTTTCTCCACTTCTTCTTTAATATCTTGAGCTTTTCTTGTACTATAAGTATGCGAAACATCTTCAATAACAACTGATTGTTTGGGTTGTCTTGTTGGAGGAATATTAAGAATTTCAAAAGCCCTCATATCTTGACTTGGAATGGGTTCCAAAGCTTTGTCAAACTTGTATCTAAGTCTGGACACAAGCACAAAATCTTTGCTCATGAGAGTGATCCTATGAGCAAATGCAGCAGCAATGTATCCATCATTCATAAAGTCGATCAAAAAATCCTCAGCAGCCTCTTGAAGACACATAAGGGCCTGTGACTCCCATCGGACTTTATCAAGATTTGTGTTTCTCATTCTGCCAACAACCAACCTTTCTGATATGTCCCTGACAACCCGCATAAATGGCAGTCAAGGGATGAGAAGATTAGTAGATTTCTGTGCAGCTCTGATCTCTCTTAGTGACTTCACCTGATAGTTTAATATCTTTCTTGCTGTTGCCCTAGCACGAGGCTTTGGAGGAGGCTTTTCTTGTTTTTCATCAACAACTGGCGTTTTGGAAGATCCTGGTTGGTCTTGAGCTTTTTCAGTCTCCAAAGGGGCGTAGACTTTCCTTGCAGTGTGTTTTGTCCTCGCCATTGAAGTTAAAGAAAAAGAATAGACCCTATCGGGATGATTTGTGAATTGAGAAAAAAAAACTAACAAAGGCCCGAACTAAGCGATGGGGCGGATACGAATTGTTTAGATTTGCTCTATTGCTTGATTCGGGCTAAGACTACAGGAGACGGAACTAAGCGATCAGAAGCTTCGAAAAGCATTTGAATAGCTCAATCGATTGATTCGGGCTGAGACTATAGGAGATGGAACTAAGCGATGAAAAGCTTCCAAAGGCATCGAAATAGCTCAATCGCTTCATTCGAGGAATTTCCAAGTGATAGGGGAGGATCTGGAACCAAGCGATGAAGAAGGTCCGAGATGTTCGGATGAGCGTTATCACTTGATATGGGTGAGAAGGGTAAAAGGAGATTCCGAGAATTTCGGAGGAGCAATTTCGCTTGATACCGTGTCGGTGAAAAATAGAAATGTTTTCAAGAAAATTAAATTTTTATACCTCGAATCCGTCGTACATAGGACCATTGGATACACGTGTCATGTAATCATTTTTGCCACGTGGCACGAATGGTCACTATTTAAGGTATTTTTGCCACGCTCCACGTGCTCCGTCGTATAATCTCAAAAATTCTCTCTCGCTTTTTTTTGCCAAAGCCCGCACCAGATGATAGAAACATTCCTTTACCTTTGGACCACTTATTTTCGCTTAGTCGGCCTCTATTTTGCAAGCTCTATTTTGTAAAAACTCTCTCTCTCTCTTTTGGACCTTCAAATTGCCAAAGCCCGCACCAAGCGATAGAAGCATTCCAAATATTTTGGACCACTTATTTTCGCTTAGTTCGCACTCTGCCATATAGGGACTTCCAAGCCTTCTTCAGAATTGTTCCAGCGTTTTTCTCAAATATCACAATGAGTAAAAGTGTTGAGGGAAGACATGAACTTGTTGAAGAAAGCCCAACTGAAAGAATCTTGAATGCTATTTTGCAAGATGGTCATGACATGAAGGTATACGCAGATGCAGTGGAGATATTCAATCCAAGGTTTGTTCTTTCAGATGTTTTGATGAAGCTTAAGGACATTCTTGAAGAGGAGTACAAACAATTTGAAATGTCAATTGAAGGTCATTGTTTCCATATCGGAGACAATGATTTTTCTCACCTTACAGATTTTACTCACCTGTCAATGGAGAAAGCCAAAGTTACAAAGAGGTTCAGTAGATTTTCAAATAGAATCTCTTTCACATGCCCTTCATCCATTTCTTGTCCAATTCATAAGAAGCTTTGTAACCTTGTCCCCAAAGATGTCTCCTTTCTTTTCTTTCTATTTTTGAGAGCAGAAATAAAAGATAAAGAGCAAGAATCAGATATTGATGCAGAGAAGGAGGAAGAAAACTTAAATGTCACCACAATCTCAAAGCTAGAGAAAAGTGAGATTTTAGAAGAGGAAGAAATTGATGTTCAAGCTGAGGAGAAAGTGCAAATCTTGATGTTGCTGAATTTAGGGCTTTCACTGTTACTGAAGAGCCCTCAAAGGAAGCAAGCATATCTGAATCCTCCGTTACTGTTCCAAGCCTTCCTTTCTTCTATATCAATGAGAAAGATTTTATTCCTTTGTCCTATCTTCAATGTCTCTTTAATATCAGGGAAGACTACTGTATTGCAGCAATTTCAGACGCTTGTGAGGTGACCAAAGACTTTATTGATACAGAAGTAGAGTCAAAGGAAGAGTTTTTGGCACTTGATTTGCAAACATCTAACCATTCATTTATCCCTGCTCCTCCTGATGCACTTACCTTGTGCCTTAAAAGAGTGGATGAGGAGAAACCTTCCCTTAGAGATGAGGATTTTGAGAACAGGCTTATTGAGTTAGGTGTAGAGTCTTTTGGCAGAGATTTCAAGCTTCAGGTAGATTCTGATAAAGTGGAAAGGGTTGGCTCATGCAACTTGATGACAGACAAAGTAGTAATTGAGGATGAGTTGCAGAAGGTAGTTTCCTTTTAATCTTTTGCAAAATGTTATTGTGATTGTAATTTTTTTAAAGTGAGGTTTTTGTCTTTTGCAGATTGAATTGATTGATAAGGATGATTTTCTAGGAAGAGCTAAAGGCAGCAGAGTGAAAGCTACAGAGACTAGGTCAAGAAGGCCTTCATCTGCTCTCATGCACTACTTACCTACATTGGATAAGGCTGTGTTCTGTGCATTCCACATGAACTTCTCTGAAGATGCTGAGTTGCCAATATTTGCCTTGAAGGTGTTGTCAAGGTTCATTGGATACACTCCCCTTCAAATAAATGCTAACAAGGTCTTGCTTCTAGAGAGAGCTGCTGCTCTTAGAATCTTTGGATATGCTGCAGGTTTCAATGCCTCAAGAGCAGGATACTTTCTTTGCTACTCTAGCTATGCAGCTCTGCAGATAGCTGAGGAGTCAGATATCAATCTTCTTGGAGGTTATCGAAGGAGGCAATTTTTGAGATACAGAGGTGACATGCCAAATAGTCCCAAGAGAATCAAAAACTAATGTATACACAAGATTTTGCAAGGACTGATTATAATTCAGCAAATATTTTGTAAGAGATACAAATGTGTTAGTAAATCATTAGTCTCTATCTTGAGGTGTTTGTGTAGTTTCAGATTGCTGGTTCTTTGATCTCATCCTTTGTAATTGCCTCCTATAGAACCAATTGAATAATTCTTTAAGTGCATTGCTTCTTCTTTGACCACCTCCTCTTCTGGTACATCTGAAAAAGGAAGTTCTCGTCATAGTGAGACTTTTCCATTCCTTGTGTGTTCCATGTTGCAAGGAGTCCTTCTGTAGCAAAATATGGTCCATGCAAGTAAAGAATATGCTACAAAGACAATTCTTTGTTACTAAATTTAAGAAATTACACTTTAATTTTAACTGTTTTGATAAGTCTGAACACTCACCAAGTAATAAGTTATGTCTTTTTCTCCCCAGGCATCTATGATAGCTTTTATTAAAAGCTTTATTGCTTTTTTAAAATCATCTGCATAAGTATTTGAACCAACTTGTTGTCTTAGGACTTCGAAAAAATTGTCGAGTTTTTTCCAAACTTCCATACGTTTGTTGGCTACATCTGGTCTACTTTTGACATTTGTGGTAATGACACATAGATGTTTCCAGCAGTTCCACATTGCATTGACTTGTTCGGTGTCATGGTTGCTCAAAAATCTTCTTGCTTTTGCTCCTCCCATTGAAACATCTTGCAGAACATCACCTGTACCTCTATAAAGAACAGGATCTTTTTTAAGATGCACTCCACCATGGAAACCCATTTGAGAGAGCAAGGCTTCGCATTTTTCTATGCACTCATCTGCAAGTTTAGTCGGCTTAATAGAATATGCATAGTTCAGATGAAGTCGGAGCAATTTGTCCAAGATTCTTATCTCTGCATGCAATGTACATATATGCACATTTTTTAAATGTATTGGTAGATTTGGATCCCAAATTTTAACAGAAGTTGGATAATCGACAACATTCACATTATTTCTGGATGGTGGTTTTTCAATCTCATTTTCTGCAAGCCATTCTCTTGTCTGTTGAAATATACAAGTGAATAGGGTGTGTGTGGGAACAAGCTCTTGGATAGAGGCTGTAAAAGAGGAGATGTAATTGTGAAAGAACCTGTGAAAAGGTTAGAAGAATCTACTGGGAGAGAATAATGGATAGCATGAGGGAATTTAGGAGTGTGGAGATATTCTGGGAGATATTCAGGGAAAAGAGAAGAGGTGGAGAGAATCAGGCAAAAGGTGGAGATATTCAGGGAGTGAATCATGGAGAAATCAATGGGATTTGATGCTTGATGTAAACTCTATAAATTGAGGCATAGCCCTAATGAGAATTTGCTGGTTTTTGAGTATCCATGCCTACATTAATCTATCTGCTAATTATTTACTAATTACGTCTTAATCATTTCTTAATCACTTTGTTAATCATGTTGATTCTAGTGTATGATCCACCCTAGCTCATCATTATGCTCAAATTTCAACATGGTATCAGAGCCATGCCTAGAATCAACCAGATTTATGAGCCCATTAGTTAATTAATGAGGATTAGTAAGATAATTAGCAAAAAATCAGTTTTTAGTGAGTTTTTCATCTTCCCCTTCACCCCCAGCCCAGTGGAGGACTCCATTCTCCTTGCACACATAACATTAGGCTAAGCCCTCTTAGGTACTCATAGTAGACTTATAGGGCTACACACATCTCAAATCTTGTGGGCTAATTCAACGCAGAACGCCGGCGGGAGCTCGATTTGCAGGCTACATTTTTCTGAGATGTTTTTGACATTGCAGCTTCCACAGATCAAAGCTCTCTAATTCCTCTTAGCCCAAGGGGTAATAAAGCATGCTCTACAAGCTGGTGAAGACAGAATTCAGTTTCATCAAGTCTACATTGAGATCAAAGCTCTTCGTCAAATCTGCAGGTGACCTTGGTAAAACAGAGATTAAGCTTTCATTATTTGGTCAAATCTTGTGTTTCTTGGCTTAATCCTCTACTAGACTCATTGCTATTGATGCCTTTGAAAGCATTTGAGCTCATTTGAAGTGGAAGGCACCAGATCTGAGCTCCCCGCATACTCTGTTTTTTGCACACAATCCAGAGCATTAATTTGCTAATCAGTGATTAATCAGTGCTAATCACTGTACTTTGGTGCAATTGAGGGTTCAAATTAACCTGATACAGATCCCTATAACTTCAGATTTCAAATCGGAGTTGGTTTGATACTCCAACCATCCCGTACAAATTGGTTACCCTTAATTTAATGTAATTTCTGGTAAAATTGGGCTGATAAAATTGTGAAAATCATCATTTTGCACCCCGAGAAGACTGGAAGAAGAGACGGACGCGTGGAGAGATGCTGCCACGAGAAGAAGACTGAAGAAAAGAGAAGATGTGAGGCTCCAAAGAGTGAGGAGCCATGTGAAAATCTCTGAGAGAGAGAGAGAGAGAGAGAGCCCACAACCCAATGTAACCTGCCCCAACAAAGTAAAACCACCTCTGAGCCACCGATGATGTAGGCCAAGTGGTAGATGTATGTGTGAGCACTTTAGTCAAGGTCGCGGGCACTTATAGTAGCCTTGGACACATAGAGAGAGAGAGAGTGTGTCAAGGACTATGGAGTTTAGGGACTTGAGGCACTGGTCGCGGACTGTCAAGTAAGAGAGAAACTTGATACAGGGTCCAGGTGTGCTGAGATAACTTGAGGGGAGGAGTAGACACTGGTCGCGGACTACCAAGTAAGGGGTGGCAAACTTGGTATAGGGTCTAGGTGTGCTAGGATTATTCACTTGAGGGGAGGTGTTGAAATATACAAGTGAATAGGGTGTGTGTGGGAACAAGCTCTTGGATAGAGGCTGTAAAAGAGGAGATGTAATTGTGAAAGAACCTGTGAAAAGGTTAGAAGAATCTACTGGGAGAGAATAATGGATAGCATGAGGGAATTTAGGAGTGTGGAGATATTCTGGGAGATATTCAGGGAAAAGAGAAGAGGTGGAGAGAATCAGGCAAAAGGTGGAGATATTCAGGGAGTGAATCATGGAGAAATCAATGGGATTTGATGCTTGATGTAAACTCTATAAATTGAGGCATAGCCCTAGTGAGAATTTGCTGGTTTTTGAGTATCCATGCCTACATTAATCTATCTGCTAATTATTTACTAATTACATCTTAATCATTTCTTAATCACTTTATTAATCATGTTGATTCTAGTGTATGATCCACCCTAGCTCATCATTATGCTCAAATTTCAACATTGTCCCTGTGCTTGCCATGCAATAAAGACATGGATATTTGGTATTTGCTCCTCCACATACACCAAACATACACTTCAACGCCTTAAGGTCGGCACTCAAATGCCATTCCACAATGAAATCACCCATGTCGTCTACATTAAGGTGTTCACCTGCATTTTGGCTCTAAATAACTGAAGGAATGTCCGTATGTGAAAAGAGCCACTTTAATGTTTCATGACTCTCTACTGGCACATGAGCTGATCCAATCTACCATAGCTCCATTTCTGATTGAGTTTTGTGGTATGGAGAATCAAGCTTACCTTGACTATAGTCCAATGCTTTATTCATTTAGGGATATAGATATTCTTTCCATTTTTTGACATTTTTGGATTTGAGCTTCATCTAATTTTGTAAGATTCCTCCCCCACCCCCTTTTTGATGTCTAGTATCTTTCCCTGTAATCAATCCCTCTTCAGAAATATAAAGACCTTGTTTCTATCTGTTTTAGCCTAGAGAGAGAAAAATATTCTAGAGAGAGAATATTCAGATTTTGAATATTTTTGGATAGAAAAATATCTCTTCTAATTCAGATGAGTTCCCCTGAAACAGAAATTCAAAAAGAATTTTCCAATGTGCAATTAGAATTAATTGAAAATAGGTATAAAGAACCTTAGCCTAAGGGTCTAGATTTTCAGAAATCTTTAGACTATGGTCCAATTAAGGTTCCTATGGACCAATAGCATCAATCCATGTGTAGGGAGGAGATAAATCCAACTTGTAAAAAGAAAATACCCAAAAATGAGTAAATGCTCACATAAGATGAAGAGTTGAAAATGTACAAGGTTTATTAGTAAAAAATTATGAGCAATATTAAAAGTATGACATATGTAAGGAAGAGGAGTTCTTTAAAGGAGGTGCATATTTCACATAAGATGAAGAGTTGAAAATGTACAAGGTTTATTAATAAAAAAATTATGAGCAATATTAAAAGTATGACATATGTAAGGAAGGGGAGTTCTTTAAAGGAGGTGCATATTTCACATAAGATGAAGAGTTGAAAATGTACAAGGTTTATTAGTAAAAAACTATGAGCAATATTAAAAATATGACATATGTAAGGAAGGGGAGTTCTTTAAAGGAGGTGCATATTTCACATGCTTGAATGAGTTTTAAACTCATAAAAATTGAGATATTTCATCTCTCCTCTCTCCTCATTCAAGTCTAGTTCCAAAAAGTTAGCTTAACTAACCTAAAAATGGTCAAATATTGACCAAACTGATTTAGAAAATTCTAGAATCAGTTTGTTTGGTTAGGAGCTCAATTTTTCCTATAAATAGAAGCCTCACCCTTGTTGAAAAATATATAGTGTTTATGCATCGTTACTCTACTCCACCTAAGCCAAGAACTGTGAATTCATTTAATAATTCACTAGTTTTTGGAGCTTCCCTTTTTCTTCAATCCCCATTAGTGGCTCCATCAACATACTTAACCAATTGATTGGTTGGGGGCCTCTACCGTGAATAAAGAATCAAGCAAGTTGTAAGGTAATTAGTGAATATTGATCTTTCTATAATTTCTCAATGTTTCTCTCTTCTCAACCCCTCTCAAGCTTGAGAAGTTTAATTGGTATGGTTTTTTTTTAAATGCTATTGAAGTTTGAATAGTAGTGAAGAGTTACATAATGCTATTGAAGTTAATTTTCATTTATGTTTAAATTCTAATGATTTTTATGTAAATTCTCTCTCGCACTCAAGAAATGGTCGTACTCATGACCCATTCTCAATCCAAATGAAGCTTTTCATAAAGCTTTTCCTTAATCCAAGATTAAGCTATGCTTGAGGCCAAATTAATGGCTTTTTTCTATGCTTTTAGTTTATGCATATTGATGATTCAATCTATTATAGATTAATGATCCAATTAGAGATCATTTTAATTATTTTCTTAATGATAAGCTTTATCCCTTAGAAAAAATTGAGATTTATCAGTCATAGCAGCGGAGCTATGGCAAAATTTTTATAAAAATTATGCATAAAATAATTTCATTCAAAGCATAAAAAGAGGACTTCCTACCATATTCTAGGAATTATCATCCTAGATTAATTGAAAGAATTTCATTATAATCATGGAGAAATTGAATTTTAATATCATGCATAAAGGATAATTTTTTTTATATCAAAAGTGTTACTTTTATCATTTTTAATTTTCATGCATAGAAGTATGCATAAAGGAAAAAATTTTATATCAAAAGTGTTACTTTTATCATTTTTTAATATTTCATGCATAGAAGTATGCATAAAGGAAAATTTTTATATCAAAAGTGATACTTTTATCATTTTTAATTTTCATGCATAGAAGTATGCATAAAGGATAATTTTTTTTATATTAAAAGTGTTATTTTTATCATTTTTAATTTTCATGCATAGAAGGATGCATAAAGGAAAATCTTTTATATCAAAAGTGTTACTTTTATCATTTTTAATTTTCATGCATAGAAGTATGTATAAAGGATAATTTTTTTATATCAAAAGTGTTACTTTTATCATATTGGATTTCATGCATAGAGGTATGCATAAAAGTTGAATATTTTATTATAAAAGTGTTACTTTTAGCATAATTGAATTTCATGCATAGAGGTATGCATAAAAGATATGGGAAGTGATAAGATATGATAAGATGCATGTGGATGTAAATGTGGATGTATAAATGAGGATGTGAAAATGGAGATAAGCATGTAGATGTGGATGTATGGATGTGAATGTGGATGTGGATGTGGATGTATGAATGTGGATGTATGGATGTATGAATGTGGATGTATGAATGTGGATGTATGGATGTGAATGAGGATGTAGATGTGGATGCATGGATGTAAATGTGGATGTGGATGTATGGATGTATGCATGTAGATGTGGATGCATGAATGTGGATGTATGGATGTGAATGAGCATATAGATGTGGATGTATGGATGTGAATGTGCATGTAGATATGGATGTATATATGTGAATGGAAATGTGGATGTGAATGTATGTATGCATGTGGATGTGGATATGGATGTGTATGTATGAATGTGGATATGGGATGTGGATGTATAAATGAGGATGTGAAAATGGAGATAAGCATGTAGATGTGGATGTATGGATGTGAATGTGGATGTGGATGTGGATGTATGAATGTGGATGTATGGATGTATGGATGTGAATGAGGATGTAGATGTGAATGCATGGATGTAAATGTGGATGTGGATGTATGGATGTATGCATGTAGATGTGGATGCATGAATGTGGATGTATGGATGTGAATGAGCATATAGATATGGATGTATGGATGTGAGTGTGCATGTAGATATGGATGTATATATGTGAATGGGAATGTGGATGTGGATGTATGTATGCATGTGGATGTGGATATGGATGTGTATGTATGAATGTGGATATGGGATGTGGATGTATAAATGAGGATGTGAAAATGGAGATAAGCATGTAGATGTGGATGTATGGATGTGAATGTGGATGTGGATGTGGATGTATGAATGTGGATGTATGGATGTGAATGAGGATGTGGATGTGGATGCATGGATGTAAATGTGGATGTGTATGTATGGATGTATGCATGTAGATGTGGATACATGAATGTGGATGTATGGATGTGAATGAGGATATAGATGTGGATGTATGGATGTGAATGTGCATGTAGATATGGATGTATAGATGTGAATGGAAATGTGGATGTGGATGTATGTATGTATGTGGATGTGGATGTATGAATGAGGACGTGATAATGAATGTATGCATGTGGATGTGGATATAGATGTGTATGTATGAATGCGGATATGGATGTGGATATGGATGTGTATGTATGAATGTGGATATGGGATGTGGATGTATAAATGAGGATGTGAAAATGGAGATAAGCATGTAGATGTGGATGTATGGATGTGAATGTGGATGTGGATGTGGATGTATGGATGTGGATATGGATGTGAATATATGATATGTGATGTGAAGGAATCTGAAGTGAAGAGATGGAAAATGATGTGATTGGATGAGTACACATATAAATGAAATGTGGAATAAGTAATGTGGATTGTATGAGGGATAATGTGGAGAAATGAGAGTTAACATAGAAATTGTATTTGTAAACTGTTTGTAAATGCTGTCTGTAAATGGCTGTTTTATGTCAAGAATGCTGGGAAAGCATTTTGACCGTCTTGTGATTAAGGTCGTGGAGACCTAACTGATAAAGTTGCAACTGCTGACGGAGAGTCAATGGAGGACGTCTCACGTAGCAAGGTCGGCCGAGGTCTTGACCAGCCTCGGTTCGATTAAAATGGTGAGCTTCCGGTACGGTGGATGAGGGACCAAGGAAGCGGCCTATGAGTGAAGCGCTAGGTCACCTGCGAAGGATCCTAGAGGGTGCTGACCATACGGTGCTCGGGCTCTGGGTCGCCTAGGATACCCACGCGTGCGTCGAGGAAGATATTGGAACAAGGAGTAAGAGTTGTTTTCTGGAACCGGGCATGGATCTGGTTGACTGACCTTGCTGGTCCTCAACGGATGAGTCCATGGCTCTTTTATATGGATCTGTTGGTTGATCTTGCTGATCTTCAACGAGAGTCCATCTTGATAAGTGATTATATTGTTGAGTATTATGGGCTAGGAACTATTGAAACGGCCCCTGTGTGGACAGGTGGTGAGCGTTCTAGTTGCCAATGATGCCATAGATACTCTGATGAAGGAATGATGGGAAATTATGAATCAACTGGATAAATTGGGAGATTGTGATCAGTGGTACTATGGTTTCATTAAAGGATTGTTTTAAAGTTAGCTGATGCTAAGAAAAAGGCAATTTTCATATTGGGTGTGTAAGTGGTGTGGCTAGTTTTATGTTTGCATGAAATTCCGGCTAGGGGGCCTTGGAACTCTTTTCCTTGGTACCCGGGACAAAACCTAACCAAATTCCAAATTGGATCCCATCACTACAGTGGTTGGGCGGTTGGCTAACCCATGGGATCGGATGGGGTTAGGCTGGACTGATGGATCCGTAAATCGAGACTCAATTTCTGTTATTACGATAGATAAAGTAAATCCCGGATAGTAATTGTTCTATGGATAGGAATCAACGGCTGTGCCTCCTTGGTGGGGAAAAAAGCGTTGATCCCAATGATCCAAGTGCAAGTTTCTTCCTTGATCCGACCAAGTATCTTTATAGATGCAGTCGGATCTGTTTGATCAGTAAGAGTTTTGACTACGTTAGAGTAAAAATTATCCTGGTGGAATCGCCCGTGCTTTCCAGATAAGGGAAGTTTTTCCGGGTCTGGTTTTGGAAAAAACCGACGGATTAGTCTTTTGTCCGGATATCCGTGGACGAGGCCCCGAGTGTGGGACCCTGCCTCGCGCAAGAAGTGCTACTTCCGCTGCTAGTACCCCGAATCCGTTGCGCGGTGGGAACAGGGATCTCACAGTTGGTATCAGAGCAATTGGTTAATAAAGATCAACTGAGAAGACAAATATATCAAAAATTTATCAAGAAACACAAAAGGGTTATAATTGTGTGAGATAATTCATACGATTTGATATTCAAACTGAAATTCGTAATTTGGTAATTGGGTCTTCAGATGGAAGTACCGCAATTATATAGCATCCCTGACTTGCTTGAGGCCTAGACATGATGGTATTTACCTTATAATTCCAAGAGCCACGACTACCCGTATATACCGAGAGTATACTGCAGCTCTTTACTGACAGTATATACGAGTAAATCTAAGACTTGAAATTATAAGCGTTAATGCTATCCAGATGATGAATTCGAATGTGGTTGATATGATTTTTAATTCTATTTGAGAATTGATGAATTGAATTGGATTCTGATTGAAAATTCTGATTGAAAAATGATGATTTTTGAAATTAGTTGAAATATAAAAATCTGAACAAAACCACAATGAGGATGAATGGGACGAGTCCCAGTGATGATATTCATAACTGGAATGATGATAATGAATTCAGCAAATCACTATGAGATTAGTGGATTGTGCTGTCAAATTGTTACTGTTAACACTTGATCAGTAGATCAAGTTCAGGGATGACAAATTGAGATCTAGCTTAACTGAAATTCCCGTAGAGGAATGTTCAGAAGGAATTTTTTTCGGTCTAATGGACCATTATCGTGTTAAAGTTATGAATGATATGATTTAAATGAATTGTTATTTAATGATGAGTTCTATTTAAGGGATAATTATCCCAGTATTCTGTTGGGTTGACCAGAATATAAGGAACCCAGAATAAAATTGGATCTTAAGAAAAAGAGTTGTCCTCTACCTTGCGAGATGAGGACATCTCGCTCTTTTCAAGTGGGGTAGAATGTAAGATTCTCCCCCAGCCTTCGAGGTATACAGGAGTAAGAATCTCCCTTTCTGATCTTATAATTATTCTCTCTCTAAAATAAAAGAAAGATTTTGTTTAAAAAAAAGGAAGAACCTTTTCCCTGAATACTTCTCAAGAGTCCCACCTGTTTTAAGGATTCAGAACAATGAGTTCAGAAGTGAGAATCGATGTTTTGGATATCAAGGTTTTGGTCTTCATTCGAGTACGGCCCAAAAGAAGTTCTTTATCTCTTAGGAAGTATAAGAAGTTATTCCCAGATATTGTGGACCAAAGAAGGTAGGTAACTTAGCCTACGAACCTCTTTTATCTTCTCATCTCAAGGTTCTTAATGCTTTCTATAGAAATATGTGCCAAACCCAAATCAGGGAAAGACGGTAAAACTTCAGTGGCAAGTTACCGTTGGCTTCTAAGTTACGCTAGCTCCTTCCTTTATATAAGTCGTAACTTTTACTTGTCGCTCACAGTAATCTTACTTCCATCGATCTCCTTTCTTTCTTAATCTCCTTCATGGCTTGGCAACAAGAACTAGTTTTATCCATAATGATTCCTCACCTTCAAGACGCAAGTGAGTCTGTGAAGAAGGATTTTATAGAGCAGTATGAGCGCTCACTTTTCCCTCACTTGGGAACTTCTGTAGCGCAAACCAAATGGCGGACCTATCAAGACATAACTAGGGTAACACCCTGGGGTCAGCAACATTTTCGTAATAATGTCCGCTTGGCCATGGCTATTGAAGCTTTGGGATTGGGTCTCCGATACTACTACGTCATGAGATCAAGGCATCTTGGGTTTTCTGAGCGGGTCTTCTTACTGGCGTGTTTTCTTCCTCATGAGAAGATATGTCTTTATCCCGTTTTTGGCTTGCCTCTCAGAGGTCCTTTTGTTAGATCGCCTCATACCACTGAGATAGGTGCGACAATAACCAGCAGAATCATTCCCATAGATGAGTTACCCTATACTTGTGCAGCTTGTGAGGACTGCTTTTGTGACCATATGATGGACGGACTTATGGAAGTGTAAAGAGTTCTTCTATCTTTACTCTATAAGTTCCGAGAATGAATAAAGTTTAAATCTTGTTCTTATCTTGAATCTTGCTCTCTTGAGACTTTTTTTTTTAAATTGGTGGTTAATCTTGATTAAAATTTTTCTCTAAGTCTCATATTCGTGCATCTTGCGAAATTATCCCAGTTAGCGAGATGAGGACATCTCGCATTTTTTTAAGTGGGGTAGAATGTAAGATTCCTCCCCCACCCCCTTTTTGATGTCTAGTATCTTTCCCTGTAATCAATCTCTCTTCAGAAATATAAAGACCTTGTTTCTATCTGTTTTAGCCTAGAGAGAGAAAAATATTCTAGAGAGAGAATATTCAGATTTTGAATATTTTTGGATAGAAAAATATCTCTTCTAATTCAGATGAGTTCCCCTGAAACAGAAATTCAAAAAGAATTTTCCAATGTGCAATTAGAATTAATTGAAAATAGGTATAAAGAACCTTAGCCTAAGGGTCTAGATTTTCAGAAATCTTTAGACTATGGTCCAATTAAGGTTCCTATGGACCAATAGCATCAATCCATGTGTAGGGAGGAGATAAATCCAACTTGTAAAAAGAAAATACCCAAAAATGAGTAAATGCTCACATAAGATGAAGAGTTGAAAATGTACAAGGTTTATTAGTAAAAAATTATGAGCAATATTAAAAGTATGACATATGTAAGGAAGAGGAGTTCTTTAAAGGAGGTGCATATTTCACATAAGATGAAGAGTTGAAAATGTACAAGGTTTATTAATAAAAAAATTATGAGCAATATTAAAAGTATGACATATGTAAGGAAGGGGAGTTCTTTAAAGGAGGTGCATATTTCACATAAGATGAAGAGTTGAAAATGTACAAGGTTTATTAGTAAAAAACTATGAGCAATATTAAAAATATGACATATGTAAGGAAGGGGAGTTCTTTAAAGGAGGTGCATATTTCACATGCTTGAATGAGTTTTAAACTCATAAAAATTGAGATATTTCATCTCTCCTCTCTCCTCATTCAAGTCTAGTTCCAAAAAGTTAGCTTAACTGACCTAAAAATGGTCAAATATTGACCAAACTGATTTAGAAAATTCTTGAAACAGTTTGTTTGGTTAGGAGCTCAATTTTTCCTATAAATAGAAGCCTCACCCTTGTTGAAAAATATATAGTGTTTATGCATCGTTACTCTACTCCACCTAAGCCAAGAACTGTGAATTCATTTAATAATTCACTAGTTTTTGGAGCTTCCCTTTTTCTTCAATCCCCATTAGTGGCTCCATCAACATACTTAACCAATTGATTGGTTGGGGGCCTCTACCGTGAATAAAGAATCAAGCAAGTTGTAAGGTAATTAGTGAATATTGATCTTTCTATAATTTCTCAATGTTTCTCTCTTCTCAACCCCTCTCAAGCTTGAGAAGTTTAATTGGTATGGTTTTTTTTTAAATGCTATTGAAGTTTGAATAGTAGTGAAGAGTTACATAATGCTATTGAAGTTAATTTTCATTTATGTTTAAATTCTAATGATTTTTATGTAAATTCTCTCTCGCACTCAAGAAATGGTCGTACTCATGACCCATTCTCAATCCAAATGAAGCTTTTCATAAAGCTTTTCCTTAATCCAAGATTAAGCTATGCTTGAGGCCAAATTAATGGCTTTTTTCTATGCTTTTAGTTTATGCATATTGATGATTCAATCCATTATAGATTAATGATCCAATTAGAGATCATTTTAATTATTTTCTTAATGATAAGCTTTATCCCTTAGAAAAAATTGAGATTTATCAGTCATAGCAGCGGAGCTATGGCAAAATTTTTATAAAAATTATGCATAAAATAATTTCATTCAAAGCATAAAAAGAGGACTTCCTACCATATTCTAGGAATTATCATCCTAGATTAATTGAAAGAATTTCATTATAATCATGGAGAAATTGAATTTTAATATCATGCATAAAGGATAATTTTTTTTATATCAAAAGTGTTACTTTTATCATTTTTAATTTTCATGCATAGAAGTATGCATAAAGGAAAAAATTTTATATCAAAAGTGTTACTTTTATCATTTTTTAATATTTCATGCATAGAAGTATGCATAAAGGAAAATTTTTATATCAAAAGTGATACTTTTATCATTTTTAATTTTCATGCATAGAAGTATGCATAAAGGATAATTTTTTTTATATTAAAAGTGTTATTTTTATCATTTTTAATTTTCATGCATAGAAGGATGCATAAAGGAAAATTTTTTATATCAAAAGTGTTACTTTTATCATTTTTAATTTTCATGCATAGAAGTATGCATAAAGGATAATTTTTTTATATCAAAAGTGTTACTTTTATCATATTGGATTTCATGCATAGAGGTATGCATAAAAGTTGAATATTTTATTATAAAAGTGTTACTTTTAGCATAATTGAATTTCATGCATAGAGGTATGCATAAAAGATATGGGAAGTGATAAGATATGATAAGATGCATGTGGATGTAAATGTGGATGTATAAATGAGGATGTGAAAATGGAGATAAGCATGTAGATGTGGATGTATGGATGTGAATGTGGATGTGGATGTGGATGTATGAATGTGGATGTATGGATGTATGAATGTGGATGTATGAATGTGGATGTATGGATGTGAATGAGGATGTAGATGTGGATGCATGGATGTAAATGTGGATGTGGATGTATGGATGTATGCATGTAGATGTGGATGCATGAATGTGGATGTATGGATGTGAATGAGCATATAGATGTGGATGTATGGATGTGAATGTGCATGTAGATATGGATGTATATATGTGAATGGGAATGTGGATGTGGATGTATGTATGCATGTGGATGTGGATATGGATGTGTATGTATGAATGTGGATATGGGATGTGGATGTATAAATGAGGATGTGAAAATGGAGATAAGCATGTAGATGTGGATGTATGGATGTGAATGTGGATGTGGATGTGGATGTATGAATGTGGATGTATGGATGTATGGATGTGAATGAGGATGTAGATGTGAATGCATGGATGTAAATGTGGATGTGGATGTATGGATGTATGCATGTAGATGTGGATGCATGAATGTGGATGTATGGATGTGAATGAGCATATAGATATGGATGTATGGATGTGAGTGTGCATGTAGATATGGATGTATATATGTGAATGGGAATGTGGATGTGGATGTATGTATGCATGTGGATGTGGATATGGATGTGTATGTATGAATGTGGATATGGGATGTGGATGTATAAATGAGGATGTGAAAATGGAGATAAGCATGTAGATGTGGATGTATGGATGTGAATGTGGATGTGGATGTGGATGTATGAATGTGGATGTATGGATGTGAATGAGGATGTGGATGTGGATGCATGGATGTAAATGTGGATGTGTATGTATGGATGTATGCATGTAGATGTGGATACATGAATGTGGATGTATGGATGTGAATGAGGATATAGATGTGGATGTATGGATGTGAATGTGCATGTAGATATGGATGTATAGATGTGAATGGAAATGTGGATGTGGATGTATGTATGTATGTGGATGTGGATGTATGAATGAGGACGTGATAATGAATGTATGCATGTGGATGTGGATATAGATGTGTATGTATGAATGCGGATATGGATGTGGATATGGATGTGTATGTATGAATGTGGATATGGGATGTGGATGTATAAATGAGGATGTGAAAATGGAGATAAGCATGTAGATGTGGATGTATGGATGTGAATGTGGATGTGGATGTGGATGTATGGATGTGGATATGGATGTGAATATATGATATGTGATGTGAAGGAATCTGAAGTGAAGAGATGGAAAATGATGTGATTGGATGAGTACACATATAAATGAAATGTGGAATAAGTAATGTGGATTGTATGAGGGATAATGTGGAAAAATGAGAGTTAACATAGAAATTGTATTTGTAAACTGTTTGTAAATGCTGTCTGTAAATGGCTGTTTTATGTCAAGAATGCTGGGAAAGCATTTTGACCGTCTTGTGATTAAGGTCGTGGAGACCTAACTGATAAAGTTGCAACTGCTGATGGAGAGTCAATGGAGGACGTCTCACGTAGCAAGGTCGGCCGAGGTCTTGACCAGCCTCGGTTCGATTAAAATGGTGAGCTTCCGGTACGGTGGATGAGGGACCAAGGAAGCGGCCTATGAGTGAAGCGCTAGGTCACCTGCGAAGGATCCTAGAGGGTGCTGACCATACGGTGCTCGGGCTCTGGGTCGCCTAGGATACCCACGCGTGCGTCGAGGAAGATATTGGAACAAGGAGTAAGAGTTGTTTTCTGGAACCGGGCATGGATCTGGTTGACTGACCTTGCTGGTCCTCAACGGATGAGTCCATGGCTCTTTTATATGGATCTGTTGGTTGATCTTGCTGATCTTCAACGAGAGTCCATCTTGATAAGTGATTATATTGTTGAGTATTATAGGCTAGGAACTATTGAAACGGCCCCTGTGTGGACAGGTGGTGAGCGTTCTAGTTGCCAATGATGCCATAGATACTCTGATGAAGGAATGATGGGAAATTATGAATCAACTGGATAAATTGGGAGATTGTGATCAGTGGTACTATGGTTTCATTAAAGGATTGTTTTAAAGTTAGCTGATGCTAAGAAAAAGGCAATTTTCATATTGGGTGTGTAAGTGGTGTGGCTAGTTTTATGTTTGCATGAAATTCCGGCTAGGGGGCCTTGGAACTCTTTTCCTTGGTACCCGGGACAAAACCTAACCAAATTCCAAATTGGATCCCATCACTACAGTGGTTGGGCGGTTGGCTAACCCATGGGATCGGATGGGGTTAGGCTGGACTGATGGATCCGTAAATCGAGACTCAATTTCTGTTATTACGATAGATAAAGTAAATCCCGGATAGTAATTGTTCTATGGATAGGAATCAACGGCTGTGCCTCCTTGGTGGGGAAAAAAGCGTTGATCCCAATGATCCAAGTGCAAGTTTCTTCCTTGATCCGACCAAGTATCTTTATAGATGCAGTCGGATCTGTTTGATCAGTAAGAGTTTTGACTACGTTAGAGTAAAAATGATCCTGGTGGAATCGCCCGTGCTTTCCAGATAAGGGAAGTTTTTCCGGGTCTGGTTTTGGAAAAAACCGACGGATTAGTCTTTTGTCCGGATATCCGTGGACGAGGCCCCGAGTGTGGGACCCTGCCTCGCGCAAGAAGTGCTACTTCCGCTGCTAGTACCCCGAATCCGTTGCGCGGTGGGAACAGGGATCTCACAAATTTTATAACAAATACAAGTTTTCCTTCACAATCTATTTCTCGAATACTGTAATATCTCACCATAAAAGATTGGACTTTTCTAATGTTCATCCAAATATTATTATAAACGTTGTATTCAAAAGACGATTTTTTTTTTGGTCTCTCATATGGCATTGTTCCCTCAATATAGAAATACTCTCCGAAATGTTTGGAAATTTCCTCATTTAACAGAGTTCTATATTTTCCAACATTGTGAGGTCTAGGCAATCCAAAAGCTTTGATTTTGTAATACTTAAGGACCCTGAACCAGGTTTTAGAGACGGCTCTGTATCCCTTTCTACTCACTCCCACTGTGTCACAAACTTCTTGCATTTGGGAAGGCTGGACCAATAAGTCCATATCTTTTAGTAGATGTTGAAAGACTAGTTTTTTTTTAGTTTGATTTTTAGGAAGTTTCAAAAGTTTCAAGATATCCGACCTATTCATAAGCTCATTCAAAAATCTTACCCTTTCCTGAGCATTAGACATGTCAAATCCTAGAAGGGTAGTAACATGATCTCTTACAAGTTTTAACCTTTTTTTCCTTTGTCCAGATCTCTCTGTCAAGTTAACTACATCCCGCATTCGTTTTACTTGTGCTCTTAACCCTATTGGAGTTTCTTTTAAGGTTTTCAATTGATCATTTTCTTGTTTCAAAGACACTATTTTGTTTTCAAGTTCTATAATTTTTGTTGCATTCAAAGATAAAGTATTTTGAAGATATGTAATATGTTCTGCATGTGATTGAGATAGTCTTGAACTATAACCAAGTAAGCCATCCACCCCATCACCAACAAATCTCATCAAATCATATGGTGTGTGAAAAGAAGGATAAAGTTCCTGTTCTAGGATCCGGTGGATATAGACTTCCCAGCCCATTTTGAGACATTTTTGGCTCTAATGATGTATGGGGTCCTACGAAGACCATGTCTATGGGAGGCTGTAGGTATTATGTGACATTTATTGATGACCACACAAGGAAAGTGTGGGTATTATGTGACATTTATTGATGACCACACAAGGAAAGTGTGGGTATACTTCATGAAGGAGAAGGGTGAGGTGTTCACTCATTTTCAGAATTTCAGAGTTATGGTTGAAAAGCAAACAGGGAAATATGTAAAGTGCCTAAGGTCAGATGGAGGGGGAGAGTACTTATCCAATGAGTTCTCTGAATTTTTTAAGAAGAATGGTATTCAGAGAAAGTTTACATGCAGATACACTCCGCAACAAAATGTAGTTGCTGAGTGAAAAAATAGACACATTGCTGAGATTGCGCGAGCATTGATGGGAGGATGATTGTCGTCCCACACATAAAACATCTTGTTGGACAAATGCCAACTCCATGTCTTTAAACACATTCTCAAACTCCTCATAAGGCACGAGATCTGCCCTCCCCATACACTCTATTTTTTGCACACAAAACAAGGGATTATTTTACTAATTAGTGATTAATTAGTACCAATCACTACATTTTGGTACAATTGATGGTTCAAACTTACCATTAGGTATCTGATACAAATCTCTATCACTTTAGATTGTAATTTGGTGATGGTTCGATATCCCAACCATTCATACAAATCAGTTACCCTTGGCTTCATATATATATGCAATTTCTGGTGTATTTATGCTTGTAAATCTCTATCACTTTAGATTATAATTTGGTGATGGTTCGATATCCCAACCATTCATACAAATCAGTTACCCTTGGCTTCATATATATATGCAATTTCTGGTGTATTTATGCTTGTATTTCTGGTGTATTTATGCTTGTAAATCTGTTGTAATCATCATTTAACACTAGATTTGAGTTGTAAAAGAATAGACACTATCCTTGAATCTTGAATTGGATCAAGAGGTAAGACCCCCTTCACTGTCATGCATGCATGTAACACGTGGCACCTCCTTCCCATTTTAAAAAAATATATATTTTTAAAAATTTTAATTTCGTATATTTTTAGATTTTTTTTCAAAAAAAGAGAAATAAAATATATAATTTTAAATAATAAAATATATATAACTTATTAATATAAAAGAATTTAAAATCACTCATTTTAAAGGATTATATTTTGAGATTAAATAAATAATATTATTTTTAAAGTTCATGTTATTAAATTTAAATTTTTTTAATTTTTAATTTAATATTTCTTAAAAATATTTTATGTGTAGGATAAACCTTTGAATAAAATTTGAAAAAATACATTATAAAAGAAAATAAAGTTATATAATTATAAAATAAAAGATATATTTAAAGATATATTTATATATCTAGTAATGATAAATATTTAGACTTGTAAATATTTATTACTAATAATATTAAATTTTAAGTGGATAATAGTTTATCTTTAATTATCTTTATGTTTATCTTAATTATTCAATCAATCTTAGATAGGAAATCCAATGAGATTTGATATGGATAACTAATTTTTCCTATATAATCACACATCTCTAATACTATCTCTCACACTTATCTCTAGTACTATTCCATCATTGAGCCTTCATAAATTTTTCTCGCTTAGCTTCCTTGAGAATGGGTTCTCAAAGTCGTAGGAGTCAAAAACGTGATAGGACTAAACTTTCCCCCGTCCACCAAGTTCAAGAGGAGGAGAGGAAAAGGGTAGCTCGTGAGACAAAGAGAGAGTGGAGAGTACGTCAATGAGCAACACTGTAAGATTCCTCTCCCAACCCCCTTTTTGATGTCTAGTATATTCCCCTGTAATCAATTCCTTTTCTGAAATATAAGAGATCTTGTTTGTGACTGTTTTAACCTAGAGAGAGAAAATATTCTAGAGAGAGAATATTCAGATTTTGAATATTTTTGGATAGAAAAATATCTCATCTTATTAAAATAAGTTCCCCTGAAACAGAAATTCAAAAAGAATTTTCCAATGTGCAATTGGAATTAATTAGAAATAGGTATAAAGAACCTTAGTCTAAGGGTCTAGATTTTCAGAAATCTTTAGACTATGGTCCAATTAAGGTTCCTATGGGCCAATAGCATCAATACATGTGTAGGGAGGAGATAAATCCAATTTGTAAAAGAAGATACCCAAAAATGAGTAAATGCTCACATAAGATGAAGAGTTGAAAATGTACAAGATTTATTAGTAAAAAAAAAACTATGAGCAATATTAAAAATATGAGATATTTTGAGTATCCAAAAATGAGTAAATGCTCACATAAGATGAAGAGTTGAAAATGTACAAGGTTTATTAGTAAATAAACACATATGTAAGGAAGGGGAGTTCTTTAAAGGAGGTGCATATTTCACATAAGATGAAGAGTTGAAAATGTACAAGGTTTATTAGTAAATAAACACATATGTAAGGAAGGGGAGTTCTTTAAAGGAGGTGCATATTTCACATAAGATGAAGAGTTGAAAATGTACAAGGTTTATTAGTAAAAAAACTATGACACATATGTAAGGAAGAGGAGTTCTTTAAAGGAGGTGCACATTTCACATAAGATGAAGAGTTGAAAATGTACAAGGTTTATTAGTAAAAAACTATGAGCAATAAAATTTTGACACATATGTAAGGAAGGGGAATTCTTTAAAGGAGGTGCATATTTCACATGCTTGAATGAGTTTTAAACTCAAAAATAATGTGATATTTTTATCTCTCATCTCTCTTGAACCAAACCAAATCAAAATGGAACCAAACCGAATCAAAAAATAACCAAACTAGGTCCAAATCTAGTCCAAATTCAACCAAACTGACTTGGAAAATTCTAGAATCAGTTTGTTTGGTTAGGAGCTCAAATTTTCCTATAAATAGAAGCCTCCCCTTGTTGAAAAAAATATAATGTCTTATGCATTGTTACTCTACTCCACCTAAGCCAAAATATAGTCTCTTATGCTTTGTTACTCTACTCCACCTAAGCCAAAATATAGTCTCTTATGCTTTGTTACTCTACTCCACCTAAGCCAAAATATAGTCTCTTATGCTTTATTACTCTACTCCACCTAAGCCAAAATATAGAGTGTCTTAGGCATTGTTACTCTACTCTACCTAAGCCAAGAACTGTGAATTCTTTAATAATTCACTAGTTTTTGATACTTCTCTCTTTCTTCAATCCCCATTGGTGGCTCCATCAACACACTAAACCAATTGATTGGTTGGGGGCCTCTACCGTGAATAAAGAATCAAGCAATCATAAGGTAAGTATATTGAATTTTGATCTTTTCTATAATTTCTCAATGATTCTCTCTTCTCAACCCCTCTCAAGCTTGAGAAGTTTAATTGGTATGGTTTTTTTAAATGCTATTGAAGTTAATTGGTGAATAGTAGTGAAGAGTTACATAATTTAATAAATATAGAAGTTAATTTCCACTTATATTTAAATTCTAATGGTCAAGAAATGGTCATACTCGTGACCCATTCTCAATCCAAATGAAGCTTTTCATAAAGCTTTTCCTTAATCCAAGATTAAGCTATGCTTGAGGCCAAATTAATGGCTTTTTGCTATGCTTTTAGTTTATGCACATTGATGATTCAATCCATTATGGATTGATGACCCAATTAGAGACCATTCTAATTGTTTTCTTAATGATCCAATTAGAGACCATTATGGATTGATGACCCAATTAGAGACCATTCTAATTGTTTTCTTAATGATCCAATTAGAGACCATTATGGATTGATGACCCAATTAGAGACCATTCTAATTGTTTTCTTAATGATCCAATTAGAGACCATTATGGATTGATGATCCAATTAGAGACCATTCTAATTATTTCCTTAATGATAAGCTTTATCTCTTAAAAAAATTTGAGATTTATCAGTCATAGTAGCGGAGCTATGGCAAAATTTTTATAGAAATTATGCATAAAATAATTTCATTCAAAGCATAAAAAGAGGACTTCCTACCATATTCTAGGAACTATTATCCTAGATTAATTAAAAGAATTTTATTATGCATGGAGATGTGGATGTTTGCATGTAGATGTAGATGTATAGATGTAGATGTGGATGTGGAGGTGGATGGATGCATGTAGATGTAGATGTATAGATGTAGATGTGAATGGAGATGTGGATGTATGCATGTAGATGTAGATGTATAGATGTGGATGTGGATGTATACATGTAGATGTAGATGTATAGATACGGATGTGGATGTGGAGGTGGATGTATACATGTAGATGTAGATGTATAGATGTAGATGTGGATGTGGAGGTAGATGGATGCATGTAGATGTAGATGTATAGATATAGATGGGAATGGAGATATGGATGTATGCATGTAGATGTAGATGTATAGATGTAGATGTGGATGTGGAGGTGGATGGATGCATGTAGATGTAGATGTATAGATGTAGATGTGAATGGAGATGTGGATGTATGCATGTAGATGTAGGTGTATAGACGTAGATGTGGATGTAGAGGTGGATGTATGCATGTAGATGTAGATGTATAGATGTGGATGTGAATGTGGAGTGGATGTATGCATGTAGATGTAGATGTATGGAGGTGAATGAGAATGTGGATGTGGATGTATGCATAGGGATGTAGATGTATGCATGTAGATGTGAATGCACGCATATAGTTGTGGATGTATGGATGTGAATATACGATTGTGATGTGAGGGAATCTGAAGTGATGAGATGGAAATGAGGTGATGGGATGAGTATACATATAAATGGAATATGGAATAAGTAATGTAGATTGAGGAGGGATAATGTGGAAAAATGAAAGTTAAAATAGAAATTATATTGTAAACTGTTTGTAAATGCTGTTTGTAAATGCTGTCTGTAAATGATTGTTTTATGTCAAGAATGCTGGGGGGAGCATTTTGACCGTCTTGTGATTAAGGTCGTGATGAGAAAGTTGCAACTGCTGACGGGGAGTCAATGAAGGACGTCTCGCGTAGCAAGGTCGGCCGAGGTCTTGACCAGCCTCGGTGCGATTAAAATGGTGAGCTTCCGGTACGGTGGATGAGGGGCCAAGGAAGCGGCCTATGCGTGAAGCGCTAGGTTACCTGCGAAGGATCCTAGAGGGTGCTGACCATACGGTGCTCGGGCTCTGGGTTGCCTAGGATACCCACGCGTGCGTCGAGGAAGATATTGGAACAGAGTTGGAGTTGTTTTCTGAAATCGAGCATGGATCTGGTTGATTGACCTTGCTGGTCTTCAATGGATGAGTCCATGGCTCCTTATATGGATCTGTTGGTTGATCTTGCTGATCTTCAACGAGAGTCCATCTTGTTAAGTGATTATATTGCCAAGTATTATGGGCTAGGAACTATCGAAACGGCTCCTGAGCGTTCTAGTTACCGATGATGCCATAGATACTCTGATGAAGGAATGATGGGAAATTAAGAATCAATTGGATAAATTGGAAGATGGTGATCAATGATACTAAGGTTTTATTAAAGGATTGTTTTAAACTGGTTGAATCTGGTTGAAAAAGGCAATTTCATATTGGGTGTGTGAGTGGTGTGTCTAGTTTTATTTTGCATGAACATCCGGCTAGGGGGCCTTGGAACTCTTTTCCTTGGTACCCGGGACAAAACCTAACCAAATTTTTAATTGGATCCCATCACTACAGTGGTTGGGCGGATGGCTAACCCATGGGATTGGATGGGGTTAGGCTGGACTGATGGATCCGTAAATCGAGACTCAAACTTTTGTTTTTACGATAGAAAAAAAAAAAAAACTCGGACAGAAACTGTTCTATGGATAGGAATCAACGGCTGTGCCTCTTGAATGGGGAAAAAAGCGTTGATCCCAATGATCCAAGTGCAAGTTTCTTCCTTGAACTGACTAAGTATCTTATAGATGTAATCGGATCATCTCGATCAGAAATGATCTTGACTACGTTAGAGTAAAAAGTTATCCTGGTGGAATCGCCCGTGCTTTCCGGTAGAGGAAGTTTTTCCGGGTTCGATTTTGGAACAACCGACGGATTAGTCTCTTATCCGGATATCCGTGGGCGAGGCCCCGAGTGTGGGACCCCTGTCCCGCGCGAGAAGCGCTACTTCCGCTGCCAGTACCCCGAATCCGTTGCTCGGTGGGAACAGGGATCGTACAGTTGGTATCAGAGCATTTGGTTAATAAAGATCAACTGAGAAGACAAATATATCAAAAATTTATCAAGAAACACAAAAAGGTAATAATTGTGTGAGATAATTCATACAATTTGATATTCAAACTGAAACTCGTAATTTGGTAATTGGGTCTTCAGATGGAAGTACCGCAATTATATAGAATCCCTGACTTGCTTGAGGCCATGATAGTATTTACCTTATAATTCCAAGGGCCGTGACT
This sequence comes from Cibotium barometz, assembly GCF_041138505.1. Lineage (NCBI taxonomy): Eukaryota > Viridiplantae > Streptophyta > Polypodiopsida > Cyatheales > Cibotiaceae > Cibotium > Cibotium barometz. The sequence continues at coordinate 18,763,800 of NC_141075.1, forward strand.
ACCCGTATATATCGAGAGTATACTGCAGCTCTTTACTGACAGTATATACGAGTAAATCTAAGACTTGAAATTATAAGCGTTAATGCTATCCAGATGATGATTTTGCATGTGATTGATATGATTTTTAATTCTGTTTGAGAATGGATGAATTGATTTGGATTCTGATTGAAAATGCTGATTGAAAATGCTGATTGAAAAATGTTGATTTTTAAAAAATTAGTTGAAATATAATGAAACCACAATGAGGGGGAATGGGACGAATCCCTGTAATGATATTCATAACTAGAATGATGATAATGAATTCAGCAAATCACTATGGGGTTAATGGGTGTGCTGTTAGATTACTACTGTTAATATTTGACCGGTAGATCAAGTAAGGGATGTCAAATTGAGAACTTGCTTGACTGAAATTTCCGTGGAGGAATGTTCCGAAGGAAACTTTTTGGTCTAATAGACCATTATCATGTTAAAGATATGAATGATATGACCTGAATGAATTGTTATTTAATGATGAGTTCTATATAAGGGATATTTATCCTAGTGTTCTGTTGGGTTGACCAGAATATAAGGAACCCCAGAATAAAATTGGATCTTAAGAAAAAGAGCTGTCCTATACCTTGCGAGATGAGGACATCTCGCACTTTTTAAGTGGGGTAGAATGTAAGATTCCTCCCCAACCTTCGAGGTATACAGGAGTAAGAATCTCCCTTTCTGATCTTATAATTATTCCTCCTCTAAAATAAAAGAAAGATCCTGTTTAAAAAAGGAAGACCCTCTCCCTAGAATACGTCTCAGGAGTCCCACCTGTTTTAAAGATTTAGAACAATGAGTTCAGAAGTGAGAATCGGTGTTTTGGATACCAAGGTTTTGGTTTTCATTCGAGTATGGCCCAAAAGAAGTTCTTTATCTCTTGGGGAGTATAAGAAGTTATCCCCCATACATTGTGACCCTTATATCTGAATTTAATGAAAGTAGGTGACTTAGCCTACAAGTTTCTTTTATTCCCTCATCTCAAAATTCTTAATGCCTTCTATAGAAAAATGTGTCAAACTCAAATCATGGAAAGACGGTAAAACTTCAGTGGCAAGTTACCGTTGGCTTCTAGATTACACTAGCTCCTTCCTTTATATAAGTCGTAACTTTTACTTGCCGCTCACAGTAATCTTACTCCCATCAATCTCCTTTCTTTCTTAATCTCCTTCATGGCGGCCTGGCAACAGGAATTAGTTTTATCCCTGATGATTTCTCACCTTCAAGACGCAAGGGAGTCTGTGAAGAAAGACTTTATAGAACAGTATGAGCGCTCACTTTTTCCTCACCTAGGAACTTCTGTAGCGCAGACCAAATGGCGGACCTATCAAAACATAACTAGGGTAACACCCTGGGGTCAGCAGCACTTTCGTAACAATGTCCGCTTGGCCATGGTTATTGAAGCTTTGGGTTTGGGTCCCCGATACTACTGCGTCATGAGATCAAGACATCTTGGGTTTTCTGAGCGGGTCTTCTTACTGGCGTGTTTTCTTCCTCATGAGAAGATATGCCTTTACCCTGTTTTTGGCTTGCCTCTCAGAGGTCCTTTTGTTAGATCACCTCATACCACTGAGATAGGTGTGGCAATAACCAGCAGAATCATTCCCATAGATCAGTTACCCTATACTTGTGCAGCTTGTGAGGACTGCTTTTGTGACCATATGATGGACGGGCTTATGGAAGTGTAAAGAGTTCTTCTATCTTTACTGTATAAGTTTCGAGAATGAATAAAGTTTAAATCTTGTTCTTATTTTGAATCTTGCTCTCTTTAAGACTTTTCTTGGTGGTTAATCTTGATTAAAATTTTTCTCTAAGTCTCATATTCGTGCATCTTGCGAAATTATCCCAAGTTGCGAGATGAGGACATCTCGCGTTTTTTAAGTGGGGTAGAATGTAAGATTCCTCTCCCAACCCCCTTTTTGATGTCTAGTATATTCCCCTGTAATCAATTCCTTTTCTGAAATATAAGAGATCTTGTTTGTGACTGTTTTAACCTAGAGAGAGAAAATATTCTAGAGAGAGAATATTCAGATTTTGAATATTTTTGGATAGAAAAATATCTCATCTTATTAAAATAAGTTCCCCTGAAACAGAAATTCAAAAAGAATTTTCCAATGTGCAATTGGAATTAATTAGAAATAGGTATAAAGAACCTTAGTCTAAGGGTCTAGATTTTCAGAAATCTTTAGACTATGGTCCAATTAAGGTTCCTATGGGCCAATAGCATCAATACATGTGTAGGGAGGAGATAAATCCAATTTGTAAAAGAAGATACCCAAAAATGAGTAAATGCTCACATAAGATGAAGAGTTGAAAATGTACAAGATTTATTAGTAAAAAAAAAACTATGAGCAATATTAAAAATATGAGATATTTTGAGTATCCAAAAATGAGTAAATGCTCACATAAGATGAAGAGTTGAAAATGTACAAGGTTTATTAGTAAATAAACACATATGTAAGGAAGGGGAGTTCTTTAAAGGAGGTGCATATTTCACATAAGATGAAGAGTTGAAAATGTACAAGGTTTATTAGTAAATAAACACATATGTAAGGAAGGGGAGTTCTTTAAAGGAGGTGCATATTTCACATAAGATGAAGAGTTGAAAATGTACAAGGTTTATTAGTAAAAAAACTATGACACATATGTAAGGAAGAGGAGTTCTTTAAAGGAGGTGCACATTTCACATAAGATGAAGAGTTGAAAATGTACAAGGTTTATTAGTAAAAAACTATGAGCAATAAAATTTTGACACATATGTAAGGAAGGGGAATTCTTTAAAGGAGGTGCATATTTCACATGCTTGAATGAGTTTTAAACTAAAAAATAATGTGATATTTTTATCTCTCATCTCTCTTGAACCAAACCAAATCAAAATGGAACCAAACCGAATCAAAAAATAACCAAACTAGGTCCAAATCTAGTCCAAATTCAACCAAACTGACTTGGAAAATTCTAGAATCAGTTTGTTTGGTTAGGAGCTCAAATTTTCCTATAAATAGAAGCCTCCCCTTGTTGAAAAAAATATAATGTCTTATGCATTGTTACTCTACTCCACCTAAGCCAAAATATAGTCTCTTATGCTTTGTTACTCTACTCCACCTAAGCCAAAATATAGTCTCTTATGCTTTGTTACTCTACTCCACCTAAGCCAAAATATAGTCTCTTATGCTTTATTACTCTACTCCACCTAAGCCAAAATATAGAGTGTCTTAGGCATTGTTACTCTACTCTACCTAAGCCAAGAACTGTGAATTCTTTAATAATTCACTAGTTTTTGATACTTCTCTCTTTCTTCAATCCCCATTGGTGGCTCCATCAACACACTAAACCAATTGATTGGTTGGGGGCCTCTACCGTGAATAAAGAATCAAGCAATCATAAGGTAAGTATATTGAATTTTGATCTTTTCTATAATTTCTCAATGATTCTCTCTTCTCAACCCCTCTCAAGCTTGAGAAGTTTAATTGGTATGGTTTTTTTAAATGCTATTGAAGTTAATTGGTGAATAGTAGTGAAGAGTTACATAATTTAATAAATATAGAAGTTAATTTCCACTTATATTTAAATTCTAATGGTCAAGAAATGGTCATACTCGTGACCCATTCTCAATCCAAATGAAGCTTTTCATAAAGCTTTTCCTTAATCCAAGATTAAGCTATGCTTGAGGCCAAATTAATGGCTTTTTGCTATGCTTTTAGTTTATGCACATTGATGATTCAATCCATTATGGATTGATGACCCAATTAGAGACCATTCTAATTGTTTTCTTAATGATCCAATTAGAGACCATTATGGATTGATGACCCAATTAGAGACCATTCTAATTGTTTTCTTAATGATCCAATTAGAGACCATTATGGATTGATGACCCAATTAGAGACCATTCTAATTGTTTTCTTAATGATCCAATTAGAGACCATTATGGATTGATGATCCAATTAGAGACCATTCTAATTATTTCCTTAATGATAAGCTTTATCTCTTAAAAAAATTTGAGATTTATCAGTCATAGTAGCGGAGCTATGGCAAAATTTTTATAGAAATTATGCATAAAATAATTTCATTCAAAGCATAAAAAGAGGACTTCCTACCATATTCTAGGAACTATTATCCTAGATTAATTAAAAGAATTTTATTATGCATGGAGATGTGGATGTTTGCATGTAGATGTAGATGTATAGATGTAGATGTGGATGTGGAGGTGGATGGATGCATGTAGATGTAGATGTATAGATGTAGATGTGAATGGAGATGTGGATGTATGCATGTAGATGTAGATGTATAGATGTGGATGTGGATGTATACATGTAGATGTAGATGTATAGATACGGATGTGGATGTGGAGGTGGATGTATACATGTAGATGTAGATGTATAGATGTAGATGTGGATGTGGAGGTAGATGGATGCATGTAGATGTAGATGTATAGATATAGATGGGAATGGAGATATGGATGTATGCATGTAGATGTAGATGTATAGATGTAGATGTGGATGTGGAGGTGGATGGATGCATGTAGATGTAGATGTATAGATGTAGATGTGAATGGAGATGTGGATGTATGCATGTAGATGTAGGTGTATAGACGTAGATGTGGATGTAGAGGTGGATGTATGCATGTAGATGTAGATGTATAGATGTGGATGTGAATGTGGAGTGGATGTATGCATGTAGATGTAGATGTATGGAGGTGAATGAGAATGTGGATGTGGATGTATGCATAGGGATGTAGATGTATGCATGTAGATGTGAATGCACGCATATAGTTGTGGATGTATGGATGTGAATATACGATTGTGATGTGAGGGAATCTGAAGTGATGAGATGGAAATGAGGTGATGGGATGAGTATACATATAAATGGAATATGGAATAAGTAATGTAGATTGAGGAGGGATAATGTGGAAAAATGAAAGTTAAAATAGAAATTATATTGTAAACTGTTTGTAAATGCTGTTTGTAAATGCTGTCTGTAAATGATTGTTTTATGTCAAGAATGCTGGGGGGAGCATTTTGACCGTCTTGTGATTAAGGTCGTGATGAGAAAGTTGCAACTGCTGACGGGGAGTCAATGAAGGACGTCTCGCGTAGCAAGGTCGGCCGAGGTCTTGACCAGCCTCGGTGCGATTAAAATGGTGAGCTTCCGGTACGGTGGATGAGGGGCCAAGGAAGCGGCCTATGCGTGAAGCGCTAGGTTACCTGCGAAGGATCCTAGAGGGTGCTGACCATACGGTGCTCGGGCTCTGGGTTGCCTAGGATACCCACGCGTGCGTCGAGGAAGATATTGGAACAGAGTTGGAGTTGTTTTCTGAAATCGAGCATGGATCTGGTTGATTGACCTTGCTGGTCTTCAATGGATGAGTCCATGGCTCCTTATATGGATCTGTTGGTTGATCTTGCTGATCTTCAACGAGAGTCCATCTTGTTAAGTGATTATATTGCCAAGTATTATGGGCTAGGAACTATCGAAACGGCTCCTGAGCGTTCTAGTTACCGATGATGCCATAGATACTCTGATGAAGGAATGATGGGAAATTAAGAATCAATTGGATAAATTGGAAGATGGTGATCAATGATACTAAGGTTTTATTAAAGGATTGTTTTAAACTGGTTGAATCTGGTTGAAAAAGGCAATTTCATATTGGGTGTGTGAGTGGTGTGTCTAGTTTTATTTTGCATGAACATCCGGCTAGGGGGCCTTGGAACTCTTTTCCTTGGTACCCGGGACAAAACCTAACCAAATTTTTAATTGGATCCCATCACTACAGTGGTTGGGCGGATGGCTAACCCATGGGATTGGATGGGGTTAGGCTGGACTGATGGATCCGTAAATCGAGACTCAAACTTTTGTTTTTACGATAGAAAAAAAAAAAAAAACTCGGACAGAAACTGTTCTATGGATAGGAATCAACGGCTGTGCCTCTTGAATGGGGAAAAAAGCGTTGATCCCAATGATCCAAGTGCAAGTTTCTTCCTTGAACTGACTAAGTATCTTATAGATGTAATCGGATCATCTCGATCAGAAATGATCTTGACTACGTTAGAGTAAAAAGTTATCCTGGTGGAATCGCCCGTGCTTTCCGGTAGAGGAAGTTTTTCCGGGTTCGATTTTGGAACAACCGACGGATTAGTCTCTTATCCGGATATCCGTGGGCGAGGCCCCGAGTGTGGGACCCCTGTCCCGCGCGAGAAGCGCTACTTCCGCTGCCAGTACCCCGAATCCGTTGCTCGGTGGGAACAGGGATCTTACAAACACCTTCCGTTGTTGGCGATGATCCAAGCCTTGCTCCTCCTCTTCCACTTCCTCTCCCTCCACTCTCTTCCCTCCCACTACCCCTTAGTTTAGATAATCCACATGAACCCACCCGTCTCTTAAGTCCCCTCCTCTTCCACAAGAGCCCACCCCCTCCTTTGGGCGCCCATAGTGTGGATAGGAAAGAACTATCAAAGTCAAGGCGCATCGTTGTGCCCATGCAATCTTCCAATCCTATATCAAAGACCTCATGTCTTCGTCACAAACATGTGTGCTTGATGCTTTGATCGATCTGCCCAACATTGCCAACTATAAGAAGAGTAACTCTGCGGATGCTTTGGCTACTGGATAGCCTATTGTGGTAGCCATAAGTAGCTCCCAAATGAAGGGTAAGGTGAGTGCCACATCGTGCATCCTTTCCATAGCACCACACGCACTTAGAGTTGGGTCTATTAGACGGCAAAGTTTAGATGCCAATGAGGTTGGTGCTTTGTGGGACAAGTATTGGTCGTGTAGCTAGGCATGATCTCCTACTAGATAAAACCACTAGAGTCTTGATAGAAAGTTTTTGGGAGGAAAATTGTCGTGCCTCATGAGTTTTCAAGAAAGCTTTGCGTAAGAGAGTGACAAGAGGAGTGTTCATTGAGCACGATGCTTGCTTTCTTGAAATGACCCAAACAGAGTTGTATTCTCAATTTGTGGCATCATATCCAGAGCTTAAAATTGGGCAAAGGTCATTTAAGGAGTGTAAGCCTTGGTTTGTGAGGTACTAACGATAGCGTTATACATGTTGTCGTCGCCCTACCATGTTGAGTTCTAAATTTTTTATGATGTGTTCTATTCTCGTAGAGTGGGCATAGAGAGTTGCCTCGTAGTCCTCGTGATTTCATCTACTCTCTTTATGTGCATGCATGGAGGATGTCCATTTCCATAGGATGCATGCATGGAGGATGTCCATTTCCATAGGATGCCTTGTGTGGAGAGCAATTGCACATCATGTGGTTCACTTGCACATCTACAGATGGTAGATCTTGATGCAAGTGACCAAGAGATAGTGCCATGGTGACGTTATGAGTATGTGACACACCAGCTCTAGAGTGGTGTGGGAAATCCAAAAAGTTACAGCTCGTGGACAAACATACACCACATTGTCACTTCACAACCACATTTAGGGAGCAGATCTACCCCTATATATGGCACAGTCATTGTGCCAAGTTACAGGATCATCAGTTTTGAGAATGCATGACAGATTTTCCTTTTGGTGTGGTCATCTCTATGGTTGATTTTGCAGAGAACTACACCTTCACACCTTTTCAGGAGATACAATCTGAGTATTACTTCTCGGAGCAAGTAATGGTTATATTTCATAATATTTATTTCGTATTTGAGCTATATTATTTATTTGATTTTTTATGTCCTAATCATTCTCTTGCTTACCTCACCAGGTTGCTATTATGGTCCACATTAGCTATCAACATGCAGAGGCCCATGTAGATGGGATAGAAAAAGTACCCCTGAGGCCCGTGTCATTAGTTGAGAGTATCATTTCTATATTAGTGAGATGATCATTCACATGATGCACATTTTGTGCAACACTATTTCTGTCTCCATGACAATTTTTTACGAGATTGTGGGATCACACGTGGCCAGCGCGATGGGTTTGGTTGGATGGCTATGGCAAATAGTTCAAGTCATCACCACACGACAATTCTATTTGTACTTATGGTTCTCTTATATTCGCAAAATTAAACTAAATTCACGATAGTTCTATTGGCCCTATAGGTAGTACTTATGGTTCTCTTATATTCGCAATTAAACTAAATTCACGATAGTTCTATTGGCCCTATAGGTAGTACTTATGGTTCTCTTATATTCACAATTAAACTAAATTCACTAAAACATCTTAAAGAAAACAATAACTAAGACTTTGTTTTATGTGTTTATAGGTGGCATGTGCAGTCTAGTATCCTAGTGATTTGGTCATTCTTTGAGACTGGTCATGGGAAGGGAGAGGATGATGGTGCGGGCGTGTGTGTGAAACATGCCGTGAGACGTCATCAATTGCGACAGGATGCTAAGCGGTTCAGAGATGCGGGCCACGTGGTCAAGTGGTGCTCCCAACATTTATATGGGAGTGCAGTATCATCATAACCCAAACGTGATGCTCGGATTGTCGAGAGATTTTTTTGGCATGTGAATGGGGGCATGATTGACCGTAGAGCCTCCCATGATTGTGACACAATACCTAGCACCTTGGGCTTACATTCCATCAGAAGCACATGTATGGTGGCCCCCACGATTTACACACGATGGTTTGCATGCTTCTCTATAGATCCGGCTATGGCAAAGGCCATATCCAAAATGTCTGCTCCCCAGAACATAAAGTAGCTTGAAAGATTTCTTGGCAAAGTGAAGTTGCATACAAGGTTTCTGAAATACTTGGCTCATGTAGCATATCCATTATATGTGCTTACAAAAAAGGATGCTAAATATGAATGGAGCCTAGAATGTCAGAAGGCATTCCACTGGCTAAAGTGCATGGTGTCATTTGCACCGGTAATGATCAATCCTGAATGGAATATGATATTCCATGTTTATGTAGATTCTTTAGATAGAGCAGTAGGCATTGCACTCATGTAGGAGGAGAAACAAAAAGGGTACATGCAGCCTATACATTACGCCAGCAAGGCTCTCACAAGAGTGAAAAGAAACTACAATATAACAGAGCGAGAATGTAACGTACTCATATGTACGTATTTTTTGGGCCCATTTGAATCGGAGATTTTTAGCATCTACATTTAATGTTGAAAAGTGGAAAATACTTAGAGAACATAAAAGATTAAGTTTGGTCACAAATTTAGCAATTTTAGAGATGTCGTTTTTTATCATTTTTGAGGCTTTTTATGCATGTTTTGTGGTGTCATTTGTAAGCGATTTCTATTCTATACTTAACCATGTTAGATAATGTATAAGAGGGTCATAGTGAGTAGTTTAGCCTAAAAGAAACCCATATAGGGGTTTACATAGTAAATATAACTGCAACAACAGGTGCCCGATATACAAGGCCCGAACACTAGATTGACCCTTATTAAGTTTTAACGACCTCGCATGAGGGGTAGATAACTTTATTTGTTAGAGAGAAGTATTAAAGAAAGTTAGTTCATCCACAAGAAGAAGAAAGTCCATGTTCGGATAATTTGGAGATTCAGCACAGGGGTAGCCAGTATTCGCGAAATGAGTCTGACACCACGTATCATCTCTAATTTGGTTCAAGATCATGTTTTTAGAAGGGATTTCTATCTTTATCATTTTCATGCATGATAATCTACTAATTCTCGTGGGCTTTTTTTTTTTGGCTATTCTTCCTCCAGAGCCTTAAGGTGATTTCTGTGCAGGATATATATATATATATATATATATATATATATATAGAGAGAGAGAGAGAGAGAGAGAGAGAGAGAGAGAGAGAGAGAGAGAGAGAGAGAGAGAGAGAGAGAGAGAGAGAGAGAGAGAGAGAGAGAGAGAGATTTTGAGATTCGGGCAGGCCGTCCTTAGACATGGAACACCGGATAGAGAACACGATTTGAGCCCTCTGGTAGCCATGTGGTAGAACCTAGAGAGGACGAGATTTAAAAGAGGCATAGCTGGGATAGCCACGATGACGTCTACCGTGGGGGCTGGGTGGACGGGCGTCGGAAAAAAGCCCTAGATTGGCTATATCTTTTTGTTGTTGATTCTCTATCTGATTTTGAGATTTTGTATTGGAGATTATTATGTTACTTTGGATTGTCAACGATTATGATTTGTTTAAAATCTCTTTGTTTTTTGAAGTATGATGTGATTTTTTTTCTGTAAATTTTGAGAAGTTTTGTGCATAGATCATGGAACAAAATATGGGTACATTTCAGAGAAGCCCTCTCCCATGATCTTCGCTGTGAACAAGTTTCGGCACTACCTTTTGGGAAACAAATTCGTTTTCCACATGGATCATCAAACTCTCATCTATCTAGAATAAAGTTTTCCTGGTAGGGAAAATGGCAAGATGGGTGCTCTTACTTCAAGAATTCGAGTTCACCATTTAACACGCATCTGGAAAGGAAAATGCAATGACAGACTTTCTGTCCAGACTAGATTCTAGAGAACCTACTTTGGAGGGTGTACAAGATCAGCTTCCAGATGCCAACTTGTTCACAGTTGCATCATCCAGAGTAGAAGAAGACTGGTATTATGACATGATGCAGTTTTTGGAAGATGGAAGAAGAGAATTGCCATGAGAAGCATAAATTTCACCATGATCTCTAGGAAACTCTACAAAAGAAGCATAGATTAGATTCTTCGAAGACGTGTTCCGGATCATGAACAGTCCAGCGGTGCTAAGGGAAGCACACTGCGGCATCACCGGAGGACACATGAGTGGTGAAATAACATCCCAAAAAATTTTACAAGCAAGCTTATGGTGGCTAACTATAATGAGAGATGCCAACATGGAAACAAAGAACTGTGATGTCTATCAACGGATGGGTTAGCTCGGAAATTCTGATAGATTGCCCATCACACCCATACTATGGCTAACACCATTCATGAAGTGAGGATTGGATTTTGTTGGACCTATCAAACCACCAACAAAAGGCAACAGATGTGAGTACATCATTGTAGCAACATATTACTTCATCAAGTGGCTAGAAGCCAAGGCTATGAAAAGCAATTCCGCAGAAGAGGTGGTGAAGTTCCTTTTCAAAGACATTATTACAAGGCACGGGTTGCCAATAGAAATAGTTAGTGATCAAGGGTCACATTTCATGAACAAGGTAATAAAGGGCTAATGGAGAGATACCTGATCAATCACAACAAGTTCTCACTTTACTATCCACAGTGCAATGGCTAGGCGGAGTCTACCAACAAGGTGCTTTTACCAAGATTTTGAAGAAAATCATAAATGTAAACAAAAATGATTAGGACCAGAAGTTAGATGTTGCCCTATGGGCATTCCAGACATCATTTAATGTCATGACCAAGTAAACACCATTCAAAATAGTTTATGGTTTGGAGGTAGTAATGCCAATGGAGTACGTGGTACCTAGTCTAAGAGTAGCCATCCAAGAGAAGCTTCCAATGAAAGAATCCCGAGAGCATAGAATACAAGAACTTATAGCCTTAGAAGAAGAAAGACAAATAAGCTCTATGAAAGCAGAAATACTGCAATGAAGAAGGAAGGCTTGGACAAATAGACATCTCAAGCACAAAATTTTGGAAAAGATGACCTTGTGTTAGTTTACAATGCCAAATTGGGACCCCATCCATGGAAATTCAAGATCAGGTGGATACAACCATTCACAGTGAAAGACATGGTTAGCCAAAATGTTTTCCCTAGAGAACTTGGATGGTACACCCTTCCCAAAAACAGTCAATGGCTTCGGGATGAGGAAATACAAAGGCCATCCAATTGAGGTTCTATAGGAAAAAGAAGAAGCGGAAGACCAAGAGATAGTTAAGAGCATCTGCTGTGCTGCAGCATGATTTCACTTGTAGAGCTCAATGCAGAAGATCCTACAAATTGCAAGACTGCAAAAGAGTGGCCAATCGCGGAAAGGATGATGAGACCACAAAATCCGTGGTTACTACAACAAATCACAGCCGGAACAACAAAAGAGAAAGTTACCAAACATGTGCCAATGCGAGCCATGTGGATAATTGCATGAAGGACAAGTGTCATAGCATCATTAAATCTCCATTCACAATGGTAAGGTGGGAAAATGGCAAAAACGCCTTAATTCCATTAAATCGAGGTGGCGGCCATGATGTAAATCAAAGGTCACATCACATCAAAAATAGGGAAGCCGAAAATGACAACACCCAAAAAAGGAAGCTAAGAAAAGGAAACATCAGTAAAAAGAGCACAAACACTCGTGTTCTCATTCTGCTCTCTCGCTTGAAACAATCTCACCCATCTGCAACATTCTTTCATACAATTAAAATACTAAGAGAAGTTAAGGACTGTTTGAATTAAAAGTTTGTTTTTTATACTTGAGATTGATTTTGATTTATTTGAATATGCTTGTCTTGAAATATTATGGACTGGAGATGAGTGTAAGATGATAAGCATGACTTGTGATTACTTTGTTTTGAAATGAATGATTGATATGCATGTGTATGATGAGACTCGACATGAGATTTTGAGATTTGGGCCCGGCCGTCCTTAGATAGGGAACGCCAGATAGAGAATGAGATTTATGCCCTCTCGGGGAGCCATGTGGTAGAGCCCAGAGAGGATGAGATTCAAAAAGAGGCATACGCGGGATATCCGTGATGTCCCAAGGTGGAGGTTGGATGGAAAGGCATCAGAGAAAGGCATACGCGGGATATCCGCGATGTCCAAGGTGGAGGTTGGATGGAAAGGCATCAGAGAAAGCCCTAGATTGGCTAGATTTTGGTCATTATGACTAATCATGCTGTCGAGTATGGTGATGATGAAAAAATCTTTGAGATAGATACATACATTGAGATGATATGCTTTAATCGATACAGATTTATATTATATGAATGTTTGTTTGAGATTCTATGATTCTTCCCTTATGGGATAAGAATATTGGATATTGCATGCATGCTTATTTTCATATTTGAGAGGATTGATTTGATTGTATTGCTGTGTAGAAATAGCACGATTAAGTGAGTTTCAATGTTTACTTGGATTAAGTTTTACGATTAAGATATGGTTAGATTCGGGACTGTCACGTAACATGATACACTACTGTTTATGTTGTCACAATAAATGGCGACACTCCTATCCACATGATACTCACCCATATCACCAAGAAGCATCTAAAAGTAAGCTACCTCACAAGTTGTCATAGTAGTGCCCGTGTACTCTTTGTGTCTATAATCGACAAGGCAACTATCGATTGTTTCTTACTTATCTAACTTATAGTAGCACTCCCAAAAGAAATCATAAAGCTATTGATATATCTCCTTTCTATGACACTACTAGTCCAATTAGCATTCATATACCCATTGTTGGAAGTGACGAAGGAGACGAGATACAAGACCATAGACGAGACGAGAGATGCACACGATGAAGATCCCCAAAAGTGTGTAGAGATACACACCAAGACAGACTTATATAGGCTAGGACCTAGGGTTAGGGTTAGCATGCTATATATAGCGCCAACACCCCCGCTCAAACAAAGGTCCCTAGATGTGGATGAAAAAACCCTTGGGGGTTCAAGGGAAAAACCCACATCTCCTATATAGGTCTACCGCTATATTATAAAATTTCAAAGTTACAATAATGTTCTCAGAGTGTGAGCACTCCAATAGGTACAAAACAATGGCACAAAGGCCCTTAGTTCTAAAAATTTCAAAATAATCTTCAATGTTGGCAATCACCCATCTTCTATTCAAAGATATCTTCGGTTGAAGAAGATCTTGTCTCTAGATCCACGAGTCCTGCAATACAATAAAAGTTTTCACAAGAAAAACCCATAGTAAGACTGTTAGTGAAATATAAAATTTACACTGAACAATGTCCATTGAGACGGTTCGCGACACCGCTCATTAGACAACATATACACAAACAGTATGATGGACGTACATGGAACGGAAAATGCAAAACATAATACATGTGCACATGTAAATACAATGCCGGCATGAACAAGGGGCCCCCAAAAAATATTATCGCTGGCGGACTTTTCAAAGTGCCTCAAGCATCATCTAAGGATGCCCAAATTAGCGAAGTAGTCCTCACCGGGCCTAGATAAATTGTTCGCCCACCTTTTGCAAGGAATATGACATCATCAAACATTTGAAACAGACCATAGCTGGGTTGCTTTTGGCATGTCAATTGGTAGTCTGTAACGAGCACTGAATCAAAGCCAAACAGTAAACAGACTTTGCTATATTCACTTATAATCAGGCGGCTTCATCAGAAATATAAGCGTTTGATTGAGAGTTAGGAGTTGGCGCATAAGAAGGCCTGCTATTTTTGCTATTCCATCATAGTAATTGAACGCTGATGCAATTACCATGGCTTGCTATTGGTACACTATATATAATATTGATTTGCTATATTTTTGCTATGGTGCAAGCTAATTGTGCGAGCCCAACTTCTCACCTATATGGCTATTTTCAATCAGGAGCATGCAGGCGGTTTCATCAGAAATTGACGGGCTGGTTCTTGGCGTGTGTCAGTGTTTTCTTGTTCATGGCATAAATGCTTTTTCAATACTAAGTGTGCATGGCAGTGGCTATTTTAATCAGCTGTAACGGGTGGTTGCAAAATTAAAGTAGAAAACAACCCTATTTTGGTACTGTGGCCCATGGAAATCGACTAGCTTTATTTTGAAATATATATATAGGTTCTATTATACACTAAGAGCTCTGTGCCTGTGTGTATCTATTGTTTAAGGCTTCTTTTGATTAAGGCTACCAAGTGCTTTTAATTCGCTATCTATTGTTTAAGCAACTACTTAAATCCACTTTGATTTTGAGCAAGGTCGAATCCGGATTTAGATTTAAATCCACTTTCATTTTGAGCAAGGTCGAAGCCGGCAACTACTTTGAGCAGCGGCCATCCATATCCACTTCGAGTTTGAGAAAGTCTTATTGGTTTCATATATTTGAGTACCATGTTGTTATTTCATATAAAAATTAGGAGTGCTTTATGCCCATGATAGTTCTTGTTGGTTTTATTTATTTGAGTTCCATATTGTTATCATTTGTTGGCGCTATATATAGCGTGCTATTTTTGGCTGGCAAAGCAACTTTAGGCCGACAAAATAGGCTGCTAAAAGTACGCTACAGAGACCAGAATTACATGTAGAAAAAGCACACCCATGAAAGCACGAGCTTCTGTGTGTGCCCTGGAAAGTGTGCGCCTATGAAAGCAGAATCTACACTTAGGCCGACAAAATAGGCTGCTAACAGTACGCTACAGGGTGGTTGCAAGATCAGGGTACCCAGTTTTGTTCACTCAGGCACCCTGTAAACAATTAAAAACAGGCATTTGTTTACCTTTAGTGACTAATCTCTCCTAGTAAATGAAAGAATTTCGTTTCAAGTTCTTTTGTTGGAACATCATATTCAAAGTTGAAAATATAGTTGCATAATTTGATTAAGCATTAGATAGTCAAAAGTCCTCATTTTCTTAGGTACAAAGTCAATGTATACACCCTGTCCCAAATTTGAACTGATTCCATAAAATGCTAATATCTTTTACATATAAACTCATATGAGATTCCCACTTTGTACCTTAGATCTTCGCATAATATGGAGCTTAACTTGATTTTTTGAGAAAATTTTAAGATATTTGTCTATTTTCTTTAAATATTTCAAGGTCTTTAAAGTGTTATAATATACGCCACTTTTTGTACCCACAATAGCTACCACTTAAAATCCTCAATCTTGAAGATCAAAAGAGTGGGTAGGTACTAAGACATTAGTAGAATGTGGTGGTTAGTAAAAATTGCAAATCCAATGGTTGGATTTTTAATGATCTCTTTTTCAAAATTCTTCCAGACTACAGAAGGCCTGCAAATATTAATAATCTAATTAGTAAAATTACAT
The DNA here is from genome assembly GCF_041138505.1 of Cibotium barometz. Lineage (NCBI taxonomy): Eukaryota > Viridiplantae > Streptophyta > Polypodiopsida > Cyatheales > Cibotiaceae > Cibotium > Cibotium barometz. Next base: position 18,779,643 of record NC_141075.1, read on the forward strand.
TTCTGATGTGAATCATATAGAACCTATAGGGATTAGTGTGCTTGTAATGGTGCATCTATGGAAAAATAAATTGGATCACTCTAAGTATGGAAAGATCATTTTTTATCATTTCATCATATTTTTTATTAATTTTGATTAATTAGACTAATTTATATTAATTTAAGTTATATTGGGTTAGTTTAAGGGCAAGCGTATTTTCTATTATTTGCTTGATCTTATTTTAAGTACCTTGCCCCCCAAAACTTGCTCTCCAAGCATTGTCCCAGTCCAGCATAAACTGGATAAAACTGGACACCCTGATCTTGCAACAACCCTACAGAGACCAGAATTACATGTAGAAAAAGCACACCCATGAAAGCACGAGCTTCTGTGTGTGCCCTGGAAAGTGTGCGCCTATGAAAGCAGAATCTACTACTAATATCCTCTATAGCCGACTCTGAAACGATTGAAACCAGAGGCACTCTCTATAGCTTTTATTCATAACCAAAATCTCTCTCAACTCTCTCTCATCTGCGCCATATAATAGAGCAAAGCTTTTAGATTATGGTGTCCTCCTTCAAAGCAACCAACTATTGCGCTTTTTACTTGCATATCGTGTAATCGATTGTATTAAGGCTACTACCTGATCAAACCACCTCGCTTTTCTAATTTTATAAAACAAAATCTAAAATCTCCTCGAGTGAAACTTTCAATCAAGCAACACTCTCTGGTTTAGAAAACAAAACACAGCTTAAAGCATATGGGAAAGTAGCACTTAGCTTGATGACGTAAAATCTGAGAAGAATAACGATGATACTTGATGTGATAAACTTTGAGAAGCGAATATCTTCCTTGAAAGGAGCACTTAGTTTCATGAAGTAGAATCGGATTATGGTGTCCTCCTTCAAAGCAACCAACTATTGCGCTTTTTACTTGCATATCGTGTAATCGATTGTATTAAGGCTACTACCTGATCAAACCACCTCGCTTTTCTAATTTTATAAAACAAAATCTAAAATCTCCTCGAGTGAAACTTTCAATCAAGCAACACTCTCTGGTTTAGAAAACAAAACACAGCTTAAAGCATATGGGAAAGTAGCACTTAGCTTGATGACGTAAAATCTGAGAAGAATAACGATGATACTTGATGTGATAAACTTTGAGAAGCGAATATCTTCCTTGAAAGGAGCACTTAGTTTCATGAAGTAGAATCGGATTAGAATAACGGTAAACTCGACAAGCTCTGATACCATGTTGGAAGTGACGAAGGAGACGAGATACAAGACCATAGACGAGACGAGAGATGCACACGATGAAGATCCCCAAAAGTGTGTAGAGATACACACCAAGACAGACTTATATAGGCTAGGACCTAGGGTTAGGGTTAGCATGCTATATATAGCGCCAACACCCATGTAGTTGTATCTCTATGCCAGCCTCATAAAGAAGTCTGTAATCAACTATGGACTTTATGTACGTGAGAATTTGTCTAGCCACGTCAAAGTGTGGCTTCTTGGGGGCTTGCATAATGTGAGGCTTTAGCTCAAAAAATCATAATACAATTCAAACAAAATAGAATTTGCATGAATTTTCAAGGCAAAAAGAAAACAACTTTGTATATAATCAAGAAATTTCTTACAACAATTTGATATGAAGCACTCTTGAAAGAAAGAGCTCGAAACACCTGACCACCCCTGCGCTATCTCACTCGCACTTGCACTCTCTCTCATGAACAACTCGCACTCACTGTTACAAGCACTCACTCTCACTCACAACCTTCTTCTTTTTTGGTTTTCTATGAGTTCCTCTTCTTCACACCGAAAGCCCTTGACCTCTGTTTAGGACCTACAATATCTTGACATGAAAACCTAGGTACATTTTTAGCACAAAGTCACTCAAAAACCACTTTGAAGTCACCAAATCACATTTGGTAGAGGCTCCAATTTGGACGGGAATGGCAAGCATCTATTTGCTCGTTTGAAAGCTCTTATCTCATCCTTTCATCTATTGATTGCGTTCTTGTATCTGCCAATGCACGTCACCATGATGCGACTATTTAGAATGCATCGAACATGAACAACACCATAAAGCACCACTTTGTCAACCAAATGCACCACAAGATGCAATTGGCTATAGTGAGAATTGTTCTAGAAAAGTTGTCCTTCATTATACACAATACCTCAATAGCATTGAGATAAGCTATCTCAATGGATATAGGATCTATCTCCTTTAAGGATATGTACATACATACATAGCAATCATGTACACTATAAATTATATATAATTTGTGAGCACATGAGAATACCAAATATTAAATATAAATTAGCTAGTGAATTGAAGAGAATATTTATACCTCACCAAGATTTCTATTTTGTAAATATCCTCTCCCACCTTCTTGTCTCCACAACCAACTATAGAAATTCAAAGAATAAACTATGCATAGAGAAAAATGGATGTTAGTATATGAGCCTACAAATTTTGTACCACAAAGAGAAAGTGAATATTTGTATACCTGTAATATGTTGTGCCTATCATGTGTCTTAAGGCCATATAATTGTATCTCTCCTTTATTTTTGTTCTTTATGAAGGAACCCTTCAATGACTGCATTACTCCCCTTGGTGTACAAAAAGAGGCAATCACACTTTTCACCTTATTGTGTAGTTAATACCCATGGTACCTTTGGTAGGACTATTTTATCACTATCACTTTCAATTGGCCATGCACTTTGAAGGCGGCAAATGTCTTTCAAGTGGCACATACTTGGGATGTGAAGAGGGAGAAAATGATGATGTTTGTCATACACCACCTTCTTAAGTGTAGAGGGTCTTTTCAAAACAAGTGAAGGTCCTGAAATCGGATATGCATAATGTTTGGAGGTTGCTAAACCTATTTTAAAATTGAGATGATTGAGAGGCATAGATATAAACTTAAAGTGTAAAGTTTAAAGCTAAGAGTTACCTCATTCAAGCATGTATCTGAGCACTTCGAGAACCCAGGATAGTCATGCATCATCCAAAACAAAACTCCTTACACCTCCACCTTATGCCTATTTATTGGCCTTAAGATATCATGCACTTTGATACCTTGCCATAGTGTCTCAAGCTCTACAATCAAAGACTCCAAGTACACATCCATGTTTGCCACCTTATACTTGCCTGTGGTACAAGGAGAGAAAGCATGATATGACCTTTCTTGATTGCCACCCATGGAGAGAGGTTGTAATTCACCACCAATACAATAGGCCTAGTAGACCATGATGTGGACTTGAAGCCAAATGGGTTAACACCATCCATGCCCAATCCAAGACGTAAGTGATGGGGCTCATTTTTAAACTCTGGCCATTGATGCTCCATAGGTTGCCATTCTGGTGAATCAGCGTACGATCATCTCATGATGCAATCGGTTGAGCAATGACTAACATGCATGCATGTCATGAGTTTTACAATCCCCTTACATTTACACATGTGTTGGATACGATGAATGCCAAGTAGACCATGATGTGGACTTCAAGACAAATGGGTTAACACCATCCATGCCCAAGCCAAGATGAAAGTGACGGGACCATCTTCTTTAAACTCTAGCCATTGATGCTCCACATGCTGCCATGCCGATGAATCAGCCTATAATCCTCATGATGCCATTGATTAAGTGATGAGTAGCATGCGATGTTATGAGTTCTACAATCCCCTTACATTTAAACATGCTGCCATGCCGATGAATCAGCCTATAATCCTCATGATGCCATTGATTAAGCGATGAGTAGCATGCGATGTTATGAGTTCTACAATGCCCTTACATTTAAACATGTCTTGGATGCGAGGAATGATAGGGAAGTGTCTCAACACCTTTCAGAAAATTTTGTCTCCTTATTACAAATCATCCCTATAACGGCTCTCTCCACATTGTAGACATTGTGTTACATCTTTCTTAACCCCTCTAAATAGCATGCAATCATTGGGACTAGCGTGTATTTTTGTGTAATTCATACCTAACATAGAGAGCATTTTACGGCACCCATCTCATGAGTCCGATAATAGATTTGAGGGGGAAGAATCTTCTTGATGAGCCTACAACATAACATAAAAAATCATATGTCAAAATATCTTGAGTATATAAAACATGACATTTTTTATTTAAGATAATAGAATGAGGCGATCTTACCTAAAAAGACTTGTGACACTTGCATCACTCCATCCAGAAGTTGTTTGCAAGTTTAATAGCTCTGAGTTTGCTCTAAGTGTGGAGTATGAATATCCCTCATACAAGGGGTGCTTGCCTCTCTATGCAAGGTTTCCTTCTCTTGTGACATTGGAGCTTTCTCTCTATCATCTATGACCTCCCCTTCAAAGAAGTCATTAGGACATTTTGGAGGTCATTCGTAGGACCTTGTAAGAAAATGGTTGATTCTTATTCTCTCTCTAGAAAAAATCTTAAAATATTAAAATAAAGAGAATGTAAAAGTCATAAAAGTGTAGTCTCTGAGCCAGAGAGGTAAATTTTCTCCCAGGCGGCCATCTTAAAGTTTGTTGGAAACATTCGAAATTGCAAGAATAGAGTTAGTTCAAGAGGATATTATTGCACGGAAGACAGTTTGGAGGGAATTAGAACCTTCATCTCCGATTTCAAAAGACAAATACATGCCTTCTCTCACCATAGCCAGTCATATTCTTTCACTCTGCATCGTATAGTATACTTTCTCATTCCTAGAACACTCCAATAGAGAACAACCATGTACACACTCATTCTATTGAAGAGTCTAATCATGAAAGCATTAAGAGAAAGTACCATCTGCACATTGATCTAGATAGTGCATATGCGCCCATTCAAATATGCAAAAGTGGACAACTATTGCTCTCATCAGATGTTAAAGATCATATGAGGTGTTGAAATGTAGAGAGAAAGAGACGAGACAAGAGACACATCATGTACACTCCCAAAGACTGATTCATATTGAGGACAAGATACATATATATAGGTGAGACCGAGTTAGGTAGAGTGAGCCATATATAGAGCTCCAACACCCCCACTCAAACAAGGGTCTCTAGCTATGGATGAAAAAACCCTTGGGGAGTACAAGGGAAAAACCCAAGCCCCTATACAAATGTGAAAATATGAACCAGAAGTAATGATGTGAAAGTGCATTGTGCATCTATGTACAAATATACAAAAGGACCAAGAGGTCATAGTGTGCAATTGTGAAATGTGCAAAGTGCATGGTGTCTAGAAGATTACAACGATATATGTACAAAGCTACCATAAGAGTAAAGAGCCTAATCTAGAAAGAGTGAGCCCGAGGCAACTCCAAGCTCTGAGCGCAAGAGAATGAAGCGTGACTCATTGAGACCTTTGGTAAGAATATCTGCAATCATCTGGTCACTTGGACAATGTTCAATCATGATAGTGCCTTTGCGTACTTCGTATCGAACATAATGGTAATGCACAGCAATATGTTTTGACTTGTTATGTTGGACATAGTCTCTTGCAAGACAAATAGCACTCTGATTATCACACCGCAAGGGTGTACTAGAAAGAGGAGAATGGCCAATATCTGTCAACACTTGTCGAAGCCAAATGAGTTCACGAGCTACAAGTGATGCCGCAATATATTCAGATTCGGTTGTAGAAACTGCAACACAACGTTGTTTCTTGCTGGTCCAAGAAATAAGACAATCATTAATGATTGCCACTAGTAGATCGCATAGATAAATGTGAGTTGGCCCAATCTGCATCTGTGTAACCCAAAAGAGAAAGAGATGGAATGGAGTCGGATGTGAATTGTCGTTGATAAACCAAACCATAATCTGCTGTGCCTTTCAAGTATTTCAACACGCGCTTTGCTGAAGACCAATGCTTAAGAGAAGGACATGCAAGATGTTGCCCGAGATAGTTAGCAATAAACAAAATGTTAGGACGAGTGTTCAAACCAATAATTTGAAGACATCCAACCAAATTAGCATATGGTTGATTTGTAACAAGCTGGCCACCACCATCAGAAGTGTTTTTCATGGAACTCGCAAGACAAGGAGTAGTTGCTGAATGTGCAGATTCCAAACCAAACTTCTTAATAGTATCTTCAATAAACTTTGACCGTCGAAGTAATAAAATACCTTTGCTGCGATCCCTTTGAATCTGAATGCCAAGACACGAGTGAAGCTCTTCAAGATCCACCATATCAAATGCCGAAGATAACAATTGCTTATTTTGGTGTAAAAATCCCAAATCATTGGAAACAAGGATTGTATCATCCACATAAAGGGCAAGGATTACAAAACTACCATTTTGGTGTTTGGTAAATAAGTTGGGATCAGAAGAGCAAGAGAGAAAGCCATGGGAGGTAAGAAAAAGATCAAACTTGATGTACCAGGCCCGTGAAGCTTGTTTAAGACCATATAAGGCCCTATGAAGACGAGCAACAAGATCTTCCTTACCTGCAATAACAAATCCTTCTGGATGCTCCATGTAAATTTCTTCATTCAAATCTCCATTCAAGAAAGCTGTGCGCACGTCCATCTGATGAATTTCTAAGTCGAATTGAACAGCAAATGCCAATAAAACCCGAATACTAGTAATGCGAACAATTGGTGAAAAGGTTTCATGATAATCAACGCCAGCAACTTGAGAATAACCTTTGGCAACTAAACGTGCCTTGAATTTGTCAAAGGATCCATCTGCTTTAAATTTTGTCTTATATACCCATTTACACTTAATGGCAGTACGGCCAGGAGGCAGCTCAGTGAGTATCCATGTACCTTTAGAGATAAGAGAATCGTACTCTGCTTCCATAGCCTCTTGCCATTGATCCTTTTGTGGAGAACATATAGCATCACTGTACGAGGTAGGATCTTCAGAAGTAGAGAAAACATCAGCATCAAAATCTTCATCATAAACATGACAAGAACCATGCTCAAAATCAATAGGCAGATCAATAAAAATGTCAACATCATCAATGACAGCGTTCGGAATCAATGGTTGTGAAGAGGAAAGTTGCTCTTTAGATGGTTGTGAAGAGGAAAGTTGCTCTATAGAAGAAGATTCATCATCACACAAGAATGGAAAAGCTTGAAGCAAAGATTTAGTATCATCAGAATCATCCATGGACCATGTACCGCCCATAAGCTGTTCATTGAAAATAGCATCACGATTCACAAGCACTTTCTTGGAGGACGGGTCATAGAATTTGTAGCCTTTGGAAGTGTCAGAATACCCAATAAAAATAACTTTAAGCCCATGAGCATCAAGCTTTGCTCGTGTTTCTTTAGGAACATGAATATAAGCAATACATCCAAAGGTTCGAAAATGAGATACAGAAGGAATTTCACCTGTCCATGCTGTGATGGGTATCTTACCAGAAGGAGCAGTAGTAGGAAGATGATTCTGAACAAAGACTACTGTCCAGAGAGCTTCACTCCAGAAAACACGAGATAACCCAGAATGAATCAGCATACATCGTATAGCATTGATAATAGTGCGATTCTTACGTTCAGCAACACCGTTCTGTTGAGGTGAATAAGGAATAGTATGTTCATGATGAATACCATGGTCCGTACAATAACTCTCAAACTCACGAGACAGATATTCTCCACCATTATCGCTGCGAAGTTTCTTGAGGCGACGACTAGTTTGAAGTTCGGTAGCCTTGTGAAATTGCTTAAAAACAGATAACACCTCAGATTTTTGTCGAAGCAAGAAAACAACTGTATACCGTGAGTAATCATCAATAAATGTAATGAAATAACGATGTTGTGTTCTCGATGGAGGCAAAGGTCCACAAATGTCGGTATGAACAAGATCCAATAAATCATGAGAATGAACTGAATTCGAGAGAGGAAAGGGTTTACGATTGTGTTTGCCAAGAGCACAAAACTCATAGATTCCCATATGAGGATGAGCTTTAAGATCCATGCCACGTACAAGACCTTGACGATGAAGATCAAGAAGCTTTGAGAAATCAGCATGAACAAAGCGATGATGCCATATCTTGCAATCATGATCACTTGGAGTAGTGACAACATTTGCTACAGCATCATTGAGAGAGAGCTCAAACAAATTACCATTACGAGAAGCAGTTGCAATAATCTATCCATCTTTCTCAATGCGGCATTTGGTGTGGTCGAATCCAAACAAACCAAGATCAACAAGTCTTGCAACTGAAAGAAGATTACGTTGAAGTTATGGGACATGTAAAACCCCTCGTAAAACTCGAGTTGAAGAAGATAAGGTGCCAAGATATAAATCTCCAATGCCCTTGACTTGACAAGTTGTATCATCAGCAAGATAAACAACACGCTTAACAGGTAAAGAATGATAGTTATGTAGCCACTTAGATTCATATGTCATATTTCCTGTAGCACCAGAATCAATAATGAAAAGTGAACCATCACGTACATGAAGTATTCTATCTGGGGGAACTGAACATAAAACACAACTTGTTTCAGGCACATCATTATCATGATGCTCGGCTGTATATGCTCGATTTCGATCTACATCAAATCGACGCTTAAAGCACATGGAAGAGGGATGATCAAATTTTCCACAGTAATCACAAGAAGAAGAATCTCTAGATAAACGTGGTTGTTTTGTGGTAATGTTGTGTTCTTCATCATATTGACGTGCCCAACAGTCATCTTCAGTATGACCATTTCTATTGCAGTAAGAACAATGCTTGTTAGGAAATTTGAGACGAGAGAAACTACCACCACGACGACCACCTCTGCGGTTTTCTCGTTGAAAAGGACGCTTTCGCACATACAAGGCCCGTTCCAACTGTTGAGACTCAGGCTCCTCTTGTTGTGAAAACATAGCTGCATCATGACCAATGCTACGTCATTGTTGACGTTGAGAATACTCAATCAAAGATATGCAAGTTTGGTCAAAATCAAGACCGTCCTTGTTAGATAGAATGGTAACAATGTTGTCATAAGACGGATCCTTTATCGTATCAAGAAGAATTGTAATAAGTTGCTTTCGTGGAGCAGGATCACCCGCAGCAGCAAGTTGATTAATAATAGATTTGAAAAAATCAATATGCCCCGTCATAGCAGTACCAACTTCATACTGTAACTTTGAAGCAAACCTCTCAAATAAAGTGTTTCTGTAATAACAGACTTTTTCTGAAAATTTGCTATAAGATACTCCCATACGTCATGGGAAGTAGGAAAGTCATACACATCAAGCATGAGAGAATCACTAAGAGCAGAAAGAATGTACCGACAAGCTGCTTTATCACACCTCTGCCAATCCATATAAGCAAGACGCCATGCATAAAAAACAGGGCCTTCTGTGATAAGAACGTTGTCAGAATCCGGAATAGTAGGCTGAGACGGACATAGAGAATCGCCAATAACAACATTTGAAAGCTCATCACCTTCAAGAATTAACAGCATCTTTGCTTTCCAACCGGGAAACCCTTGGCCTTGAAAAGAAGGAATAGAACGTTGGCGAGAAGGAAAACCATTGACGAGAACAGTCATAGCCATATCTATCTGCGAGAAGACGTATAAGATAAAATCACAAAATCTGCACACCATAGACAAGGATGACCGCAAGAGATAAGAGGCGTCAATAAGAAAAGAGCCCTCAAAATAGCGAGACGTGGGACACAAGATTCATTGATAGACGCTTGATGAAAAAGCTAGATTGGTCGTTTTGCTAAAAATAGCAAAATAATAAGAGACGCTTGACGAAAAAGCTAGATTTGGCGGTTTGCTAAAACGCTTGACGAAGAAGCTAGATTTGGCGGTTTCCTAAAGATGCTTGACGAAGACAAAACCTGTGTGCTCACACAAAGAACCTGTTTGCTTATTCAAAGAACCTGATGATGCAGTTTGCCTGAACTGTCATAACTTTTGACTCACAACTCCGTTTGACAAACTTTTTTGATAGGATTCACCAGCACAATACAATCTATGCACTTGGTTTTGGTTTTAAGGACGCGATTAAGAAACAACTCTAATTACAACAAGTTAAGCTATAAAATCATGTAGACAACACATAATCAAAGAACAATCTTGTAAGACATGAAATTATAATCATGAATTTAACAAGAAGACATAGATGCTTCCCTTATAGATGCTCTGATACCATGTTGAAATGTAGAGAGAAAGAGACGAGACAAGAGACACATCATGTACGCTCCCAAAGACTGATTCATATTGAGGACAAGATACATATATATAGGTGAGATCGAGTTAGGTAGAGTGAGCCATATATAGAGCTCCAACATGAGGTTGTCAGGGAAGCAACACATAGACCTTTGGTGTGATGGCTCCATCTATCCTATTGACCCCCGTACTGCTTCACATCCTCCCTTTTCAAATCCCACAACTCTCTTACGCTTTGTAGGTGATGGCGTCACAGGCTTACTAGGATATTGCAAGTCAATTTTTTACATGCAAGAAAGAGAAAGGCATTATTCACAACACTTAGTAAATGAGCTTCTTGGCTTGTCTGGTGAATGCAAGACACATAAAGTTAGATTGGAGAAGAACAAGAATGTCAAATCAATAAACTAAGAAGTGACCTCCGTAAATATAGAGAAAAAGACACAATCATTGGACGGCGCATATGGAAAAGAAAGCTCAAAAACGTCGAGTACTCGAGGCTCGGTTCTGGAGGCCTGAAGAAGAGAATCCAAGCCATAAGGTAAGATTGCACTGACCATTCACATGTCTTTTGTGTTAGCAGTTAATATTATTTTATTTGCTGGGCTTCCTTGGGATTTACATGTTCTCTACGTTAGTAATGAGTAGTGTTGTATTTGTAGGGTTGTCATATATCCTAACAAAGAGAATATCAATCTCAATCTTAATCCAGCAAAGCAACTAAAACCATTCGTGACATCAAGAATGGCAAGAGAAATGATAAAAGAGAAGAAGTTCAAGGTGGTTCAATGAGATATAGTGGATGAATTTGTAACCAACAATATAATTTCAGCTGGCGGATATTCAATCCGCCATGGATTCAAGTGGACCCAGTCATAAGGGTTATACTGCCATCCAAAAGTCAGTGTCATCCCTCCTTGTTGAGGCCAAAGGCATTAAAGCAAAGCTACTTCCAATAGCTTCTCAATATTAGTCACTCATACCACATTATAGGAGAGCTTAAGGGAGAAGGTGACAACATATTTTACAATGAACACAACAATATATTCATGGACTTGGAGCTCTTGCAAAAGAGAATGGTAGAGTTCTATGATATTACATTTGAGGAGATAGGAGGTGTACGTTAGTTTGTCATCAACAAGCTTGATGACTGTGAGATTATCAAGGAGAAAAAGATGGAAAGGGTCACAATAACACTTATGAATAGGACTCTTTGTAATTGCAGTACTAGGGATGATCCAAAGTATTTTAGTGTGCAGTCCGAGATGAACTGGTGGCTAGGTTCATTTGAGGTCAAGAAAGAGGACCATGAATCCTTGTTTTGGGTATTTCATCAGACACATAACCCCAATCTCAGCAAAGAACAGATGAATGCAACCAGGATGCTCCATGTAGAGAAAAGGGGGGAATTTCAAGTCCAATGGCATCTTGTGGGTGACTTGAAGACTTTGCTTATTTAATTGCAGTAAAGGGGCCAATGCAAAGTCTCCATGCCTTTACTGCATGGACTCCACAAGGGTGATGGACTCCTAGTGGTGGAGATGACCACCGAACCAGACAAATTTTGGATGAGAACTTTAAATCAGTGTTTGAGATTCCTCTTTCCAATGTGCATATATGCACACTTCATGCTTTGTGTTGTATCATACAGAAATTGGTATATCTCCACATTGGCTTTGCTTGGAAGATCGAGAATGTAGCAGAGAGGAAAGAAGCCATCCGTGCATTGGAGAAGGTGCTATCGAAAATTGGACTACATGGAGGTAATGTCCAGATTCTGAAGGACACTAAAAAGTCATCAAATGAAAAGGAAGTTCCAATGAAGCCCTCCATTGGAGGTGTTAAGGCAAGAAGATTTCTTTGCAAGCCAATGAATAATCAACAACACAAACCTACAAAGTTAGGAAATCAATATACAACAACCTACACAAGTCGAATCGAATACCAAAAGTGGAAAAAGCTTCATAATGCAGTGAAAGACCATGAAGGTGCTTAAAGGAATGTCAAAGTAGATATTTGGCATTCAATTGATACTCTATTCCAAATGTGTGAGAAAGTCAACTACTCCCAGCAAGACAAAAAGAGCTTTCAAGACAACTTACAAGCGTTCAAAAAAGTATTCAAAGCTGCTTGGATTGACCCCAACATTACACACTACATGGTATGTTTCTAGCTTATTGTTGTTTCCTAGCCCTCGTCGATGCTAACTTACATTGTATGTTTTCTTATGAAACATATTCTCTACAACCACATGCCTTACTTTATCAACAAGTACGGAGTTCCTAGCATTTGGAACACACAAGGACTCGAGAAATGACACTATATGGCTTGAAATGCATATTTCAGGCACACACAACATGGTGGTGGAAAAAGTAAGGCAAACAGCCCTACAAGAAGTGTTCCAATGGTTCTATAGAAGGATACTACAACAACTAAATAAAAAAGAAAAATTGAGGTCATGCAAACCTTGAGGTTATGCAAACTGATGCAGACACTCAGACATATGGAAAGGAAGAGATTGAAGCGTTCCAAAGCATTTAAAAACTCAGATGCCATCAAAACACAAAACAAATGGAGAGAACAAAAGATTTTTGTTAATTATCGTTGGAATGATAGATGTAACACATAAGTCTTTTACAATGTATCTTTCCATTCTAATGACTTTGGCAATTCCAGTGAATCTGGCTTTCGTTTATACCTTAGCAAACGGTGTTTGCCATACTCTTCTAGTTCCTCTGGGTTCTCTATGCCTACTAGAGACAATGCTACTGCAACATATGTATGAAAGTAATCCCTTCGGTTGTTGGCATAACCAGAGTAGCATCCAAAAATTTCTAAGGCAGTCGACTTCTCTATCAAAATAATCTTCTCATAACTTTTAGGAATAATCATTGTACCTAGGAATAGGGACAATGTCTTGAATATAAAATTTGCAACTTTCCCTTCCTCGCTCATGGCATTGTGGTAGATTATAATCTTTGCCTTAGACAATTTGCTTAGGTAGTGAGAGAGAGCTGCATCTTGACCATAGTACTCCCTTTTACGCCACTACAAGAATTCGTCTTTGACTTCAAATGTACTTTGCAAAACAAAATAATTAAGAAAACATAAGTCTACATATCACATTCACAGAGAGAGAGAGAGAGAGAGAGAGAGAGAGAGAGAGCCTGAGTCTCATCTGCTGTCACGAACAGTTAGTCTTCTCTGTATTGTTGACATCTTAAGAGCAACAATATCCATCGACTTTGCCTCCTCTTTCTCCTGCACTAACTCAATCTCTTCCTCAAGTTCTGCCTCCTCAAAAGGTAACTTATCTTATGGGGGAATTTCATCTTGAATAGTACCTTCATACAGTAGTTCTTCACCCCTTTCAAGAAGCTCTTTATAGAGGCATTGCAAGTAGCAGAGGAATTCAAATGGCTCATACAACAACCTGTAGCAACTTAAGTGCAAGGTGCACCAAGAAGGCTTGTATGAAGATGGGAGTTCCTGGTACTTCTCATATAGAAAACTATTTGCCTTCTTACTTAGTGCACAATCCAGCAAGTGTACATAAGCCTGATTGTTTAGTGCAGCCTTCCTTTGGAAACTAATTTCTCAAAACCGTCCCTGTGTTTCGACAGGTACTCTACATGCTGATCCAAAATTGATTCTACTTTCAAAGGCTTATTAAACATCTCAGCAATAATGTGAAAGTCTTAAGTAGCTCCCACGCTACTGAAAAAATGGAAAAGTTTCTCATCAATTAGAGCAATATCATTTCTCTCAAAAATTTCCTCCTTCTTTTCCTTCATGTCAGTGCTAAGACGTTGCTTCTTCTTCTTCTGCTTCTTTCTCTTCGGCATCTCTTCCTTAGCCTCTGGTGAGAAATTGAAATCCCTCTTAATAGAGAGACTCTGGCAAGCAGGTCGCTTAGAAAGGGACACGAGACTAAGAACACCTGCTTTTCCTGTTCATCTGCCTCCATATCCTAGTCTTCTGATTGGGGTTCCTCATCACTATGATCCTTTACAAAGTAAAGGGGGTAACTTGATTCTCCCGACTCCACAGTTGGAAACCCTTGATCTTCTTTCTGTCTTCTCACAAGCTATGGCTCATCTATCCTTGCCATAACCTCTGCAGGGTCGTCAGTAGAGTGAAGTCAATAGATCTTTTCTTTGTGCTCATCAACAGCTTTGCAGACTTCATCCGCATGTTGCTCCTACACCGCAGCACTAAACTCAAGATCCAACGCAGTGACTCCCCGCTCAAGCTTTCTTTTTTCTGATAAGTAAGACACTGGCATGAATTAGAAAAGGAGAGAAACCCCTTCTTGCATTTGTGTAATTTGGCGCGATAAAGCAACTCCATTACCCCTACAAGAGCCATGTCGCGCCAAATTGCACGAATTTCTCTCTCTCTCTCTCTCTCTCTCTCTCTCTCTCTCTCTTTGTGGGTGTATTTTATGTGTGTGTTTGTGTTTTATATGGTTTTCTGTGTGTGTGTGTGTGTGTGTGTATTTGTGGATGCGATATAAGCATATATGTATGTGTGTGCAATTTGGCACGATAAAGAACATCAATTACCTTACAAGAGCCATATCACGCTGTCGTGACGTGGGCGGTATCGCTGGGCAAGTGCGAGACTTTTGGCTGCTGACTGCTGTGAGAGTAGCTTCAAATCCCAGCAAGGAAACAGAATATATATTTCTTCAAGGAGCACCACCAGCAGAAGCTGGAACCATAATATTTACATACCAAATCTCAGCAAGACATATGAGTTGTACCAAAAACCATCATAAGCATCATGGTTCAAACCAAAATCCAAGGTTGATAACATTGTAACCTGTCATAAAACTCAAAACATCAAACCCCAGAAAAACATCTCATAGGTTTTTGCACTCCAGAAAATCAACTCATGGCATATACATCCAAGACTCATGGCCAACCATCATATGGTTCCAAAACCCAACTCCACATGGTATTGTGTTCCTATGATCCTTGCAGTAACAATTTCCATCTTGGGCCTGCCAAGTATCATTATAGACATCCTTGTATAATGATAACCCACAAAATCAGCCTCTATGAGCCTCCCTGAATTCATCAAGCCCTACTGTTTTGTAGACTGCATTCATGCGTGTATTTCTCCATCTAGTTTTGAATTCCTGTATATTTACACAGCTTTCGAGCTCGATAATTTCAAGACTCCCCTCAATATCACCGAGTTTGGGCAATAAAAGTACCAAATAGAAGTACTAACCATTGCACCAGGGTTTGGCTATAGTTCAATTGATTAGGCATACATTACTCTTTTAAAAAAATTACCTATCCACAACACAAGATCTTGGCTTCCCTCTGTGTATGGCTGCAGCTGCGCCCAAACTTCACAAGCTCCCTCTGTCTTTGAAGCCACTGCAACGCCTTCTTTTGTGGGGAACTTGCCCTCTCCTCTTAGCTCTGCACACTGGTCCGCCTCTTGCCTGCATGCATCTCTCCAAAACCAGAGAGCCACACCCTCTCAACTGTTACCTTGAGGCCGTCACTCTTCGGTACATCACCATGCCTCTGCTCTAGACGACCCCCTTGTCTCTGCTCATCAACCCCGCTTTATCACCAGCCCGGCGCTCTTTGCTTTTTTTTTTAGTAGAATTCCCCCGAGAGCACCATATCAATGGGGCGGTCCCTTTTTCTTCGCCTCTGGCTGCTGCAGTGCCTTCAAGGCGACTACTCACTGTGAGCTGTCTTCGCCTGTCATCACACCCTGTGCTCCAGGCCACTGATCTCCCAGGCACCTCCTTTGCTCAATCTTCCTTAGCTCAATGACCCGGGCGCCTCCTCTAGTGCTAACACTAGCCTTCTGCTTTATCTTGATGATTTGCAGTCTCTCTGCCCTTCGCAATTCTGAGTCGAAGCTTTTTTCTGAGTGAAAGTTTTTATTCTCCTGGTTAAGAGATGTAATGAAGCGTACTTCACTCACCTTGCTACTCTCATCACTAGCACGCCTTGCTATCTCAGCAAGGTGGGCTTCATGACGGGACTCCCCTCTTTTCTTGCGTCCACGACTGCAGGCGACCCTTTCTCCTACACATACACCCGAGAGCTCCCCCTTAATACTGCAATCGTCCGCCTTATGTTGCGCTTCTGTGCGCCTTATGCCCGGCAGCAAGGCGATCTCCTTCTCTCCCGCGTCTGTCATCACAAGGCTCCAGCCAGCTCTACCTGCACACCAGAGCTGCCCCAGTCTTTTCACAATCACCAAAGAGCACCATATCAAACGAGGCCTTCTCTTTTTCTCTAGGCCGACTCCAGCAAGGCGCCGGCTTTCGCTTCTCGCCAGCTTCTAGAGGGAACCCGCTCTGGTAGCTACAAAGGCTTCCACGTGGTCCCTTATCACATTAGCCACCTTGTATTATATTTTTTTATTATTTTTAAAGCCCAATAATGGTCACCACATTACTACAATGGCCTCTCCTTCTCCTTGTGTTCTTCCTGGACAAACGGCGCCCACGACCTTTCCAAAACTAGAGCTGCCCACAAGCTTAGAATCATCAGCATCATACTTCTCACCAAAATACGATCATTACCCCATGCTCCAAAGCGGCCTCCCTTCCGAATGAGTCAGTGCCCTGCATTTGGTAACCATCCGTACACCACACTCATGTACTGAGGCTTTGAGACCTGGCTCAGCTTCAGCTCGTCGTATTGAACCTCATTTACAATATGAACATATGTACATGGGCATCATATGACTCAAGTCATGGCACTTAATCCCATGCATCTGGATTTGCATTTAATGGCCTCACATGCATGGTTTCACACCATAGACGTGCCATGGCACGACAACGCCAAAATGCACAAACTTCTCTCTCTCTCTGTATTGATCTCTCTC